>NC_056444.1:27979586-28322086 GCF_018296145.1 Oncorhynchus tshawytscha
TATTTTTGTTTCATCAGACCAGAAGACATTTCTCCAAAAAGTACGATCCTTTGCAGCAAAGCAAAGTACAAGGTCCTTTGCTGTTGTTCTGGGATTGATTTGCACTTTTCGCACCAACGTACGTTCATCTCTAGGAGACAGAACGTGTCTCCTTCCTGAGTGGCATGACGGCTGCGTGGTCCCATGGTGTTTATACTTGCGTACTATTGTTTGTACAGATGAACGTGGTACCTTCAGGCGTTTGGAAATTGCTCCCAAGGATGAACCAGACTTGTGGAAGTTTACAATTGTTTTGGCTGATTTCTTTTTTAAGGTAGGCCTCGAAATACATCCACACGTACCCCTCCAATTGACTCAAATGATGCCAATCAGAAGCTTCTAAAGCCATGGCATCATTTTCTGGAATTCTCCAAGCTGTTTTACCTCTCTAGGGTAGGTGAGACGCTAACGTCCCACCAGGCCAAGATTCTAAATACACCATTTGTTATAGTAAACATTCTTGTAAATACATGTAGTCAACTTAGTGTATGTAAACTTCTGACCCACTGGAATTGTGATAGAGTAAATTATAAGTGACATAATCTGTCTGTAAACAATTGTTGAAAAAATTACTTGTGTCATGCACAAAGTAGATGTCCTAACTGACTTGCCAAAACTATAGTTTGTTATTAACAAGAAATTTGTGGAGTGGTTGAAAAACGAGTTTTAATGACTCCAACCTAAGTGTATGTAAACTTCCAACATAATTTACCTATGTTGGAAAAACCACAGCAGCGGTCAGAGGAAACATGAGAGAGAGAGAGAGAGAGAGAGAGAGAGAGGGAGGGAGAGGGAGAGAGAGAGAGAGAGAGAGAGAGAGAGAGAGAGAGAGAGAGAGAGAGAGAGAGAGAGAGAGAGAGAGAGAGAGGGAGAGAGAGAGAGAGAGAGAGGAGAGAGAGAGAGAGAGAGAGAGAGGGGAGAGAGAGGGAGAGAGAGAGAGAGAGAGAGAGAGAGAGAGAGAGAGGGAGAGAGAGGAGAGAGAGAGAGAGAGAGAGAGAGAGAGAGAGAGAGAGAGAGAGAGAGAGAGAGAGAGAGGGAGAGGGAGAGGGAGAGGGAGGGAGAGAGAGAGAGAGAGAGAAGTGCAGAGCTCGGTGATTTTAAATAAGATGGTAAAAATATAGCCACCCTTGACTTTTGCAACATCCAAAAACAGAGCTCAGAGAATACAGTCAGAGAGATACATAGAATAAACACACATATGCAGCTCAGAGATACAGTAGATAGATACATAGAATAAACACACATATGCAGCTCAGAGATACAGTAGATAGATACATAGAATAAACACACATATGCAGCTCAGAGATACAGTAGATACATAGAATAAACACACATATGCAGCTCAGAGATACATAGAATAAACACACATATGCAGCTCAGAGATACAGTAGATAGATACATAGAATAAACACACATATGCAGCTCAGAGATACAGTAGAGAGATACATAGAATAAACACACATATGCAGCTCAGAGATACAGTAGATAGATACATAGAATAAACACACATATGCAGCTCAGAGATACAGTAGATAGATACATAGAATAAACACACATATGCAGCTCAGAGATACAGTAGAGAGATACATAGAATAAACACACATATGCAGCTCAGAGATACAGTAGATAGATACATAGAATAAACACACATATGCAGCTCAGAGATACAGTAGATAGATACATAGAATAAACACACATATGCAGCTCAGAGATACAGTAGATAGATACATAGAATAAACACCAGTACATTGATGGACTATATTGCAGTTATGACATCTAGCTTTTCAGAATAATCCCCCCAGGCTTCTATAGGCCTACACTACACCTCAATTTCCTTGAATTCATATATTACCCACAATAACGGACTAATTCATGTGAATGTAATGTAGAAGTGTCCATATTTACACAGTATTTATTACCAGAGGGAGCAGACACTAGGCTGTGTAGGATTATCTAACCGAGCTGTGAGTGACAGCTTCATTAAAAGCGGTACAAGGGAGAGTGTCAATATGGATAGTATTCGAAGTACAGAACAGGACAGGGAGGAGACTGGATTTGCTTTGATACTACGGGGCACTGCCTTGTAATTCAATATCAGATAAAAGCCGTTTATACAGACACAATATGACATCTCTGTTATTATTAGCCTGATGGACAAAATCAGGAACAGAGGAATGATGTATTTTCTTCTCTTCCTCAGATTGTGAAATAATTGCTTTCCCCCCTGGGGCTAATGTAGGACTGATCTGTATTCTCTCACAGCGCCAGGGAGACAAAGTCAAAAATGCTGGGACTCAATTCACAGAGAGACGGGACAAATTGGAAAAAATCTACGTCTATGCTTTCATCTTGGCTTTCGTAGATAGATAGTCCCTGAGCTCAGTTCCAAACCCTCTGATTGGCCTGATTGCGACAGGGAACAAGAGTTTATTGTCTGAAACAAATACCTGGATATGAAGTAAATCAGTGTGGGATAAAGCAAGGTGATTATGCCACAGTAAGACGAGGCCTAGTTATCACTGTGGTAATACAGTTATCACTTGGGGCTCAAGTGTTGTATTTGTATACAGAGATAATTTGGCAATGTCCTGTTCTTAAGTTTTATACTGAAGTAATATGGTCTTTGTGAAACCAGATTTAACCATAAATAGCACAGTGTATTCCTAAAACATCTCAGAGTAGGAGAACTGATCTACGATGAGTTTATTATTTTACATCCTGATGAATAACATTACATGGACTGGGGGGAATCTGCTCCTGGATCAGCATTCCTATTCTGAGATGCTTTATGAACAAAGCGAGGCCCTGACCAAGTCATTATCATCTTCATCATGTCTACAGAACTTCTTGCATTCCGTTGCAGATGGTGTTTTACAATAGAAAAGATATGAGGTAACGTCTGACCTTGGTTCCAGGAAACAGCTGTGTGTGTGTGTGTGTGTGTGTGTGTGTGTTTGTAGGCAAAACACACCCTTCAGCCAGGGTAGCCATTCTGAAGATTGTTCTCAGCCCCACCATATTTCAGTCCCTGATGTGTCTACTTTACTGTACCCAGTATCTGGTTACGCGGTTCTACATTCCATCTGGTCACCACTGGTAACCCCTGGGTGCTGTAAATTACCACCGACTGCTGTAAACATATTAGAGTATCACCAAAGTCTCCCCAATTAGAAGGCCCAAAGCTGTTCAACAGGCTGACTATTTTCTCTCCTTACAGTTAGTGTGCATCCCAAATGACATCCCATTTCCTGTATAGTGCAGAGTTCTATGGGATCCCCTACTCTCTATGGGCCCTAGTCAAAAGTAGTGCACTACATAGGGAATAGCGTGCCATTTTTGAAAATGCCTAAGTCATGTTTTTAGAGAGACACTGAGGTATCATCAACAACTGGTGTAAATAAATCACTTACAGTGAAGAGGTAATTATAGAAGCTATAACCCATGACCGACCCTTATACCATAATCACTGTTGCCTCACAAGTAATCAACAGCACATTATCTCCTATGAGCTGGAAAAGTGCTCAAACTAGTCCACCCCACTACACTACACAAAAACACACGCTGTCTGAGCAAGTCAACTCCACTCCAGTCCACAGTGAGGACACATACATCTTGTTTTTTATGGTAGTGCTGTACTTTACAAAACCACGTTTTCAGGTGCTATTTACAGAGAATTATGTGGCAACAAATATGTGCACGATCTGGCTGATAATATAGTGGCTGTAAATAACATAGTGGCTACTAAATGAGGTAAAACTCCATGTTTTAAAAGTAAGTGGCTCAAGGACACTTCTCACTGGTTGAATCAACGTAGTTTCAACATCATTTCAATTAAATTATTTCGACCCAACGTGGAATGGACTTCTGTTCCCAGCAGGTTCCTGTCTCTCTCTCCCACCATCTCTCCTCTCTCCCTCCATCTCTCCTCTCTCCCACCATCTCTCCTCTCTCCCTCCATCTCTCCTCTCTCCCTCCATCTCTCCTCTCTCCTCTCTCCCTCCATCTCTCCTCTCTCCCTCCATCTCTCCTCTCTCCCACCATCTCTCCTCTCTCCCACCATCTCTCCTCTCTCCCTCCATCTCTCCTCTCTCCCTCCATCTCTCCTCCCTCCCTCCATCTCTCCATCTCTCCTCTCTCCCACCATCTCTCCTCTCTCCCTCCATCTCTCCTCTCTCCCACCATCTCTCCTCTCTCCCACCATCTCTCCTCTCTCCCACCATCTCTCCATCTCTCCTCCCTCCCTCCATCTCTCCATCTCTCCTCTCTCCCACCATCTCTCCTCTCTCCCTCCATCTCTCCTCTCTCCCACCATCTCTCCATCTCTCCTCCCTCCCTCCATCTCTCCATCTCTCCTCTCTCCCACCATCTCTCCTCTCTCCCTCCATCTCTCCTCTCTCCCTCCATCTCTCCTCTCTCCCACCATCTCTCCCACCATCTCTCCTCTCTCCCTCCATCTCTCCTCTCTCCCTCCATCTCTCCTCTCTCCCACCATCTCTCTCCTCTCTCCCACCATCTCTCCCTCTCCCTCCATCCCTCTCCTCTCTCCCTCCATCTCTCCTCTCTCCCTCCATCTCTCCTCTCTCCCACCATCTCTCTCCTCTCTCCCACCATCTCTCCCACCATCTCTCCTCTCTCCCCCCTCTCTCCTCTCTCCCTCCATCTCTCCTCTCTCCCTCCATCTCTCCTCTCTCCCACCATCTCTCCATCTCTCCTCCCTCCCTCCATCTCTCCATCTCTCCTCTCTCCCACCATCTCTCCTCTCTCCCACCATCTCTCCTCTCTCCCTCCATCTCTCTCCTCTCTCCCACCATCTCTCCTCTCTCCCACCATCTCTCCTCTCTCCCTCCATCTCTCCTCTCTCCCACCATCTCTCCTCTCTCCCTCCATCTCTCCTCTCTCCCTCCATCTCTCCTCTCTCCCACCATCTCTCTCCTCTCCCCACCATCTCTCCCACCATCTCTCCTCTCTCCCTCCATCTCTCCTCTCTCCCTCCATCTCTCCTCTCTCCCTCCATCTCTCCTCTCTCCCTCCATTTCTCCTCTCTCCCTCCATCTCTCCTCTCTCCCACCATCTCTCTCCTCTCTCCCACCATCTCTCCCACCATCTCTCCTCTCTCCCTCCATCTCTCCTCTCTCCCACCATCTCTCCTCTCTCCCTCCATCTCTCCTCTCCCTTCCCTCCCTCTCCTCCTCTCTCCCTCCATCTCTCCTCTCTCCCACCATCTCTCCTCTCTCCCACCATCTCTCCCACCATCTCTCCTCTCTCCCTCCATCTCTCCTCTCTCCCTCCATCTCTCCTCTCTCCCACCATCTCTCCTCTCTCCCACCATCTCTCCTCTCTCCCTCCATCTCTCCTCTCTCCCTCCATCTCTCCTCTCTCCCACCATCTCTCTCCTCTCTCCCACCATCTCTCCCACCATCTCTCCTCTCTCCCTCCATCTCTCCTCTCCCTTCCCTCCCTCTCCTCCTCTCCTATTGAGTCATGTGAAGGAGGGCAGGAGAATAGTGGACACACCGCTGCTGAGGAGAGGCTGAGGCTCAGGATATGTCCAAAATGGCCCTCTATTCCCTATATAGTGCACTAATATGGGCCCTGGTCAGAAGTAGTGCACTACAGTGGGAATAAGGTGCCATTTGGGACGCAGACCCAAGCTGCTGAGGCTGTGCTTTGCTGTCAGAGGGATGAGTGATCACTGGTCTGGACTCTAAAAGGATTGCTGCTGGAAATAAAGACACCAGCTTGTCAGCTGTAAGCTCCTGAGAAGGGCCCATCAGACAAGTGGATGTGTATTGACAGGCCAGAGACGGAGCGAAGGAGAGATGGAGAGAGAGAAAGAGGGAGGGTGGAGAGAAAGTGATGTAGAGAAAGAGAGAGGAGGAGAGCGAGAAAGAGGGAGGGGGGGAGAAAGGAAGTGTTCTGGAGTCACTCACCTTGGCACAGGCCATAATGTCAGCTAACCTGGAGGCCATCAGTCTCCGGGACTGTCCCCACATCAGTTAGGCTGAATGTCACCACAAGGACACCCACAGCCCTCACCATCAACGCCACCAATCAGTGTCCAGGGTTTCAAATCGCCCACAAATCCATGTTCCCTCCTACCCCCTCCTCCAACCTCCCTCTTTCACACCCCATCTGAACCCCCGACAGGCACATCAGGGGCAGCACCGCGCAACAGATTTAGTGATCTCCCCATCGTGGGCCGGCACAATTTCTTGACATTAGTTGTCAGAATTCTTTTCTCCAGAAAGTGCACATAGAATTAATTTAAACTGCCTCTTAATGTTAAATACCCTGGAAACACTAGATTTCATGGTAGGTGACGCTCACAGCCACAAAAGCATAAAGATCCTAGGCTGAAATTCAAGAACTATATATTTATGATAGAGATGAGGTTATAATTTATTAAGAAGAAGCTCCCAGCCTGTAATTACTCAGCACTTTATGAGGAATGAGGATCTCTCCCATCTCTATTTAATGCATCAAAAGTTTAAGCAATTTAATTTAATTGCTTTTATTACTTAATTATGACAGAGAACTCTGAATCTTGATGAAGAACGACCTGAATAGGGACTAATTCCCTAACATGTAATAATGAGCTTTTTTTTTTTTTTACAGATAAAAAACTAAATGTACTAGCTTTTCCCTGTAGACCGTTCAAAAGCATTGCAATGAAAGGGGTAAAACACCACATAACTACTCATGGTATGGTGTCTTAAGCAATTGTACCTCTTAAATTCAACAATACATGCAATTCAACTGCATGTAAGATCTTGCTTTGAAAATCATTGCACCAGTTTAAGCAATTCCTTTTCCCAATCCTGATTCGTCCAAATAATCAAAAGCCAGGACCTACTGCTGCTTCTTATCACATAATCACAGATAGAACACTGAGACAGATATTTCACCGGATGTATAAATCTGATGCGAGGAAGCACAGTTTCCAGCAGTAGGAGAGGATGGAGTGAGATGGATTTTGGCCGACATTCTGCACATTTTCTCATTGATGAAACATTCGATCTCAGTTTTCTGTTCCCAAAACTAGTGTGGAGGACTATGTTTTGTAGACTTTACCCTTTGCCAGAGTTGTAAAAAATTGCTTTGTTTAGAAGGAGTGGAAAGGCAAACTTTTGTTAATGCACATTTCACAGTGTATTTGTATTTATTATGGATCCCCATTAGTTCCTGCCAAAGCAGCAGCTACTCTGCCTGGGGTCCAGCAAAATTAAGGCAGTTTATAGAATTTTAAAACATTACAATACATTCACAACACACTGTGTGCCCTCAGGCCCCTACTCCCACATATCTACAGTACTAAATCCATGTGAATGTATAGTGCGTATGTTATCGTGTGTGTGTGTGTGCCAATGTTTGTGTTGCTTCACAGTCCCTGCTGTTCCATAAGGTGTATTTTATCTGTTTTTTAAAACTAATTTTACTGCTGGCATGAGTTACTTGATGTGGAATAGAGTTCCATGTAGTCATGGCTCTATGTAGTACCTCCCATAGCCTGTTCTGGACTTGGGGACTGTGAAGAGACCTCTCGTGGCATATCTTGTGGGGTATGCATGGGTGTCCGACCTGTGTGCCAGTAGTTTAGACAGACAGCTCGGTGCATTCAAAATGTCAATACCTCTCATAAATACAAGTGGTTATGAAGTCAATCTCTCCTTCACTTTGAGCCAGGAGAGATTGACATGCATATTATTAATATTAGCTGTCTGTGTACATCCAAGGACCAGCCGTGCTGTGTAGCTGTTTCCGAACGGATATATGCAAATGTATGCTACAATGGGCCAATAGGATCCTGCTAGCTTGTGCTTGGCTCTACCCACCTCCTTGCTTCTTCTGCCCACTATGACTCATTTGTTCCCATTGCAAACGACAGGGTGTGGTCTATCTTGGGTTAGTTATAAAAATCAACATAATTCTACGTGGGCCTTGACAGATTCCTGTCATTTCATCTGCCCACATTAATCTGTCCATGAGAGATTATAGGCCCATAAATCTTCTCAATCCAATACAATGTATCCCCTATGCCATGAACCAACGGTCAAAGTAAACAAGGCCTATATATTTTGAACCACTAGTTAACCAAATAGACTCAGCAATTCTTCAAATGCGACACTAGATGAGAGGGCCCACATAGTTAGGAAGACGGCTGATCATAAACTACTGTATCATAGTGTGTAATTGCACTCTTGACCACTCAATAAGAGGGCCATATTCAAGCTTCATTCATAGAACAGATTCAGATCATTCACTCTCAGATAAATCATGGAAATGTAGATCAATATGTACTTGGTCTTCTTTCCTGCTCTTTCTATAGCAGCTGCTGTAGAAGCCCGCTGAGCACAACCGACCATAAAAGTATGGAAAATAAATTAGGATAGCATAATGAGAGGCTCCAGTATATATATAACGACCACAACTAAAACGTCAGGGAATCCAATAAATCAATTTCCCGGGACAGGACGGCATTTATGTGCCGAACACACAGACATATTTATAATTCTCTCTTTTTTCTTTTTAGAAGAGGATCACACTTTTGGTTGAGAGTAAGAGGGGGGAAAGAGAGAGAGAGAGAGAGAAAGAGTTCAGACAGACAGACGAAGGAGCAACACAACAGTGGTCCCTCTCACATGAGGAGGCTTTAATATGTGTTACATATGATTCATCACCCTGACACCTGAGCCTGCTCCATTTCTACTGACTAAATGGTTTCTGAGGGACTTTGCCACACACACAGAGAGAGACAGAAACAGAGAGAGAGAGGGGACTCCTGAGCCATCGAGTTTCACCAATACTTGATGTAAAGAGAGTGGGTAATGTCCAGGATAATAAGATGATTCAACCTCCTAGAATCTCTGAACTCTCTGACAACTGCAACTATTAGGTCAGTTCACAACATACACTACCTGACCAAGAGAAAGTGGACACCTGCTCGTCTAACATCTCATTCCAAAATCATGGCATTAATATGGAGTTGGTCCCACCTTTGCTGCTATAACAGCCTCCACTTTTCTGGGAAAGCTTTCCACTAGATGTTGGAACATTGCTGCGGGGACTTGCTTCCATTCAGCCACAAGAGCATTAGTGAGGTTGGGCACTGATGTTGGACGATTAGGCCTGGCTCGCAGTCTGTGTTCCAATTCATCCCAAAGGTGTTCGATGGGGTTGAGGTCAGGGCTCTGTGCAGGCCAGTGAAGTTCTTCCACACCAATCTCCACGAACCATTTTTGTATGGACCTCGCTTTGTGCAATGTCATGCTGAAATTGGACATTTTAAGGGGTGTCCACATACTTTTGTATATACGCTATAGTGTATATGGGTTCACAAAGGATTTAGAACCAAATAACACCATTATCTACTCTGTCAACCCTCCACATTGAACACGTACCTGAGACAACAGACACTATGTTGTTTACAACAGACTATTTCCCTGCCAATTAAATCCCCAAAATGGGTCAAATATAGAAATATATTTTTTGTAAAGATTTGTTATTTACCCGATACATTACAAAAGCAAACACGTAGTACATTAATGTGTACAGTATTACTGTGGTTACTCATGGTGTTAAACAGTCTGTTCCAACACTTTCCCCTAAACCAGTCCATCACACGATCAATATCTGTGGTCAGACATAACAGGCTGTACCACCAGTCTATCTGACCTCAGACGAAGTCACTGTAGTAAAAATGAAAACATCTAACAGCACCGCATAGGAATGTCATTATTCTAATAGCAGCCTCTGTGAAATGACTCCAGTCACTTATGGACAACTTAATAAGCATTCCGTGATGGATGAGGCTATAATGGAGGAAGGCTCTCTAGTGAGGCCAGGGCTCGTCCTTTAAAAAAACACACACACGAACACACAATCTAAAGACAATGACTATGTTTGGGATGATTCCAACACTTACACTCCTCACGAGGAAGTGTGATATTTGTTGCAGGCTATATGAGTAGATGTGATGTGACACGTCAGATCTGGGGTGGTAGACTAAATAAACTTACTGGGGTGGTAGGCTAGAGGTTAATAACCTTACTGGGGTGGTAGACTAGAGGTTAATAACCTTACTGGGGTGGTAGGTTGTAGACTAGAGGTTAATAACCTTACTGGGGTGGTAGACTAGAGGTTGATAACCTTACTGGAGTGGTAGGTTGTAGACTAGAGGTTAATAACCTTACTGGGGTGGTAGACTAGAGGTTAATAACCTTACTGGGGTGGTAGACTAGAGGTTAATAACCTTACTGGGGTGGTAGACTAGAGGTTAATAACCTTACTGGGGTGGTAGACTAGAGGTCAATAACCTTACTGGGGTGGTAGACTAGAGGTCAATAACCTTACTGGGGTGGTAGACTAGAGGTCAATAATCTTACTGGGGTGGCAGACTAGAGGTTAATAACCTTACTGGGGTGGTAGACTAGTGGTTAATAACCTTACTGGGGTGATAGACTAGAGGTCAATAACCTTACTGGGGTGGTAGACTAGAGGTTAAT
Organism: Oncorhynchus tshawytscha; assembly: GCF_018296145.1. NCBI lineage: Eukaryota > Metazoa > Chordata > Actinopteri > Salmoniformes > Salmonidae > Oncorhynchus > Oncorhynchus tshawytscha. Next base: position 27,990,128 of record NC_056444.1, read on the forward strand.
AACCTTACCAGGGTGTTAGGTTATAGACTACAGGTTAATAACCTTACTGGGTGGTAGACTAGAAGTTAATAACCTTACTGGGGTGGTAGACTAGAGGTCAATAACCTTACTGGGGTGGTAGACTAGAGGTCAATAACCTTACTGGGGTGGTAGACTAGAGGTCAATAACCTTACTGGGTGGTAGACTAGAGGTCAATAACCTTACTGGGGTGGTAGACTAGAGGTCAATAACCTTACTGGGGTGGTAGACTAGAGGTTAATAACCTTACAGGGGTGGTAGGTTGTAGGCTTGAGGTTAATAACCTTACTGGGTGGTAGACTAAAGGTTGATAACCTTACTGGGTGGTAGACTAGAGGTTAATAACCTTACTGGGTGGTAGACTAGAGGTTAATAGCCTTACTGGGTGGTAGACTAGAGGTTAATAACCTTACTGGGTGGTAGACTAGAGGTTAATAACCTTACTGGGTGGTAGACTAGAGGTTAATAACCTTACTGGGTGGTAGACTAGAGGTTAATAACCTTACTGGGGTGGTAGACTAGAGGTTGATAACCTTACTGGGGTGGTAGGTTGTAGACTAAAGGTTGATAACCTTACTGGGGTGGTAGACTAGAGGTTAATAACCTTACTGGGGTGGTAGGTTGTAGACTAGAGGTTAATAACCTTACTGGGGTGGTAGGTTGTAGACTAGAGGTTAATAACCTTACTGGGGTGGTAGACTAAAGGTTGATAACCTTACTGGGGTGGTAGACTAGAGGTTAATAACCTTACTGGGGTGGTAGGTTGTAGACTAAAGGTTGATAACCTTACTGGGGTGGTAGACTAGAGGTTAATAACCTTACTGGGGTGGTAGGTTGTAGACTAGAGGTTACTAACCTTACTGGGGTGGTAGACTAAAGGTTGATAACCTTACTGGGGTGGTAGGTTGTAGACTAGAGGTTAATAACCGTACTGGGGTGGTAGGTTGTAGACTAGAGGTTAATAACCTTACTGGGGTGGTAGGTTGTAGACTATAGGTTAATAACCTTACTGGGGTGGTAGACTAAAGGTTGATAATCTTACTGGGGTGGTAGGTTATAGACTATAGGATAATAACCTTACTGGGGTGGTAGACTGGATGTTAATAACCTTACCAGGGTGGTAGACTAAAGGTTGATAACCTTACTGGGGTGGTAGCCTAAAGGTTGATAACCTTACTGGGGTGGAAGGTTGTAGACTAGAGGTTAATAGCCTTACTGGGGTGGTAGGTTGTAGACTAGAGGTTAATAACCTTACTGGGGTGGTAGACTAGGGGTTGATAACCTTACTGGGGTGGTAGACTAGAGGTTAATAACCTTGCTGGGGTGGTAGGTTGTAGACTAGAGGTTACTAACCTTACTGGGGTGGTAGACTAAAGGTTGATAACCTTACTGGGGTGGTAGGTTGTAGACTAGAGGTTAATAACCTTACTGGGGTGGTAGGTTGTAGACTAGAGGTTAATAACCTTACTGGGGTGGTAGGTTGTAGACTAGAGGTTAATAACCGTACTGGGGTGGTAGGTTGTAGACTAGAGGTTGATAACCTTACTGGGGTGGCAGGTTGTAGACTAGAGGTTAATAACCTTACTGGGGTGGTAGACTAAAGGTTGATAACCTTACTGGGGTGGTAGGTTGATAACCTTACTGGGGTGATAGACTAGAGGTTAATAACCTTACTGGGGTGGTAGGTTGTAGACTAGAGGTTACTAACCTTACTGGGGTGGTAGACTAAAGGTTGATAACCTTACTGGGGTGGTAGGTTGTAGACTAAAGGTTAATAACCTTGCTGGGGTGGTAGGTTGTAGACTAGAGGTTAATAACCTTACTGGGGTGGTAGACTAGAGGTTAATAAACGTACTGGGGTGGTAGGTTGTAGACTAGAGGTTAATAACCTTACTGGGGTGGTAGGTTGTAGACTAGAGGTTAATAACCGTACTGGGGTGGTAGGTTGTAGACTAGAGGTTGATAACCTTACTGGGGTGGTAGGTTGTAGACTAGAGGTTAATAACCTTACTGGGGTGGTAGACTGGAGATTAATAACATTACCAGGGAGGTCGACTAAAGGTTGATAACCTTACTGGGGTGGTAGACTAGAGGTTAATAACCTTGCTGGGGTGGTAGGTTGTAGACTAGAGGTTACTAACCTTACTGGGGTGGTAGACTAATGGTTGATAACCTTACTGGGGTGGTAGGTTGTAGACTAGAGGTTAATAACCTTACTGGGGTGGTAGGTTGTAGACTAGAGGTTAATAACCGTACTGGGGTGGTAGGTTGTAGACTAGAGGTTGATAACCTTACTGGGGTGGCAGGTTGTAGACTAGAGTTTAATAACCTTACTGGGGTGGTAGACTAAAGGTTGATAACCTTACTGGGGTGGTAGGTTGTAGACTAGAGGTTAATAACCGTACTGGGGTGGTAGGTTGTAGACTAGAGGTTGATAACCTTACTGGGGTGGTAGGTTGTAGACTAGAGGTTAATAACCTTACTGGGGTGGTAGACTAAAGGTTGATAACCTTACTGGGGTGGTAGGTTATAGACTAGAGGTTAATAACCTTACTGGGGTGGTAGACTGGAGGTTAATAACATTACCAGGGTGGTAGACTAAAGGTTGATAACCTTACTGGGGTGGTAGACTAAAGGTTGATAACCTTACTGGGGTGGAAGGTTGTAGACTAGAGGTTAATAACCTTACTGGGGTGGTAGACTAGGGGTTAATAACCTTACTGGGGTGGTAGACTAGAGGTTAATAACCTTCACTGGGGTGGTAGGTTGTAGACTAGAGGTTAATAACCTTACTGGGGTGGTCGACTAGAGATTAATAACCTTACTGGGGTGGTCGACTAGAGGTTAATAACCTTACTGGGGTGGTAGACTAGAGGTTAATAACCTTACTGGGGTGGTAGACTAAAGGTTGATAACCTTACTGGGGTGGTAGACTAGAGGTTAATAACCTTACTGGGGTGGTAGACTAGAGGTTAATAACCTTACTGGGGTGGTCGACTAGAGGTTAATAACCTTACTGGGGTGGTAGACTAGAGGTTAATAACCTTACTGGGGTGGTCGACTAGAGGTTAATAACCTTACTGGGGTGGTAGACTAGAGGTTAATAACCTTACTGGGGTGGTCGACTAGAGGTTAATAACCTTACTGGGGTGGTAGACTAGAGGTTAATAACCTTACTGGGGTGGTCGACTAGAGGTTAATAACCTTACTGGGGTGGCAGACTAGAGGTTAATAACCTTACTGGGGTGGTAGACTAGAGGTTAATAACCTTACTGGGGTGGTAGACTAGAGGTTAATAACCTTACTGGGGTGGTCGACTAGAGGTTAATAACCTTACTGGGGTGGTAGACTAGAGGTTAATAACCTTACTGGGGTGGTCGACTAGAGGTTAATAACCTTACTGGGGTGGTAGACTAAAGGTTGATAACCTTACTCAAAGGACACATAAGACACAAGGAAAGGAAAAGGGACAATGTACAGATTATGGATTATGAAAGTAATCATGAGAATGTTTGCTCATCTCACATTATTTCCGATCTACAAAAGCATACAATGCTTCCTTAGGTCTTAGCAATAAATGTATACATCCATAATATCTCCCACGACAGTATTAAAGCTATAGCCAAATCTATGAAGGCCCTATAGCCAAAGCCCTATAGCCACTCTGGAGGTGGGTTGTCTAAGGAACAGTTAGGGGGGTAATGTTATACAGAGCCATTAGCAGGCAGAGCCAGGTTCCCTCCCTGTGCTTCCTGGGCCGGCTGGCTGGAGCACCTTTCACAGCTGATTTATAACCCTGTCGCCTTCACAAGGCAATGTAATTAATGGGACCATGGACTTCTAATTCCACCGACTTCCACAGCAAGTGGGTTTCATTTGATTTATGACGGCCGGCGAGTTTGCATTTTATCAGTTCATTCAGTCATGATTTATGCTGATGACCAATTCCAATGGGTTGGCTATCATCTAACTCAGGCACTAATCTAAGAGAATTAGGGGTCACTGCATTATTTAGACCACGCTAATTTATCTTAAAAGGAACAAGGGTTGAAAAGAACAGTTTCTGTGGTAACGCCGAGAAATAGGCTGGTGACTGAGTTTAGAGGCCTAATTAGCATTAAAGGGGTCGTCGCACCTTGAATGACAACCGATGCAGTACCTATAAAGTACTACAGACCTTAGCAAACAGGTTCGAAAGAACTATGAAGTACCTGTAATTGAATTTAAATAAAGAGAGTGAAATGTCCATTACTGCAATAAATGGCAGAAATCCTACATGGAGAAATATCAGACTGGGGAGTAAAAGCTCTAGATTCATAATAAATCTTACTTATTTATAAATTAGTTTTTTTTGCACACATCTTCTAATAGACAGCTTGTCAAGTACTATGATTGCACTTCAAACGTGAACGATTCCCAAATGATCAATGACGAGTGCAAAGCAGCAATAATTTGTAAAGTGGGTTTCATGTTGATCGCCTTCAGCCCAGGGGCATAGATGGACACGGACGGAAATATCAAAGGGCTAGGTTTCTCCATGTGCCAATACGTGTTTATAATGTGATTTCAAACCACTACACAGGCTGATTCTGGTTAAAGTCATGCACAGGATGCTAATTACCAAAGACTCTATAATAATTGGAGAGATTGTATTTAGGGAGCTTGTCTGCGATTTGGACTTCAATATATGTCTAAAATAACTACCTCAAAGGTTGCACAAAAATCTCAATGATATCAATGAGTAAGAGCTCATTTTCAAGTTAAGGGTTTGGTCCTGAATTTCGATCACCTAAAAACATTTTAATTTACTTATTTATTCATCACAAAAAAACACTGTAGCTGACATTTCCAAATGTACTTTTTAATTCCAAATATCAAAGCCTCTGTTAGTAGCTGTACTGTTAGGCCAAAGTAAAAATATTATTAAAGCCATCCAACTTTTTTAACAAGAGCCGTGTAAAAGCACGTTCCATGCCAACAAGATCTTCGAAGCTACTTAATATATCTTATAAGGTCTAACTTGTCCCTGAGGTCTAACAATATGGAGGGGAAATAAGTCTAATGTGAAAACCACTCGTACCCGCCAAGGTGACTGACATTACTAATGTTCAGAAGACCTTACAATTTACAACAGGGCAACATGACTGCCGTTTATCACGTCAATCAATCTTTTGAGCAAGGCAGCCAGAAAACAGCACAGAAAAACAACGATGGTCATCCAAAATGTAGTCAAAGCACCAGATTTAAAATTGACAGTGGTAACATGAGCTTTGCATGGGGTTCTCTCACCATTAAGACAACATTAGTCAATTATGGATCTATGGGTTGATTACAGCAAAGTACTTTCTCAACATGTACTGACTCAATATACAGTAAATCTAACAACAGTGATAATTCCTAACTGAGGTTAACTGTAAGTTAGTGTAGCATACCCATATTTTTCAATTTCAATAGCCTGCACATCCTATTCAATAGGACTAGTGCAAGAGTGCATCCACAACAATATCTCTACACATACCCATGTTCTCTTGATAGGCTCTACTCTTACAGTAAACCATCAAATATTATCTGAAAGGGAAAGTAAAAGTACCCTGCTCACCTGTATAGCCTACTTCATAAAGCCCTGGTTTATATATACAATCAGTAGACACCCCACTAGTCCCTTCAGACACCCCATGTAACCCAGTACAACTGACAGTATTAAACAGAAGACAACAAATGTAGTCTTCAAGCCTTTGACAACAGGTCCAATGCAAATGATTAGACTCCATTTGTTACCGTGGGTTCCTTTCCCGTGACTCCCTGAGTGATAAATTGCATTTAGCAAAGCGCGGGAAGCTAAGTGTTCCTGACATTTTTTTATTGATTTGCACGAGTTGTATTCATGTGATCCCGTTTGTTGGTAAATTGTGGTGGCAAATACAACTCACACTGGGTTCTACTGGGAGGAGGGGGGAATTGCAGCCTACGCATGAGAGGTAGATTGGAGGATTGGAGAGGTGCTAGAGAAGAAATTGGAGGTGTACCTGTGGATGTATTTTAAGGCCTGCCTTCAAACTCAGTGTCTCTTTGCTTGGCATCATGGGAAAATCAAAAGAAATCTTCCAATACCTCAGAAAAAAAATTGTAGACCTCTACAAGTCTGGTTCATCCTTGGGAGCAATTTCCAAACACCTAAAGGTACCAAGTTCATCTGTACAAACAATAGTACACAAGTATAAACACCATGGGACCATGCATTTTGTCATACTGCTCAGGAAGGAGACGCGTTCTCTGTCTTCTAGAGATAAATGCCCTTTGGGGTGAAAAGTGCAAATCAATCCCAGAACAACAGCAAAGGACCTTGTGAAGATGCTGGAGGAAATAGGTACAAAGTATATATATCCACAGTAAAATTATCCCTATACCGACATAACCTGAAAGGCCGCTCAGCAATGAAGAAGCCATTGCCACAAAACCACCATGAAAAAGCCAGACTACGATTTGCAACTGCACATGGGAACAAAGATCATAGTTTTTGGAGAAATGTCCTCTGGTCTGCTGAAACAAACATAGAACTGTTTGGCCATAATGACCATCGTTATGTTTGGAGGAAAAAGGGGAAAAAGGGGGAGGCTTCAAATCTAATCTAATTTTATTTGTCACATACACATGATTAGCAGATGTTAATGTGACTGTAGCGAAATGCTTGTGCTTCCGACCGTGCAGTAATATCTATATTCTAACAATTTCACAACAACTACCTTACACACACAAGTTGTAAAGAAATGAATAAGAATATGTACGTAAAAATATATATGGATGAACGATGGCCGAACGGCAAAGGCAAGATGCAGTAGATGGTATAGAGTACAGTATATACATATGAGATGAGTAGTGTAGGTTATGTAAAACTTATATAAAGTGGCATTGTTTAAAGTGACTAGTGATACATTTATTACATTCAATTTTTAATTATTAAAGTGGCTAGAGATTGAGTCAGTATGTTGGCAGCAGCCACTCAATGTTAGTGGTGGCTGTTTAACAGTCTGACGGTCCCTGCTTTGTACTGACCTCGCCTTCTAGATGATAGCGGGGTAGTGGCAGTGGCTCGGGTGGTTGTTGTCCTTGATGATCTTTTTGACCTTCCTGTGACATCGGGTGGTGTAGGTGTCCTGGAGAGCAGGTAGTTTGCTCCCGGTTATGCGTTGTGCAGACCTCACTACCCTCTGGAGTGCCTTACGGTTGTGGGCAGAGCAGTTGCCGTACCAGGTGGTGATACAGCCTGACAGAATGCTCTTAATTGTGCATCTGTAAAAGTTTGTGAGTGTTTTCGGTGACAAGCCAAATTTCTTCAGACTCCTGAGGTTTGCAAGCCAAAGAACACCATCCCAACTGTGGAGCACGGGGGTGGCAGCATGTTGTGGGGGTGCTTTGCTGCAGCAGGGACTGGTGCACTTCACAAAATAGATGGCATCATGAGGTAGGAAAATTATGTGGATATATTGAAGCAACATCTCAAGACATCAGTCAGGAAGTTAAAGCTTGGTCGTAAATGGGTCTTCCAAATGGACAATGACCCCAAGCATACTTCCAAAGTTGTGGCAAAATGGCTTAAGGACAACAAAGTCAAGGTATTGGAGTGGCCATCACAAAGCCCTGACCTCAATCCTATAGAACATTTGTGGGCATAACTAAAAAAGCGTGTGCGAGCAAGGAGGCCTACAAACCTGACTCAGTTACACCAGCTCTGTCAAGAGGAACGGGACAAAATTCACCCAACATATTGTGGGAAGCTTGTGGAAGGCTACCCAAACCATTTGACTCAAGTTAAACATTTTAAAGGCAACACTACTAAATACTAACAAAGTGTATGTAAACTTTTGACCCACTGGGAATGTGATGAAAGAAATAAAAGCTGAAATAAATCATCCTCTCTACTATTATTCTGACATTTCACAATCTTAAAATAAATTGGTGATCCAAACTGACCTAAGACAGGGACTTTTTACTCGGATTAAATGTCAGGAATTGTGAAAAACTGAGTTTAAATGTATTTGGCTAAGGTGTATGTAAACTTCCCACTTCAACTGTACATGGGGCTAGTTCACCCAGCAACACCAGACCCTACAGAGATATACAGCTATTCAACCCCCTGAAGAATATACCGGGCAGATACAACTAACATTACAGTTGGGGAAAGACATTATTTTGTCTGGTTGTCAAAGGCATTTGCATCACATTCTCCACCTCAACATCCGCCGTGGACCCTTTACATGTCAATATTCAGCCAGTTGCATATTTGCATACATCTTAAGCAACATACAGTGCTAAATTCACACAATTTAATTGTAAAGCTTACATGAATATGTTCCCATCTTGCTACAATAGAAGCACAGACAGATGATGACGTGCCACCTGAGCACTTAAAGTCAATAGAATGCATCCAGCGAGACGAACAGCTCAAACAGCACTGGCTTACAGTGGAGAGAACCTGTATTTTACTCTGATGAAAGCAAGCTCCCTAAGGACTGAGAAACAACATGCTGACTAACACAGAGAACACAGTTCAGAGAGCACAGCTCAGAGAACAGTTCTTATTTCATAAAAGAAAACCGACAACACACCTATTGGGCCACCTTGCTTAAGAACCCGCGAGAAATTCAGTTTATTCAGCAATTTCCTGAGCCTCCTATACTTTATTTGGAGAGGATCACCTTCAAGCTTTATTAATGATAGTCCTCTGGATGAAGGATGCCCGTGAAAATCCCCAACATCTGTTTACTGCACTCACTTCTCAGCGGGCTCCACCTATTCCTCATGCCTAATGATGCTGCTCCACTCGGCAAGTTTTACGGACAAATGTGTATTTGGCCACATTCATCATACTGAATGAGCGTTCTTGATGAGCCGTCTGCTGGCCAGCTTCGCTCTTTCCACCGCACGTTAACAAATGACAAGCCATGCCACATGTTTTCCATTTGGGAGATACAGAGGGAGGGTGGGAGGGAGGGAGGGGGTGAATGGGGGTGGAGGGGGATGTGAAGGACTGAGGGATTTGTGGAAGGCTAAAGGATGGGCATCTTCAAGGGGAAAACAGGAGAAGAGTCAGTGACGCCTGCTCTGACCTGAACCTCCCCCGACTAACCCTTCAACAGCACCCCCCACCACCCGCATCATCAAAAGTGGCCAAATAAATCACAGCACCTCTGAAATACATAAATTATACAACACCTCCAGAACCATACTGTTAAAGCAGTGAATGGAATCCAAAGCCTTGATGATAATAGACATTTTCTGTTTGAGACAGACTCGGTCTTACAGGGTCTCCAGTCTCACTGGTCTCACCACTCTTCAAATGCATCCTCATGGACCAACATGAAAGGGAATAATTAAGCAATAAGGCACGAGGGGGTATGGTAGATGGCCAATATACTACAGCTAAGGGCTGTTCTTAAGCACGACACAACGTGGATACAGCCCTGAACAGTGGTATATTAGCCATAAACTACAAACCCCAGAGGTGCCTTATTGCTATTATAAACTGGTTACCAACATAATTATAGCAGTGAAAATAAATGTATTGTCATACACGTGGTATACAGTCTGATATACCACGGCTGTCAGCCAATCAGCATTCAGGGCTCAAACCACCCAGTTTATAATATGGGATATACAACCAGGAATATTTAAACTTGGATAAACAAGTTGATGGTCGCTGAATCCGGGAGTTGTGGCCCTAATAAATCATATTCCTTTTGAAGTTTGCAGCTGGTTCGAAGTTTAGAAGGCGAAGGGGGCAGAGGGGAATGGCTGGAACAGACATGAGTCAGGCACCAGGACATGACACGCCGTCTGCTTCCTTCCAAAGCCTGGGAATCAATGTTAACACTAAAACTCCTGGGAGATGGAAGAGAGAGTAGTAAATAAGTTATGTATAAGGTCATAACTGCAGAGGGCTGCGTTGGAACCTGAGGTCACCATGTACTGAGCATTAAAGTAAAGTGGCTTCTCGTTGGACGGTAGATGGGTCTGAACATCCCAAGGACCATAATTACAGGGGACATTTCGCGTAAGTATCGGCTTAGTGACAAACAGTACACTAGCTAGAAGAGTCATTATTTCAAGGTATCACTGTACAATGTAGCTATTATTTTACAAGGTGGAGTTGGATTGCCTTATGTACATTGTGTAACAGTACACTCTGAATACTATTCCTCCCAACGTCAATAATCATATTTCCATGATTATTTTAGTTTTTTTCTACATCCATGTCTTGACATGGTAGTATAACCATCACTATTCTCATTCTGTTTGGTTTCAGTTGATTCCCTGTTCTGGGGAACCATGCAGGGTCTGGGACTAAGGTCTGGAGACACAACTGTTCTGGGGAACCATGCAGGGAAGGCCTGGAGACACAACTGTTCTGGGGAACCATGCAGGGAAGGCCTGGAGACACAACTGTTCTGGGGAACCATGCAGGGAAGGCCTGGAGAGGCAACTGTTCTGGGGAACCATGCAGGGAAGGCCTGGAGAGACAACTGTTCTGGAGAACCATGCAGGGAAGGCCTGGAGACACAACTGTTCTGGGGAACCATGCAGGGAAGGCCTGGAGAGGCAACTGTTCTGGGGAACCATGCAGGGAAGGCCTGGAGAGACAACTGTTCTGGGGAACCATGCAGGGAAGGCCTGGAGAGACAACTGTTCTGGGGAACCATGCAGGGAAGGCCTGGAGAGGCAAGCTTTTGTTCCGTCATGTTCAGGGGATCACAATAAGCCACTTGGTCCTGTAGCTATTTTGTCCTCTCCGAGATGGATGCTGTCAGCGAGCTAAGCTTGTTTAACATGAGCCGGTGTAAAACTATCCATTGTACAAACAGCTGCGTCGACTAGGCTGGACTGGCTGGGGATAAATCATATCTAGGAGAGGCAAAACGCACACCAGTGAAAAACTCTTGACAACCATATACGCACACCAGCTAAAACTCTTGACAACCATAAATGCACACCAGCTAAAACTCTTGACAACCATAAATGCACACCAGCTAAAACTCTTGACAACCATAAATGCACACCAGCTAAAACTCTTGACAACCATAAACGCACACCAGCTATTTATTGTTGCCTCCTAGAACTCAAATAAAATCAAATCTCAAATCAAATCAAATTGATTTATTGTTGCCTCCTAGAACTCCTGTTACTCCCCGTCACCCCCCAAACCCTTCTCCATCCAACCCCCTAAACCCCTCTCCATCCAACTCCCGTTCCCCTTACCACCCCACCCCTCCCAAAACCTTCTCCATTTACCCCACCCCACCCAGTCCTCCAAGTCTTGGGAGCAGCTTACCCCTACCCCTACCTTCTTGGGAGCAGGTCAGCTGACGTCATGGTTATCGCTGGTTGCTACTTCTGCAGTCATTTGTTATTACAACAACACAGCTCAATGGCTAGCAGTGGCCCCTGGGATTACGAGTGGTGGGCAGGCGAAGGTAAACAAAGAACAATGTTTATTATTTCTCTCCTTCACAGTGTGGTACACAGAGCCAAGCACTGGGCATGTTAACGTCAATGGCAGTACGCTACGCCAGCACCATTGTCAATGGCAACTAGTTTAGTTTCATGAAGTTATAAAACCTTCTGCCAAACATGATGGAGTTAGGTTTAACAGTGTATTGTCAGACGGAGCATGATGGAGTTAGGTTTAACAGTGTATTGTCAGATGGAGCATGATGGAGTTAGGTTTAACAGTGTATTGTCAGATGGAGCATGATGGAGTTAGGTTTAACAGTGTATTGTCAGATGGAGCATGATGGAGTTAGGTTTAACAGTGTATTGTCAGATGGAGCATGATGGAGTTAGGTTTAACAGTGTATTGTCAGATGGAGCATGATGGAGTTAGGTTTAACAGTGTATTGTCAGATGGAGCATGATGGAGTTAGGTTTAACAGTGTATTGTCAGATGGAGCATGATGGAGTTAGGTTTAACAGTGTATTGTCAGATGGAGCATGATGGAGTTAGGTTTAACAGTGTATTGCCAGATGGAGCATGATGGAGTTAGGTTTAACAGTGTATTGTCAGATGGAGCATGATGGAGTTAGGTTTAACAGTGTATTGCCAGATGGAGCATGATGAAGTTAGGTTTAACAGTGTATTGTCAGATGGAGCATGATGGAGTTAGGTTTAACAGTGTATTGTCTGATGGAGCATGATGGAGTTAGGTTTAACAGTGTATTGTCAGATGGAGCATGATGGAGTTAGGTTTAACAGTGTATTGTCAGATGGAGCATGATGGAGTTAGGTTTAACAGTGTATTGTCCGATTTTGGGACAAGCCTGTCTCTGTAAGATGTACTTTGATGCTCCGATGAGTTACAGTAGAGCTGCACCATGAGTCCCTACATAGCAATTTTTTAGAAGCTATTGAAAGCTCTACTGTGTATTGCCTCCTGGAAATTATATTATTATTACACTCTCCTACAGTGTAAACCCTCTCTTTCTCCCTCCCGCCCCCTCCCTCTCCCTAGAGATGATTCATGCAATAGTCAGAAAGTAAATAAATAACTTTCTCTCAACTCCATCATCACCAGAACATGGAGACATCCAAGTCTGGTTAGCAAGACTTCCAAAATACACCGAGGCCAATTAGACTTCTTGCTTTCCTGACGCAGAAAGTGATTAGTGTAGAAAAAAAGAGGGCACTCAGCTGACCTTTTCTAAGTCCAACTGTCTGGAATAAAAACAGTCTCTCTGTGATCTATGAAGGAAGCATAATGTCTAAGCTGCTATGCATGCAATATGTGATGACAAAGCCACACCCCACCCGCCGGCATGCATATTAAACTAGTTGCAGTAGCTAGTAAATTCATTAACAGAACAACAAACACAATCTCAAAGTAATACATGACAGTGTCAATGTTTATTAGTGTGTTTTGCATTATAAGATGTGAATGGTGAATCACACACAGCAAGCAGCACATTACTCAAATTTTCCCTGGCCTGTGTAACAACAAAGTTCACAGACACCAAATCAGTTTTTCAGGGAACCCGAGGGCTACTGGTGCAATACTAGCTGCTGCTGTTTGAGACATTCATCATTTATATGTATTTGATGTGGTGATATGTAAAAACTTTGAGGAATTTTAATGGGCTTGAAGCTGAGAGGAAAATCGTTGAGATGGTTGTTTTTGCATTTTTTTGAGAATTACTTCTAACCCTAAAAGTTTTCAAATCTGGAAGAAAGTTCAACCATAAAAATGAGAAGTAATCATTAAAAAAAGAAGGAATTTCATCTTCTTATTTCAATGCTTTATTGATTGTGCAGCTGGCGTCTCATAAATGGCCATTACGTGGCCGATGTGCAAACTGCTTCAGTGTCCAATACAGTCAACCAAGCAAAGCCATTTTCATTGATCAACGTCCCTCCAAGGCAAACAGATAAATATTGATAATACACTTCAACAAATCCTAACATCAATTAATCCTAATGAAAAAGCGCTGCCTCATAAGCACGCCATAACCAAGGTGTTAATGTTCAATCAGGGCAAAGCAGAACACTTTTTAAGCGGACGTCACAAAAAGCAAAGGCAGAATAAATCACCAACACCGGAGAGTCGGTTCTTTCTGTGCCAGTGTAGCTATAACATATTAATCTTGCTCTGTGTTTGTATAGACTATTGATCGGCCTGTAACCTTCCATTGTTGTTTTCTCCATCAGAAACAAACATGAGAAAGAATGAGAGAGAGTTAGTTGGTTAACACACTATTGTCTAGGTCCAGCTATTCCCCAGTCTCACTCTCTGCAGTCCCACAAACAACTATGTGAAGAAATGAGAGTGTTTACACACTAATGTCCAACCTCAGTCCCTACGCACTCCAACTCCTCTCTCATCTCTCACTGCTCTTAGAGAAGCACATACGCTAAGTCTTAGAGGGAATCATTGCAGAGAGCCGAGGCCTTGGACGTTCATTTGTCTGCCCATTAGAAAAACTCTCTCCTTTCTGTGATCCAATCTAGTCGGCAGTCCGCCCTGCACCCAGTAAGCGGGCCGATTTGAATCAACTCAGTGTCAGCTCTGATCAGAGGCGGAGGGACGGGGCACAGCAGTAAGAGACTGGGACAGGCAGGGAGACAGGATGAAGGGGAGAAGGACCAGACACGACAGGGGCTTGTCAGGGGATAGGAGGGATAAGGAGACTGGGCAGGCTTGTCGATTGTGGACGGACATGTGGTACATATTCTCCGAGCTAAAGAATCTGGATGTCAAACATTTGGAAAGAGATCGTGGATAGTCGAGGCTGTGTGTAAGGGACTTTCAGGGAGGGTCTAGCTGGTTTGTCTGATGAGCAATGCTATTGGTTAGATACACATCCTGTCAATACTGTCTGAGTCGGCATACATCCCTCAACCAATCTCCACTAAAACCAGTCTCCACAAAAACCAGTCTCCAAAGAAACCCCAAACTATACTTCTGAAATAGGCCTTGATTGTGAAATGTGGTATAGAAGAGCCTCATTAAAGCTAACCAATTCCCCCATTTCCCACTGATAAAATCCTCTTTCCATTCATTATCTTTTATCATTAAGACTTGTCTATGGGGAAGCAGGAAGTGGTTAAGCCTGTCTGTGGTTTCCCATTTCTAGGGAGTACTTATCTGATGATATACAGTTCTGGAGGTAAGGAGTTATTCTCCCTCCAGCAGGAAGGACATTGATGGACATTGGGGATTGTATATTTCAACTGAAAGCCAGAGTTTTTACCCAACTATATATGTTATTGTTGCGGACTCAGACCAAATAAATGACTGGAGTAGAACTAAATAAAGGTCAAAACGCCATGTATGTTTCAGAACAGACTGCTGATGTTGAGGGTCTGTGTCCCAAATCACACCTTATTCACTACAATAGTGCACTACGTTTGACCAGGGCCCATTGGATGCCTACATAGGATCCCATTTGGGACAAATAAAGACTAGGCTCAACACTTAATTGAGAGAAATGCTGTGTTGAGTTTAGTTAGTTTGTGACTAGACTGTGATGGATAAGAAGTCTTGTCAGGTGTACTGTACATAACCGGTTTCTGTTTCTGACAGACTACAACTTGATGTGGGGTTTGAAATAAAGCTCATTTGTCTCCTTCATGAATTCAATCGCTTGTCTCTCTTGAACAGGGATGAAGTTGGACATATCCAACACTGTGAGATATAATTGTGAAATGTCTCAGACTTCCAAAACTGCATTTAGTCTTAGGAATGTGAAATGTGAGTCGTCTGAATGGGTAAACACCACTACTTCACAGTAACATGACAATGAAATGCTGTCAGACGGATAGGTGGTAAGTGGAAATGTCTAGGAGCAACAACGGCCTCACACTCTCACAGAAGGGGACCGCCGAGTGCTGACGCCCGTAGCGAGTAGAAATCGTCTGTCCTCCTTTGCAACACTCACTACAGAGTTCCAAACTGCCTCTGGAAGCAACATCAGCACAATAACTGTTCCTCGGGACCTTCATGAACTCAGCTTCCATGGCAGAGCAGCCTCACACAAGCCTAAGATCACCATGCGCAATGCCAAGCGTCGGCTGGAGTGGTGTAAAGCTCACCGCCATTGGACTCTGGAGCAGTAGAAACGCGTTCTCTGGAGTGATGAATCACACTTCTCCATCTGGCAGTCCGATGGACGATTCAGGGTTTGGCGGATGCCAGGAGAACGCTACCTGCCCAAATGCATAGCGCCAACTGTAAAATTGGGTGGAGGAGGAATAATGGTCTTGGGATGTTTTTCATGGTTTGGGCAAGGCCCCTTAGTTCCAGTGAAGGGAAATCTTAACGTGACAGCATACAATCACATTCTTGATGATTCTGTGCTTCCAACTTTGTGGAAACAGTTTGGGGAAGGCCCTTTCCTGTTTCAGAATGACAATGCCCTTGTGCACAAAGTAAGGTCAATAAAGAAATGGTTTGTCGAGGTCGGTGTGGAAGAACTTGACTGGCCTGCACAGAGCCCAAACCTCAACCCCATCGAACACCTTTGGGATGAATTGGAATGCAGACTGTGAGCCAGGCCTAATCTCCCAACATCAGTGCCAACCTCACTAATGCTCTTGTGGCTGAATGGAAGCAAGTCCCTGCAGCAATGTTCCAACAAAGGGAGGACCAACTCCATATTAATGCCCATCATTTTGGAATGATATGTTTTGGAATGTGAACCACACCTAAAATGTTTAAGAAATAAAACTCTAGGATGCTTCACACCTAAAATGTTTAAGAAATAAAACTCTAGCATGCTTCACACCTAAAACGTTTAAGAAATAAAACTCTAGCATGCTTCACACCTAAAATGTTTAAGAAATAAAACTCTAGCATGCTTCACACCTAAAACCTTTCACGATCATATTTTTCTCAGCTTGGTGGTATTTTATATTTTGGTTTAAAAGTAGTGAATACGTATGCTGCTTTTGTCTGGCTGATAAACAACAAATAGCTTCACGTCCCCCACAATTAGTCAATTAAGCTGAGGTCATGTCTTTCACATGATGCGTACACTGTGAGAGACAGACACACCAAAGCCAAGCCAGTTACAGAGACACACATACACACATACACATCAAAGCTGAGCCAGCTACAGAGAGAAAGAGCCCTATTTATCAGCCGCTGAGGCTGAACTTAGCAACTTAGCATCCCACCAGAGCGACCCGACCCAGGCAACAAAGCTGCCTTGTTACGCCTGAAAAGGAGCTGTTGAACGGGGCCCAGCCTCTTGTGTGGAGAGGAGCGGAGGGGTCATGTACATTTGCAGCAGAGTGGAAGGATCCAGAGAAAGAGGAGAAACAATCCTCTTGATGTAGTGATGGTTGTTTGTTGAGAGGGATCCCTGGCATCACAAACATTCCTGTGAACTTGTGTGTCCCTCCCCCCCTCTTCCCAACTCATTTCTTTACACACAGAACAGAGAGAGCCGAGGGAGCCTTTAAGACAACATAACAACTACCAGAGAGGAAGATACAAGAGATGGGTATTTCAGTGTCAGAAAACAAGAAGTTATCAGCACAGATAGTTGACGTATAAGGTCATACTGAAGTCTGTGTGAGTGCTTGTGTGTGTACTAGCTATATGTGTTAGTATGAGTGTGTGTACTAGCTATACAGTGAGGGGAAAAAGTATTTGATCCCCTGCTGAGTTTGTACTTTTGCCCACTGACAAAGAAATGATCAGTCTATAATTTTAATGGTAGGTTTATTTGAACAGTGAGAGACAGAATAACAACAACAAAAATCCAGAAAAATGCATGTCAAAAATGTTATACATTGATCTGCATTTTAATGAGGGTAATAAGTATTTGACCCCCTCTCAATCAGAAAGATTTCTGGCTCCCAGGTGTCTTTTATACAGGTAATGAGCTGAGATTAGGAGCACACTATTAAAGGGACTGCTCCTAATCTCAGTTTGTTACCTGTATAAAAGACACCTGGGAGCCAGAAGCAATCAATCAGATTCCAAACTCTCTATCATGGCCAAGACCAAAGAGCTCTCCAAGGATGTCAGGGACAAGATTGTAGACCTACACAAGGCTGGAATGGGCTACAAGACCATCGCCAAGCAGCTTGGTGAGAAGATGACAACAGTTGGTGCGGTTATTCGCAAATGGAAGAAACACAAAAGAACTGTCAATCTCCCTCGGCCTGGGGCTCCATGCAAGATATACATGCCCGTCTGAAGTTTGCCAATGAACATCTGAATGATTCAGAGCACAACTGGGTGAAAGTGTTGTGGTCAGATGAGACCAAAATGGAGCTCTTTGGCATCAACTCAACTCGCTGTGTTTGGAGGAGGAATGCTGCCTATGACCCCGAGAACACCATCCCCACCGTCAAACATAGAGGTGGAAACATTATGCTTTGAGGGTGTTTTTCTGCTAAGGGGACAGGACAACTTCACCGCATCAAAGGGACAATGGATGGGGGCCAAGTACCGTCAAATCTTGGGTGAGAACCTCCTTCCCTCAGCCAGGGCATTGAAAATGGGTCGTGGATGGGTATTCCAGCATGACAATGACCCAAAACACAAGGCCAAGGCAACAAAGGAGTGGCTCAAGAAGAAGCACATTAAGGTCCTGGAGTTGCCTAGCCAGTCTCCAGACCTTAATCCCATAGACAATCTGTGGAGGGAGCTGAAGGTTTGAGTTGCCAAACGTCAGCCTCGAAACCTTAATGACTTGGAGAAGATCTGCAAAGAGGAGTGGGACAAACTCACCCCTGAGATGTGTGCAAACCTGGTGGCCAACTACAAGAAACGTCTGACCTCTGTGATTGCCAACAAGGGTTTTGCCACCAAGTACTAAGTCATGTTCTGCAGAGGGGTCAAATACTTATTTCCCTCATTAAAATGCAAATCAATTTTTAACATTTTTGACATGCGTTTTTCTGGATATTTTGTTGTTATTCTGTCTCTCACTGTTCAAATAAACCTACCATTAAAATTATAGACTGATCATTTCTTTGTCAGTGGGCAAACGTAAAAAATCAGCAGGGGATCAAATACTTTTTTCCCTCACTGTATGAGTGTGTGTACTAGAATATATCTGTCAGCCTCTACAAATGTGTACCTGTTTTGAATCAACAACCTTTTTCTATAACTTTAAAGAAGCTGTAGGACGTTAAATACCTCTGTGACACCAGCAAGAGGAAAACAAGAAGCCTACAAACTGGAATTCTGCTTGTGCGTAAAACGGAGGAGAAAAAGTCTTTGCTTTCTCTAACACGTCTGAGATCACATTACATGCCATGCCAAGTGCAAAGACAGAAATGGCGGGGGCGGATTTTCACCTCTCCACTGTTACGAGGCAGGAATTCTTGTCATTACATCAATTTATTTCAACTTCATTGGCGTGGGCTAGAGTTTGTCTAATTCAATGAAAGACAAATGACTCACATTGGATGGGACTTCATTCTAACACACCTACTGCACCAAAAGAGAGAGCAGAGGGAAACAAGTGTTTTCTTTTAAAGAGCACAGATAACTCTCCTCACAGATGATTTGAAGAGTGAAAACAATCTGAAGCAAGCAGAAACATATCATTTGTCATGTTTAATATGAAAGGAGCTGGGAGGTAAAGTAAGCGCTGGAAGGGCCATGTTTTACAGTGGGTGGCTAGGTAAACTGCACCTCACCAGGCAAAACTCCCCTGGGCAGAGTGGTGCAACACACTCACCACACACACGGCATAGCAATCCCAAATACAGTTTGATCTACCATAGCCTTGGATTTCCTTCTGGTGGGGTCTCTTCCTGACCAGCCCAAAGGGTGGGGGACAGTGTTGGGTCTGTAGTGTGGTGTTGGGTCTATGTAGTGTGGTGTTGGGCCTGTAGTGTGGTGTTGGGTCTGTAGTGTGGTGTTGGGTCTGTAGTGTGGTGTTGGGCCTGTAGTGTGGTGTTGGTGGTGTTGGGTCTGTAGTGTGGTGTTGGGCCTGTAGTGTGGTGTTGGGTCTGTAGTGTGGTGTTGGGTCTGTAGTGTGGTGTTGGGTCTGTAGTGTGGTGTTGGGCCTGTAGTGTGGTGTTGGGTGGTGTTGGGTCTGTAGTGTGGTGTTGGGTCTGTGGGTCTGTAGTGTGTTGGGTCTATGGTGTTGGGCCTGTAGTGTGGTGTTGGGTCTATGTAGTGTGGTGTTGGGCCTGTAGTGTGGTGTTGGGTGGTGTTGGGTCTGTAGTGTGGTGTTGGGTGGTGTTGGGTCTGTAGTGTGGTGTTGGGTGGTGTTGGGTCTGTAGTGTGGTGTTGGGACTATGTAGTGTGGTGTTGGGCCTGTAGTGTGGTGTTGGGTGGTGTTGGGGTCGGTAGTGTGGTGTTGGGTCTGTAGTGTGGTGCTGGGTCTATGTAGTGTGGTGTTGGGCCTGTAGTGTGGTGTTGGGTCTGTAGTGTGGTGTTGGGTGGTGTTGGGTCTGTAGTGTGGTGTTGGGCCTGTAGTGTGGTGTTGGGCCTGTAGTGTGGTGTTGGGTGGTGTTGGGTCTGTAGTGTGGTGTTGGGTGGTGTTGGGTCTGTAGTGTGGTGTTGGGTCTGTAGTGTGGTGTTGGGTCTGTAGTGTGGTGTTGGGTCTGTAGTGTGGTGTTGGGTCTGTAGTGTGGTGTTGGGCCTGTAGTGTGGTGTTCGGCCTGTAGTGTGGTGTTGGGTCTGTAGTGTGGTGTTGGGTCTGTAGTGTGGTGTTGGGTCTGTAGTGTGGTGTTGGGTCTGTAGTGTGGTGTTGGGCCTGTAGTGTGGTGTTGGGCCTGTAGTGTGGTGTTGGGTGGTGTTGTTGGTCTGTAGTGTGGTGTTGGGCCTGTAGTGTGGTGTTGTGTGGTGTTGGGCCTGTAGTGTGGTGTTGGGTGGTGTTGGGTCTGTAGTGTGGTGTTGTGTGGTGTTGGGCCTGTAGTGTGGTGTTGGGTGGTGTTGGGTCTGTAGTGTGGTGTTGGGCCTGTAGTGTGGTGTTGTGTGGTGTGGTGTTGGGCCTGTAGTGTGGTGTTGGGTGGTGTTGGGTCTGTACTTGCCTAGTTAAATAAAGGTTAAATACATTTTTAAAAAATACAAAAATCCTGTCCAATTGGAACACCATAAGACAATTACATTACAACAGGTTACACATGCATTTAACTCCTCCCCCTTCATTATTATAATACCAGCTCCTATGCTACAACTCTCTCTTATTATGGAGCACGGCTAGACTACTTTCTCTGTGATTCCCCATCTCCTAGGCGAGGGGCCTAGCTTGGCTGAGGGCTGCGCTGCAGCCTGATCAGGGGTCTGTGTGTGAAATCCAACCTGACTGATCCAGGACAGAGCCAGGATTACACCACTTCCCCCTGAATTCTGTCCCCTGCAACAATGGGCTTCCTGTAAGCACGGTCAAGTGAGCCACCGGAGCATCTGGAGCCACTGGGTCAGGTTGCAGGGTCTGCAGAGTCCGAACTGCACCCCCCCCCTCTAAAACAGGGTTTCCCAAACTTGGTCCTGGGGCCCTCCCTGGGTACACATTCTGCTCTCTCTTTTGGTGCAATGTATGTGAGCATGCACGCACGCACACACACGTCCACACACCATGATCCCACCCCCCCCTCAGCAGGTGTTGGGTCCTGGCAGGTTACTGTGAGAACACAATGCCAAATGGCTTAGTATTACAATTAGCCTCATTAGTAGAATACGTAATCTAGACATTCCTTTGGAAATCATACATATTAAAGGTAGCTGTATGGTTCATGTAATGACATGCCTGTAAAATTGGTAAATGCTTTATAACAGAGTGGGATTATGGTAATAGTAATGGTTTCTGTCTGTATACGTACATTCATGTTCTCCATTCACATCCAAGCCAGAGATTAATAGTTGTTTTAAAATAACTGGAGTCGAGGGTCAATCCCAAATCAACAATTAATCTCAATCTGCCTGAACCCATCTGTATAGTTTGGCAGCGCGTAGCACAAGCCATTTCTCCATCTTCATTCCTGAGCCGAGAGAAAAAACACCCGCAAAGAAAGAAAAATAACTATTGAGCTTCCAGAAAGTGTAGAAATACCCACAAAGGATGTCCATTAACCATCCAGGGGCTGCATATCATATGACACCCTATACGTCTGAGATCACCTACACCCTACACAGTATAGTTCACTACTTTTGACCAGCACCCTACACCCTACACAGTATAGTTCACTACTTTTGACCAGCACCCTACACCCTACACAGTATAGTTCACTACTTTTGACCAGCACCCTACACCCTACACAGTATAGTTCACTACTGTTGACCAGCGCCCTACACCCTACACAGTATAGTTCACTACTTTTGACCAGCACCCTACACCCCAGCGCCCTACACAGTATAGTTCACTACTGTTGACCAGCGCCCTACACAGTATAGTTCACTACTTTTGACCAGCGCCCTACACAGTATAGTTCACTACTGTTGACCAGCACCCTACACAGTCTAGTTCACTACTTTTGACCAGCGCCCTACACAGTATAGTTCACTACCTTTGACCAGCGCCCTACACCCTATACAGTATTGTTCACTACTTTTGACCAGCGCCCTACACCCTACACAGTATAGTTCACTACTTTTGCCCAGCGCCCTACACCCTATACAGTATAGTTCACTACTTTTTACCAGCGCCCTACACCCTATACAGTATAGTTCACTACTGTTGACCAGCGCCCTACACCCTACACAGTATAGTTCACTACTTTTGACCAGAGCCCTACACCCTACACAGTATAGTTCACTACTTTTGACCAGCGCCCTACACCCTACACAGTATAGTTCACTACTTTTGACCTACGCCCTACACCCTACACAGTAGAAAGAAAAGTTCCCTCTGATGCGTTACACCACAGCGTGGTGACACCTGGCTGAATACGGCCCTGCTAGAACAATACAGCCCTACTCTCACAGCCCAACCTTCTCTTCAAGGTGTCATTTAGCCAGCCACAGACAATAAGATGCAGAATGTAGTGTGAACTGTCAATGAGCATGTCAATAGAAATGCCCTTAGCATCCGTCATCAAACCAGATACATTTTTGTTGATAAATTCTACAAAGATTAACAGTCTGGAGAGAAAAGAGGCTCCGCTCAATTTCTCCCCTCATTACAGTGGTAGAGGAATGTGTTGAAACAAGATGCAGAACATCTCAGGGACATGACAGGTGGGTGTGAGAGAGAGAGAGAGAGAGAGAGAGAGAGAGAGAGAAAGGAGAGCGAGAGAGAGGCGGAGAGAGAGAGAGAGAGAGGCGGAGAGAGAGAGAGAGAGAGAGAGAGAGAGAGAGAGAGAGAAAGAAAGAGAGGGGCGGAGAGAGAGAGAGGTGGAGAGAGAGAGAAAGAGAGAGAGAGAGAGAGAGGGAGAGAGAGGGGCAGAGAGAGAGAGGGAGAGAGAGAGGGGCAGAGAGAGAGAGAGGCGGAGAGAGAGAGAGAGAGAGAGAGCGGAGAGAGAGAGAGAGAGGGGCAGAGAGAGAGAGAGGCGGAGAGAGAGAGAGAGAGAGGGGAGAGAGAGAGAGAGGCGGAGAGAGAGAGAGAGAGAGAGAGAGGGGCAGAGAGAGAGAGAGAGGAGAGAGGGGCAGAGAGAGAGAGAGGGGCAGAGGGAGAGAGAGAGAGAGGGCAGAGAGAGAGAGAGAGAGAGAGAGAGAGAGAGAGAGAGAGAGAGAGGGAGAGAGAGAGAGACAGAGAGAGAGAGAGGGAGGGTGGGTATATATATCCTCTCTGACAGATTTAGGGCCGGAGGTCAGCAGGTGTTGTACTCAGCAGGAATTGAAGGTCAATGACGCGGAGTGGCCGACATCAAAAATGAATGTAACAGCCGTTGGTCGTGTCGGTTGCGTCGTAGTCACAAAGAGGGAATTAACACTAGACGTTAGAGGGCAAGGCAACGAGGAGAGGGGTTGTAATCTTTAGAGAGATATGAACATTTGTTAGTCTGGGCAGGGCTCGAGTGGGTCTCCCGGAGAAAATGAGAGGCACTTATCCAGTAACAAGATGTTAATGAGCCCCTCTCTAACCAGTTACCATGGTTGTGTCTCAAATGGTCCCTTCTCCCTGTAGGGCTCTGGTCAAAAGAAATGCACTATGTAGGGAATAGGGTGCCATTTGGGACGTAGCCCATGTCTCTCTCTCTTTCTTTCCCAGAGAGAGGAGACAGTATAAACATAATGTGATTCATGCATCATTTCTATTGTGCGAGGGAAGACGGTACTGTAATAAACTTATCAATCAGACAGGAGCTAGGTTGGAGCAATGAATCTCAAATTTGCTAAAACAACACCATAAACTCAGCTGAGACTGAAAAGATTTGGCATGAGTCCCCAGATCCTCAAAACGTTCTACAGCTGCACCGTCGAGAGCATCCTGACCGGTTGCATCACAGCCTGGTATGGCAACTACTCGGCATTCGACCGTAAGGCGCTAGAGGGTAGTACATCAGTGGAGACAAGCTTCCTGCCATCCAGGACCTATATAATAGGCAGTGTCAGAGGAAGGTAAAAAAAATTGTCAAAGACTCCAGTCACCCAAGTCATAGGCTGTTCTCTCTGCTACCGCACGGCAAGCGGTACCGGAGCGCCAGGTCTAGGTCCAAAAGGCTCCTTAATAGCTTTAACCCCCAAGCCATAAGACTGCTGAACAATTCATCTTATGGCCACCCAGACTATTTACATTGACCTTGACCCCCCCGCCCCCAACGCTACTCACTGTTTAATATCTATGCATAGTCACTTTACCCCTACCTACATGTACAAATGACCTCGACTAACATGTACCCCCGCACATTGACTCAGGTCCGGCACCCCCTGTATATAGCCTCGTTATTTTATTGTGTTACTTTTTATGAGATGCTTTACTTTAGTTTATTTAGTAAATATTTTGTTAACTCTATTTCTTGAACTGCATTGTTGGTTAAGGGATTGTAAGTAAGCATTACACAGTAAGGTCTACACCAGTTGTATTCGGCGCATGTGACAAGTGCGATTTGAGTATTTGAATGATACGGTGGGGGGAAATGATAATAATTATTCTATTTAACCTTTATTTAACTAGTCAAGTAAGAACAAATTATTTTTTACAATGACGGCCTACCCCGGCAAAACCCAGACGACGCTGGGCAAATTGTGCGCCGGCCTATGGGACTCCCAATCACGGCCGGTTGTACAGCCTGGAATCGAACCAGGGTGTCTGCAGTGCCTTATATATACGATTATATTATATATATATACAGTGGGGCAAATTAGTCATCCACCAATTGTGCAAGTTCTCCCACTTAAAAAAGATGAGAGAGGCCTGTAATTTTCATCATAGGTACACTTCAAATAAGACAGACAAAATGAGAGAAAAAAAAATCCAGAAAATCACATTGTAGTATTTTTATGAATTTATTTGCAAATTATGGTGGAAAATAAGTATTTGGTCAATAACAAAAGTTTATCTCAATACTTATATACCCTTTGTTGGCAATGACAAAGGTCAAATGTTATCTGTCAGTCTTCACAAGGTTTTCACACATTGTTGCTGGTATTTTGGCCCATTCCTCCATGTAGATCTCCTCTAGAGCAGTGATGTTTTGGGGCTGTTGCTGGGCAACACGGACTTTCAACAAATATTTTCTATGGGGTTGAAATCTGGAGGCTGGCTAGGCCACTCCAGGACCTTGAAATGCTTCTTACGAAGCCACTCCTTCGTTGCCCTTGCGGTGTGTTTGGGATCAGTGTCATGCTGAAAGACCCAGCCACGTTTCATCTTCAATGCCCTTGCTGATGGAAGGAGGTTTTCACTCAAAATCTCACGATACATTCATTATTTCCTTTACATGGATCAGTCGTCCTGGTCCCTTTGCCATAAAACAGCCCCAAAGCATGATGTTTCCACCCTCATGTTTCACAGTAGGTATGGTGTTCTTTGGATGCAACTCAGTATTCTTTGTCCTCCAAACATGACGAGTTGAGTTTTTACCAAAAAGTTATATTTTGGTTTCATCTGACCATATGACATTCTCCCAATCTTATTCTGGATCATCCAAATGCTCTCTAGCAAACTTCAGACGGGTCTGGACATGTACTGGCTTAAGCAGGGGAACACGTCTGGCACTGCAGGATTTGAGTCCCTGGCAGCGTAGTGTGTTACTGATGGTAGGCTTTGTTACTTTGGTCCCAGCTCTCTGCAGGTCATTCACTAGGTCCCCCCGTGTGGTTCTGGGATTTTTGCTCACCGTTCTTTTGATCATTTTGACCCCACGAGGTGAGATCTTGCATGGAGCCCCAGATCGAGAGAGATTATCAGTGGTCTTGTATGTCTTCCATTTCCTAATAACTGCTCCCACAGTTGATTTCTTCAAACCAAGCTGCTTACCTATTGCAGATTCAGTCTTCCCAGCCTGGTGCAGGTCTACAATTTTGTTTCTGGTGTCCTTTGACAGCTCTTTGGTCTTGGCCAAAGAGTTTGGAGTGTGACTGTTTGAGGTTGTGGACATGTGTCTTAAAAAACTAATAACAAGTTCAAACAGGTGCCATTAATAAAGGTAACGAGTGGAGGACAGAGGAGCCTCTTAAAGAAGAAGTTACAGGTCTGTGAGAGCCAGAAATCTTGCTTGTTTGTAGGTGACCAAATACTTATTTTCCACCATAATTTGCAAATAAATTCATTAAAAATCCTACAATGTGATTTTCTGGATTTTTTTTCTAATTTTGTCTATCATAGTGGAAGTGTACCTATGATGAAAATTACAGGCCTCTCTCATCTCTGTAAGTGGGAGAACTTGCACAATTGGTGGCTGACTAAATACTTTTTTGCCCCACTGTATATAATAAATCCGACTGCACCATGTCTCTCTGCACCAGTCATCATGAACGTAACATAGTAGTATTGGTATGATATTGCGCAAATCCAGTGTTACAGGCAGTCTCATAGTTTAGGGGTGAGACAGTAACAGTTGATATGTTTTTTTTTTCAACATGATGCTGCCACCCACGTGCTTCACAGGTTGGGATGGTGTTCTTCGGCTTGCAAACCTCACCCTTTTTTCCTCCAAATATAACAATGGTCATTATGGCCAAACAGTTACATTTTTGTTTCATCAGACCAGAGGACATTTCTCCAAAAAGTACGATCTTTGTCCAAATGTGCAGTTGCAAACCATAGTCTGGCTTTTTTTATGGCGGTTTTGGAGCAGTGGCTTCTTCCTTGCTGAACAGCCTTTTAGTTTATGCCGATACAGGACTCGTTTTACTGTAGATATAGATAATTTTGTAACTGTTTCCTCCAGCATCTTCACAAGGTCATTTGCTGTTGTTCTGGGATTGATTTGCACTTTTCGCACCAACGTACGTTCATCTCTAGGAGACAGAACGCGCAACTTCCTGAGCTGCATGATGGCTGCGTGGTCCCATGGTGTTTATACTTGAGTACAATTGTTTGTTCAGATGAACGTGGTACCTTCAGGTGTTTGGAAATTGCTCCCAAGGATGAACCAGACTTGTGGAGGTCTACAATGTTTTTTCTGAGGTCTTGGATAATTTATTTTGATTTTCCCATGATGTCAAGCAAAGAGGCACTGAGTATACATCCACAGGTACACCTCCAATTGACTCAAATGATGTCAATTAGCCTATCAGAAGCTTCTAAAGCCATGACATCATTTTCAGAATTTTCCAAGCTGTTTAATAGGCACAGTCAACTTAGTGTTTGTAAACTTCTGACCCACTGGAATTGTGATACAGTGAATTATAATCTGTGTGAAATAATCTGTTTGCAAACAATTGTTGGAAAAATTACTTGTGTCATGTACAAAGTAGATGTCCTAACCGACTTGCCAAAACTATAGTTTGTTAACAAGACATGTGTAGAGTGGTTGAAAAACTAGTGTATGTAAACTTCTGACTTCAAGCCCACAGGAGGAAAAGGATGAGCAGACTGGTTTTAATTGCTCTAGTCTAGATTTAGGCTGAACCCTGTTCACTGGGGTGATAGAGCACACGGACGGACGGACAGACAGACATTTCGATAGATAGAACTGCCGCAAAGTCCCATCCTCAGCCTATGCACAGCCAAAACTCCACCCCAGCCTCACCTGAACCCTCCAACCCAGCAAACCCGCGTGTAATGACTTTCTCCTCCTAATCAAGTCTTCCCTGTAAGTAGGAAGGGCAAAATGATTTGCACAAATCAATCTGTCCTGTCATTGGCTGTGTTCTACACCACACGCTAAACAGCTAACCTTTCACCTGAAGGATGATGGTCGCTGAGTGAACCAGTCCTCTTCTTTCTTTTTCGCTCCGTGGCGGAGAAGGACATTGCGCTAGTCTGAGCGAGTCTGAACAGATGTCAGTGTTGGCCGTGGAGCATCGCCAGTGACAGCAGGTACAGCTGGGTTCGAGGGGAAACGGAGAGAGACAAGCAGCAGGCGAGAGGCAAATATATGTTTTACATCTCACAGCCTGTTCTGTCCTCCTCTTTTCCCCTCCCTCCATTACCAGATCAGAACATCTGCTTATTGTGCCTGGCACACCCTCCTGCTCACCCGCTATCTTCCTCACCCCCTCCTCCCTCCCCCTCACCTTGACTCGCCCCTCATTTACACTGCCTGGTGTGGGGTGAGAGGGAACAGCAGTCAGAAGAAAAAACAGACCTGGGTTCAAATACTATTTAAAATAATTTTTCATCTATCATACTTGATCTGTTCTTGATTGAGCTTGCCTGCCTTAATGGACCAATTGAATAGTTTCAAAACGTTGAACGACGCCCACCTGGCACTCCAGGCAAGCTAGACCAAACGCTCAAAGTATTTCATGATTTCAAATAGTATTTGAACCCAGGTCTTAGACAGACAGACACTCTCTTTCAGCCAACACTTTTGACAGGCACAAACACATGACCCAGCCTTCAGTCTCCCGCTGGAGCCGAGATCCTCTGGCTAGCCCCGACCCACGCTAATATTCTGCCGTCAGCCCAGTTAGCAGCAAGCACTGTAAACTGGGGAAGTGATGGATATCAGAGTCCTCCAGATAGGATATCAGAGTCAACAAGCCTGTTGCTTTAAGCTGATCCCTCTGTGCCCTCCAATATGGCAGCTATCTGGAAGCGTCTGTGTCTGTGTGTGTGCTCTCTGGAAGCCCCAAGAGGAGAGGAGACGTGTACGTTTCCCTCCCAGTGCAACCTGATCCACAGCAGAACTGAATAGAGCAGGCCTGTAGAGTCCTGCAGACTACTCCCTGTGTTGCGCAATCAATATCATACGACTGAGGACTCTAGTCACTAATGATGCACATTAATGTTTTTGTGTTACTTATAGTGCAGACAATGTGTATTCTAGACTGATAAATATATATATATATATATATATATATATATATATATATATGTTATGAGACAAAATGGTAAATATTAATAATAATATAATTAATATATTTTAATATATATTCGACAAATAATAATATATTAACACAAAACAATTGTGTAATATAGTAATAGAACTGTTAATAACTGTTAATAAAGGTCTACCAGAGACGAGTTGGAATCTAACTCAGCTTTCTGTATAGCTGGTCGATTGGACCTTTCACATTGAACACAATACTCCAGAAACGTGCAAGTCCTGCTCATACCATGTGTTAATATGTTGAGCACAGAGTACTCATTCAGATAAATACATATAATACTTTAGTTACAGTTGGGAGGATGAGGAAAACATGCAATGACTTTAAAAAGATGCCAAGAAGATTCCAGAGCATATATTATCCCTGTATTGGTGGAAATTATCCTCTATTTTCTAAATTAAACACTTAAGAGATTAAGCTTTATTTGTGCATCCCAAATGGCACCCTATGCCCTATGGGCCACGGTCAAAAGTAGTACACTATAAAGGAAATAGAGGACCATTTGGTACGCATCCAATCATTTTGTTCATGTTCTCATAGCTTTAGCCAAGTGGAGGAGAGGAGCATACAAATAAGCTCCAACTCTCTGGGGTGAAATTCTGAATTTCATGTAGCATTTTTTTAAATGACTGGTGTGCCGGCCCTCTGGGTTATAACTTTGGAATTAGGATTATTAAACACACGCTGTACTAAAGCTATTTTTTTATTTTTTCATAATATACATGATCAATTAGACTTTTAAAATGATAAACTTGGATTAGCTAACACAATGTGCCATTGGAACACAGGAGTGATGGTTACTGATAATAGGCCTCTGTCCGCCTATGTAGATATTCCATAAAAAATCTGCCGCTTCCAGCTACAATAGTCATTTACAACATTAACAATGTCTACACTGTATTCCTGATCAATTTTATGTTATTTTAATGGACAAAAAATGTGCTTTTCTTTTAAAAACAAGGACATTTGTAAGTGAGCCCAAACGTTTGAACGATTGTGTATATTTTTTTTAGCCCTTTTTTTCTCCCCAATTTCGTGGTAACCAATTGGTAGTTACAGTCTTGTCCCAACGCTGCAAATCCTGTACGGACACGGGAGAGTTGAAGGTCAAGAGCCCTGCATCCTCCGAAACACGACCCTGCCAAGCAGCACTGCTTCTTGACACAATGCTCCCTTAACCCAGTAGCCAGCCAGACCAATGTATCGGAGGAAACGCCTTCCAGCTGGCGACCCTGTCAGCGTGCCCGGCCCACCACAGGACTCGCTTGAGCGATGGGACAAGGACATCCGGCCTGCCAAACCCTCCCCTAACCCGGAAAACGCTGGGCCAAATGTGCGCCGCCTCATTGGTCTCGCGGTAGCGCCTGGCTGCAACACAGCCCGGTACCGAACCAGGATCTGTAGTGACGCAGCTAGCACTGTAATGCAGTGCCTTAGACCACTGCACCACTCGGGAGACGTCATCTTGAATCAGAATGTGTGACTGACAAAATTTGAACTTGGGATCAACCACT
Source organism: Oncorhynchus tshawytscha (assembly GCF_018296145.1). NCBI lineage: Eukaryota > Metazoa > Chordata > Actinopteri > Salmoniformes > Salmonidae > Oncorhynchus > Oncorhynchus tshawytscha. Next base: position 28,020,499 of record NC_056444.1, read on the forward strand.
TTTGTAAGCTACTTTCAATATGCTTTTAATTTTAAATTCGTATTTTATTGCAGCTTAAACAACCTGTTGTGACTAGGGGGCAGTATTTTCATTTTTGGAAAAATAACGTACCCAAAGTAAACAGGATATTTTGTTAGGACAAGATGCTAGAATATGCATATAATTGACAGCTTAGGATAGAAAACACTCTAAAGTTTCCAAAACTGTAAAAATATTGTCTGTGAGTATAACAGAACTGATATTGCAGGCGAAAGCCTGAGAAAAATCCAATCCGGAAGTGCCTCGTGTTTTAAAAGCTCTGCGTTCCAATGCGTCCCTATTGAGCAGTGAATGGGCTATCAACCAGATTACTTTTTCTACGTATTCCCCAAGGTGTCTACAGCATTGTGACGTAGTTTTACGCATTTATGTTGAAGAATACCCGTAAGCGGCTACATTTTGTAAGTAATCTGATGGCTCTCACAGTGACTCTCGCATAAAATACAGAGGTAGCCATTTTTCCAATCGGTCCTACTGAAAAACCAATTGTCCCGGTGGATATATTATCAAATAGATATTTGAAAAACACCTTGAGGATTGATTATAAACAACGTTTGTTATGTTTCTGTCGATATTATGGAGCTAATTTTGAATATTTTTCGGCGTTTTTGTGACCGTAAGTTCCGGTCGATTTCTCAGCCAAATGTGAAGAACAAACGGAGCTATTTCGCCTACAAAAATAATATTTTTGGAAAAAATGAACATTGGCTATCTAACTGGGAGTCTTGTGAGTGAAAACATCCGAAGCTCATCAAAGGTAAACGATTTAAGTTGATTGCTTTTCTGATTTTCGTGACCAAGTTACCTGCTGCTAGCTGGACATAATGCTATGCTATCGATAAACTTACACAAATGTTTGTCTTGCTTTGGCTCTAAAGCATCTTTTGAAAATCTGAGATGACATGGTGATTAACAAAAGGCTAAGCTGTGTCTCAGTATATTTCACTTGTGATTTTCATGAATAGGAATATTTTCTAGTAATATTTATGTCCGTTGCGTTATGCTAATTAGTGTCACTCGATGATTACGCTCCCGGATCCGGGATGGGGAGTATCAAGAGGTTCTGCACATGATGTTATAAAAGCAAACATACTGAACAAAAATATAAACGCAACATGTAAAGTATTGGTCCCATGTTTCATGAGCTGAAATAAAAGATCCCAGAAATGTTCCATCAGCACAAAAAAAATATTTTTCACAAATGTGCACACATTTGTTTACATCCCTGTTAGTGAGCATTTCTCCTTTGCCAAGATAATCCATCCACTTGACAAGTGTGGCATACCAAGAAGTTGATTAAACAGCATGATCATTACACAGGTGCACCTTGTGCTAGGTTCAACAAAAAGGCCACTCTAAAATGCTCAGTTTTGTCACACAACACAATGCCACAGATGTCTCAAGTTTTGAGGGAGCGTGCAATTGGCATGCTGACTGCAGAAATGTCCACCAGAGCTGTTGCCAGAAAATTAAAAGGTTCACTTCTCTACCATGAGCCGCCTCTAATGTCATTTTAGAAAATGTGGCAGTACGTCCAACCGGTCCAATGGCAGACCACGTGTAACCACTTCAGCCCAGCATCTCCACATCTGGCTTTTACACCTGCGGGATCATATGAGACCAGTGGGTGGGCATATGCCCTTCCAGGCCAACTAATGGCTGCGCCCCTGACCAGTCATGTGAAATCCATAGATTAGGGCCTAATTTATTTATTTACATTTACACATTTCCTTATATGTACTGTAACTCATTAAAATCGTTGTTGCATTTATATTTTTGTTCAGTATATACTGTATATGTCTGTCAATCAAGCTGAACAAGAAAGTAGTGATGTCTTTAATATCATGTCTTCAGTGTCAAATCATTCAACACACTGAATTCTATAGCCATCTTTATAACTTTGCCTAGCCTATCACTGAGGGCATGGCGTTCACTTCAAAAGCCAGGCACCAAAGGATTGCTGGCAATGGCCACATCACACACAAACACACAGACCACTTTGGGTGATAAAGGTACTTATAACCCTACATATACTGTATTTATGGATACCATTAAAAACAAAACTGCTATAAAGAAAATAGCTGACTGCAGAGTAAAAAGCCTGAAGGACCCAATTTCCTTCCGCAGCACCTGACGGACACAGACACAAGCAGATTGCTTTCCAGCACCAATTTTTGGAACCGGTGAAAAACGGCCACCGCGGCCGCTCTGTGGTCCGAGATGAGTCATAAATCTTCCTTTATCTCCTCCGTGGTGGGAGCAGAAAAGGATGAGTTGCTTTTTCCATCTCATTCACATGTCTATCTGTCTGTTATCTGTGACCTTGAGCAAAGATTACTGATGCCCTATCGGTGATATATGACACATCACACAGGCCAGCTTTTCATCCATTGAATTAACCCAGAGAGAGAGACCGAGAGAGAGAGAAAAATGCTAACCTGACTGCTATCAGCCAGGTGAATTTCTCACCGTTCATTTGCGCTCATATCCCGCCTCTCTCCATCCTTCTCTCCCACCCTCCTACATATCTCCCTCCTGAAAAAAAAAAAGCCGATACCGATTAATCTGCCGATTTTTATTTATTTATTTGTAATAATGACAATTACAATAATACTGAATGAACACTTATTTTAACTTAATATAATACATCAATAAATTCAATTTAGCCTCAAATAAATAATGAAACATGTTCAATTTGGTTTAAATAATGCAAAAACAAAGTGTTGGAGAAGAAAGTAAAAGTGCAATATGTGCCATGTAAGAAAGCTAACGTTTAAGTTCCTTGCTCAGAACATGAGAACATATGAAAGCTGGTGGTTCCTTTTAACATGAGTCTTCAATATTCCCAGGTAAGAAGTTTTAGGTTGAAGTTATTATAGGACTATTTCCCTCTATACCATTTGTAATTTCATTAACCGTTGACTATTGGATGTTCTTATAGGCACTTTAGTATTGCCAGTGTAACAGTATAGCTTCCGTCCCTCTCCTCGCTCCTCCCTGGGCTCGAACCAGGAACACAACGACAACAGCCACCCTCGAAGCAGCGTTACCCATGCAGAGCAAGGGGAACAACCACTCCAAGTCTCAGAGTGAGTGACGTTTGAAACGCTATCAGCGCGAGCTAACTAGCTAGCCATTTCACTTCGGTTGCACCAGCCTTATCTCGGGAGTTGATATGCTTGAAGTCATAAACAGCGCAATGCTTGACGCACAACGAAGAGCTGCTGGCAAAACGCACGAAAGTGCTGTTTGAATGAATGCTTACAAGCCTGCTTCTGCCTACCACCGCTCAGTCAGATACTTTGATACTTGTATGCTTGTATGCTCAGTCAGATTATATGCAATGCAGTACACGCTAGATAATATCTAGTAATATCATCAACCATGTGTAGTTAACTAGTGATTGTGATTGATTGATTGTTTTTTATAAAATAAGTTTAATGCTAGCTAGCAACTTACCTTGGCTTACTGCATTCGCGTAACAGGCAGGCTCCCACAGGCAGGCTCCCACAAGGCAGTTAACCCACCGTTCCTAGGCCATCATTGAAAATAAGAACGTGTTCTTAACTGACTTGCCTAGTTAAATAAATATGAAATAAATTTGTAAAACAAAAAAACGGCCAAATCGGTGTCCAAAAATACCGATTTCCGATTGTTATGAAAACTTGTGAATTGGCCCTAATTAATCGGCCATTCCTTTTAATCGGTCGACCTCTAATTCAGACCACTTGAATTTTCCACTTTGTTAAGTTACAGCCTTATTCTAAAATGTATTAAAAAAATATATAAAAAAACATCACATTTACATAAGTATTCAGATTCTTTAGTCAATACTTATTTGAAGCACCTTTGGCAGCGATTACAGTCTCGAGTCATCTTGGGTATGACGTTACAAGCTTGGCACACCTTTATTTGGGGAGTTTCTCCCATTCTTCTCTACAGGTGCTCTCAAGCGTTGTCAGGTTGAATGTGGAGCGTCACCTCACAGCTATTTTCAGGTCTCTCCAGAGATGTTCGATTGGGTTCAAGTCTGGGCTCTGGCTGCGTCACTCAAGGACATTCAGAGACTTGTCCCGAAGCCACTCCTGCGTTGTCTTGGCGGTGTGCTTAGGGTCTTTATCCTGTTGAAAGGTGAACCTTCACCCCAGTCTCCTGAGTTCTCTGGAGCAGGTTTTCAATAGTACGCACGTATAAACACCATGGGACCATGCAGCCATCATACCGCTCAGGAAGGAGATGCATTCTGTCTCCTAGGGATGAATGTACATTGGTGTGAAAAGTGCAAATCAATCCCAGAACAGCAGCAAATTACCTTGAGAAGATGCTGGAGGAAACAGGTACAAAAGTATCTATATCCAAAGTAAAACGAGTCCTATATCGACATAACCTGAACAGCCGCTCAGCAAGGAAGAAGCCACTGCTCCAAAACCACCATAAAAAAGCCAGACTATGGTTTGCAACTGCACATGGGGACAAATATCGTACTTTTGGAGAAAGGTCCTCTGGTTTGATGAAACAAAAATCGCTTGCCCATAATGAACATCAGTATGTTTGGAGGAAAAAGGGGGATGCTTGCAAGCCGAAGAACACCATCCCAACCGCGAAGCACGGGGGTGGCAGCATCATGTTGTGGGGGTGCTTTGCTGCAGGAGGGACTGGTGCACTTCACAAAATAGATGGCATCATGAAGAGGAAGGAAAATTATGTGGATATATTGAAGCAACATCTCAAGACATCAGTCAGGAAGTTCAAGCTTGGTCGCAAATGGGCCTTCCAAATGCACAATGACCCCAAGCATACTTCCAAAGTTGTGGCAAAATGGCTTAAGGACAACAAAGTCAAGGTATTGGAGTGGTCATCACAAAGCCCTAACCTCAATCCCATAGAACATGTGTGGGTAGAACTGAAAAAGCATGTGTGAAGGAGGCCTACAAACCTGACTCAGTTACACCAGCTCTGTCAGGAGGAATGGGCCAAAATTCACCCAACTTATTGTGGGAAGCATGTGGAATGCTATCCAAAATGTTCAGTTAAACAATTTAAAGGCAATGCGACCAAATACTAATTGAGTGTATGTAAACTTCTGACCCACTGGGAATGTGATGAAAGAAATAAAAGCTGAAATAAATAATTCTCTCTACTATTATTCTGACATTTCACATTCGTAAAATAAAGTGGTGATCCTAACTGACCTAAGACAGAGAAGGATTAATTGTCAGGAATTGTGAAAAACTGAGTTTAAATGTATTTGTAAATAAGGTATTCCTGTTTTCTATTTTTAATACATTTGCAAAAATGTCTAAAAACCTGTTTTTGCTTTCTCATTACGGAATATTGTGTGTAGATTGATTAGCTTTTTCATTTATTTCATCCATTTTAGAATAAGGCTGAAGCATAATTGTTCTGTTGAAAAAGTGAAGAGTGAATGCTTTCCTAATGCACGGTATGTTTCAATTAAATGTTAGTTATATTTGCATTATTGATTTATTGTAGACAAGTTACCATTATTGACTATTATGTAATAGCACAAACTACTGTTAAAACACACTCCTCCTATTCTGCTCGTAAACAACCATTAATCCTGTATAACAGACATATTCTACTCCACATGGAATATGCTTCCCTAAACTACAACCTATCAACAACACTACACTAGGCCTTAGGCTAGATCAAATATAATCCCTAAATCAAATATAATCCAATGAGAGGTCAGCGCAGGTTAAGTATCATTTATACAGGAAAGCACCAGTTAATATTGAACATTTATATTGAATATTGAACATTTCAACAACAACAGTTCCAATGTGAAGACCCCAGTAACCATGTTCACTTCCCTCTCCAATCACTAAACAGCTTCTAAACGACTAACGGTTTTCCTCCTCTTCTGAGGAGGAGTAGGAAAGATCAGACCAATGCGCAGCGTGGTAAGTGTCCATATTTGAATGAAATATAACCGAACAATGAATACAAAAGAACAAGAGAAATAAATGAAAACCGAAACAGTTCTGTATGGTAAAACACAGACACAGAAAACAACTACCCACAAATCAGTGGGAAAACAGGCTGCCTAAGTATGGTTCTCAATCAGAGACAACGAATGACTGATTGGGAACCATACCAGGCCAAAACCAGAAATACAAAACCTAGAATACAAAACATAGAATGCCCACCCCAACTCACGCCCTGACCAAAGTAAAACAGAGACATAAAAAATGAACTAAGGTCAGGACGTGGCAATGACACTGTAGACAGAACCACTCCATATGTGTGAATGAATGTCCTACCAACCAGAAGGCCACAGACCTATACAGACCCACTCTCAGTCTGCTACGTGACAATATAACCATTAGATCTGCTCTCCCAAATCAATTGCCCCGCATCGTCTGTACAACTGACACATCTACAACTTCTTCCATTTGTTATATGGTGCTCCATCTGGCCATGGTCGTTTGGCGTTTTAATTTAGTTGCCTCCCGCTCTCTAATCTGTCTCATATTTACAAATGGTGTCAGCCTCCGCCTGCCCGCTCCACATACGTTTTGGAGCGAACCCCACCAGCCGTCGTCCCCGCAGTAAATCTGCGACGAAGCGTTTATTAATAGACAGTAACAGATGTTTATCTGATTGTTGATTGCTAGTCTTGTTGACCACTGAAATATGTTCATAAATGGAATGGAATGTACAGTGCAGTGGAACACAGGCCTCTCCTTGGAAGAGAGGGGCACTGGTGCCAACTAGCTGGGTAGCTAGAGAGTATCTCTCTCTCCCACCAACTATGTTGCTCTCTCTGCCCCGTCTCTATCCCTTTCACTCTCTGAGGTACAGAACCATATGGTCAGCTGTTGAGGAAGACACACTCACACAGAGGGTCTGTCTGTCTGCCTGTCTGTCTGTCTGTCTGTCTGTCTGTCTGTCTGTCTGTCTGCCTGTCTGTGTGAAAGGAGGCAACTGTTTTGCCACCGACAGACACTCCCTCCTGACAGACACGTAGCTGGAAAGTGACACGACGCATCTCAGTTGTCACTCATCAGCAGCAGCAGCCTCTACTGACCGATCGGCCATTCATCTCCTAGTAAGTGGGTGACATGTTTGACTTCCAATACTTTAGAATAGCATCACGGCACTCTGTGAAAAGTTCTCACGGAACTGTAAGTTAACATCAACATTGAGTTTCTCAGCGATATGCTGGAATGTAAACTACTGTATATAATATTCTGTATATACTATTCATGTGAATAATATTAAAATATCAAAATTTTTCTGCCTGTCATTTGGTTGTATAGGTTGAGTTTCGTGTTCAATTACTGTGGTAATGTGACAATAAAGAATGACATAAAAACATAACCTCTGATAAAGCAATATGGAGAGAGATTAATGCTGCAGCTCGTAAAGTGTTTAACCTCAGTTCTGTTATGTAAACTGGGTTGCTTTTGGTTAAGGTTACTGCAGTGCTTAATAGAACCCTCTCAGAAAGAGTAATAATTTATCCACACAGTTTTCTGTTTACAGCCCTGGACCCAGTGAGAGAAACAACAAGTTGCAAACTGTGACAAGTTACAAACCTTTAAAGCGGTCAGTAAATATTTGTGTCACTATCCAGTAGTGTTATATTACCTTGGCACATTTATCTGACGGGCGCTAAATCTAATTTCTCCCAAAGAAAGGCCACAACAAAATAAATTACAGCCAGACAGACACAAGCATATGACTAGATATTTAAACCAACAAGATGTTCCACAAAGAGGGGACACCATAAATATTGACAACTAGCAGTGGCAGATTTTGGTGGGAGGCGGAGAGGTGAACAGGAGGAGAAAAAAAAGAAATCGCTCAATAGTGTTTTCCTGTTCGGTTAACGGCATGGTTTATACCAGTCCCTGGAAACAGTTTGTATCCTCCAATAGTGTTTTCCTGTTCGGTTAACGGCATGGTTTATACCAGTCCCTGGAAACAGTTTGTATCCTCCAATAGTGTTTTCCTGTTCGGTTAACGGCATGGTTTATACCAGTCCCTGGAAACAGTTTGTATCCTCCAATAGTGTTTTCCTGTTCGGTTAACGGCATGGTTTATACCAGTCCCTGGAAACAGTTTGTATCCTCCAATAGTGTTTTCCTGTTCGGTTAACAGCATGGTTTATACCAGTCCCTGGAAACAGTTTGTATCCTCCAATAGTGTTTTCCTGTTCGGTTAACGGCATGGTTTATACCAGTCCCTGGAAACAGTTTGTATCCTCCAATAGTGTTTTCCTGTTCGGTTAACGGCATGGTTTATACCAGTCCCTGGAAACAGTTTGTATCCTCCAATAGTGTTTTCCTGTTCGGTTAACAGCATGGTTTATACCAGTCCCTGAAACAGTTTGTATCCTCAATAGTGTTTTCCTGTTCGGTTAACAGCATGGTTTATACTAGTCCCTGGAAACAGTTTGTATCCTCCAATAGTGTTTTCCTGTTCGGTTAATGGCATGGTTTATACTAGTCCCTGGAAACAGTTTGTATCCTCCAATAGTGTTTTCCTGTTCGGTTAACGGCATGGTTTATACCAGTCCCTGGAAACAGTTTGTATCCTCCAATAGTGTTTTCCTGTTCATTAAATGGTTTATACCAGTCCCTGGAAACAGTTTGTATCCTCCAATAGTGTTTTCCTGTTCGGTTAACGGCATGGTTTATACCAGTCCCTGGAAACAGTTTGTATCCTCCAATAGTGTTTTCCTGTTCGGTTAACGGCATGGTTTATACCAGTCCCCCAGTTTGTATCCTCCAATAGTGTTTTCCTGTTCGGTTAACGGCATGTTTATACAGTCCCTGAAACAGTTTGTATCCTCCAATAGTGTTTTCCTGTTCGGTTAATGGCATGGTTTATACTAGTCCCTGGAAACAGTTTGTATCCTCCAATAGTGTTTTCCTGTTCGGTTAATGGCATGTTTATACCAGTCCCTGGAAACAGTTTGTATCCTCCAATAGTGTTTTCCTGTTCGGTTAACGGCATGGTTTATACCAGTCCCTGAAACAGTTTGTATCCTCCAATAGTGTTTTCCTGTTCGGTTAATGGCATATACTAGTCCCTGTTTGTATCCTCCAATAGTGTTTTCCTGTTCGGTTAATGGCATGGTTTATACTAGTCCCTGGAAACAGTTTGTATCCTCCAATAGTGTTTTCCTGTTCGGTTAACGGCATGGTTTATACCAGTCCCTGGAAACAGTTTGTATCCTCCAATAGTGTTTTCCTGTTCAACATGGTTTATACCAGTCCCTGGCAGTTTGTATCCTCCAATAGTGTTTTCCTGTTCGGTTAATGGCATGGTTTATACCAGTCCCTGGAAACAGTTTGTATCCTCCAATAGTGTTTTCCTGTTCGGTTAACAGCATGGTTTACCAGTCCCTGGCAGTTTGTATCCTCCAATTTTTTCCTGTTCGGTTAACAGCATGGTTTATACCAGTCCCTGGAAACAGTTTGTATCCTCCAATAGTGTTTTCCTGTTCGGTTAAATAAAGTCCCTAACTTTGTATCCTCCAATAGTGTTTTCCTGTTCGGTTAACGGCATGGTTTATACCAGTCCCTGGAAACAGTTTGTATCCTCCAATAGTGTTTTCCTGTTCGGTTAACGGCATGGTTTATACCAGTCCCTGGAAACAGTTTGTATCCTCCAATAGTGTTTTCCTGTTCGGTTAACGGCATGGTTTATACCAGTCCCTGAAAAAGTTTGTATCCTCCAATAGTGTTTTCCTGTTCGGTTAACGGCATATACCAGTCCCTGGAAACAGTTTGTATCCTCCAATAGTGTTTTCCTGTTCGGTTAACGGCATGGTTTAACCAGTCCCTGGAAACAGTTTGTATCCTCCAATAGTGTTTTCCTGTTCGGTTAAAGGCATGATACAGTCCCTGGAAATTTGTATCCTCCAATAGTGTTTTCCTGTTCGGTTAACGGCATGGTTTATACCAGTCCCTGGAAACAGTTTGTATCCTCCAATAGTGTTTTCCTGTTCGGTTAACGGCATGGTTTATACCAGTCCCTGGAAACAGTTTGTATCCTCCAATAGTGTTTTCCTGTTCGGTTAACAGCATGGTTTATACTAGTCCCTGGAAACAGTTTGTATCCTCCAATAGTGTTTTCCTGTTCGGTTAACGGCATGGTTTATACCAGTCCCTGGAAACAGTTTGTATCCTCCAATAGTGTTTTCCTGTTCGGTTAACGGCATGGTTTATACAGTCCCTGGAAACAGTTTGTATCCTCCAATAGTGTTTTCCTGTTCAACCATGGTTTATACCAGTCCCTGGAAACAGTTTGTATCCTCCAATAGTGTTTTCCTGTTCGGTTAACGGCATGGTTTATACCAGTCCCTGGAAACAGTTTGTATCCTCCAATAGTGTTTTCCTGTTCGGTTAACGGCATGGTTTATACCAGTCCCTGGAAACAGTTTGTATCCTCCAATAGTGTTTTCCAGTTGGCTCACCTTTCTGATATTCCTCAGCTCTTTCCGTCAGAAGCTGTCAAACACACCAACTATAATATATAGCCCCTCCAACCAGAACAGCTGTATCCATTCCTCTTGCCTCTCCTACCCTGCATTAAATCATACATCAAGATTCATTGATTTCCCGACAATTAATTTTCATGCATATTTTCCCTCCACCATCCCCCAGCATATGAAGTTCGTATATGGCAAGTCATTGACGTTTTAAAATATTCATAGGGTAAAAACATGATAAAGTGTTCTGCATGCAGTTATATGCAGCCCAGTACTAGCCAGCGGTGTGCTGGGACAACAGCAGAACTCCCTAATGCCTGTATAAATAATAGATGTATTACCATACATCTTAGTTCAACAGCAATCTCTCTCTCCCTCCCTCCCTCTTTCACACAGTGGCAGTTTGACTAGTGTGGATGGTCAATTTGGACAGGAAACTAGTAAGACACACCATTCTGTGGCAGCCATTTTATGGTGACCTTCATCCACCTCCGTTTGCCAAGCTAAATAAAGATAACTATCTGTGCACAAGAGGTTGGAGTTGTGGACAAGACTGACTTAATGGTACCAAGTAAAGAACACTGCTACTTTACTGTAGGAACCAGCACCATCACATGACTAAAATTGTGATACTAATTCTGGACATAAAGTCACATCACATTCATGACTGAAACACATTGATCCCATGCCTTAAAGGCAGACAAAATAACGTTGCCACAAGCAGCACAGGAGATATTGAGATGAGTGTGATCCAAGACTTGGCTCTCACACAGTCACACAGTATCTGCGCACGTGCACGGGTTCACTTCACACTGTTCACAGCCTGGAGGCCAGGGCACCATTACAGCGGAGAAGTTGAGCATCACGCGTCAACCCTCTTAGTTGTTGCGGAAATTGATCAACTATGCTGTTTACGTTCTGTATCTACAGTACCAGTCAAAAGGTTGGACACACTTACTCATTCCAGGGTTTTTCTTTATTTTTGCTATTTTCTACATTGTAGAATAATAGTGAAGACATGAAATAACACATATGGAATCTTGTAGTAACCAAAAAAAGGGTTAAACAAATCTAAATATATTTTATATTTGAGATTCTACAAACTAGCCACATTTTGCTTTGATGACAGCTTTGCACACTCTTGGCATTCAAGACAGCAAACCTCAAGACAAGACAGCAGACCTTAGGCTTAAGACAAGACAGCAGACCTTAGGCTTAAGACAAGACAGCAGACCTTAGGCTTAAGACAAGACAGCAGAACTTAGGCTTAAGACAAGACAGCAGACCTTAGGCTTAAGACAAGACAGCAGGGCTTAAGACAAGACAGCAGACCTTAAGACAAGACAGCAGACCTTAGGCTTAAGACAAGACAGCAGACCTTAGGCTTAAGACAAGACAGCAGACCTTAGGCTTAAGACAAGACAGCAGACCTTAGGCTTTAAGACAAGACAGCAGACCTTAGGCTTAAGACAAGACAGCAGACCTTAAGACAAGACAGCAGACCTTAGGCTTAAGACAAGACAGCAAACCTCAAGACAAGACAGCAGACCTTAGGCATAAGACAAGACAGCAGACCTTAGGCTTAAGACAAGACAGCAGACCTTAGGCTTAAGACAAGACAGCAGACCTTAGGCTTAAGACAAGACAGCAGACCTTAGAAGACCAGCAGACCTTAGGCTTAAGACAAGACAGCAGACCTTAGGCTTAAGACAAGACAGCAAACCTCAAGACAAGACAGCAGACCTTAGGCTTAAGACAAGACAGCAGACCTTAGGCTTAAGACAAGACAGCAGACCTTAGGCTTAAGACAAGACAGCAGACCTTAGGCTTAAGACAAGACAGCAGACCTTAGGCTTAAGACAAGACAGCAGACCTTAGGCTTAAGACAAGACAGCAGACCTTAGGCTTAAGACAAGACAGCAGACCTTAGGCTTAAGACAAGACAGAAGACCTTAGGCTTAAGACAAGACAGCAGACCTTAAGACAAGACAGCAGACCTTGGGCTTAAGACAAGACAGCAGACCTTGGGCTTAAGACAAGACAGCAGACCTTGGGCTTAAGACAAGACAGCAGACCTTGGGCTTAAGACAAGACAGCAGACCTTGGGCTTAAGACAAGACAGCAGACCTTGGGCTTAAGACAAGACAGCAGACCTTGGGCTTAAGACAAGACAGCAGACCTTAGGCTTAAGACAAGACAGCAGACCTTAGCAGAACTTGAACCACATACATGAGAAGGCTGACTAGCTACTGGGGAAAACACTGTTAGCTAACAGCTCCTGGGCAAAATAGCCTATTTTTATGTACCCTTCTAAATGAGTCACAGTAAACTAAACTGTCTAAAGGAAGAACTGCAGAAAAATTTCTTTTTACAAATTCAACACATTATGTCTCCAATAAAAGTCCCATTACAACACATTATGTCTCCAGTAAAAGTCCCATTACAACACATTATGTCTCCAATAAAAGTCCTACTACAAACACATTATGTCTCCAAAAAAAGTCCTATTACAACACAGTATGTCTCCACTAAAAGTCCCATTACAACACATTATGTCGCCAATAAAAGTCCTATTACAACACATTATGTCACCAATAAAAGTCCCATTACAACACATTATGTCTCCAATAAAAGTCCCATTACAACACATTATGACTCCAATAAAAGTCATACTACAACACATTATGTCTCCAATAAAAGTCCTACTACAACACATTATGTCTCCAATAAAAGTCCTACTACAACACATTATGTCTCCAATAAAAGTCCCATTACAACACATTATGTCTCCAATAAAAGTCCTATTACCACACATTATGTCTCCAATAAAACTCCTACTACAACACATTATGTCTCCAATAAAAGTCCCATTACAACACATTATGTCTCCAATAAAAGTCAGGTTACAAACACATTATGTCTCCAATAAAAGTCAGGGTACAAACACATTGCCCAATGTCCCTTACAACAAAGGGTTGATAAACACTCATTTTCATCCCCATATTTGATTTAGGTTAGCATGAGTATAATTACAGGTTGTGATGTGTACGTGTGTGTGTGTGTGTTTTATATACTGTGTGTTAATGGGAGTCACCATTGAGACTAGAGTCTCTTTTACGAGGGAGCCCTGCATATTAAATTGCATAAAATACATCAGAAAGCTAATACAATACAAAACTAATAAAACACATTGAACAGACACACATTAATATACACAAAACACAATAAACTAAAAATAACATTCTTAATTTTAAAAATCCTCTATCCTCTGCCTGAACTGCCATAGGGACACTAACGCACATCTATTCCAAATGTAATTTGGAGGTCATTCCTTCCAAACATGTGGAGCAAGAAAACTAAAGGCTGACTTATCTAAATCTGTTGACACCAAAGGAGTCTCCAGAGTTAACCAACCCTGCGAACGGGTTTGGTAACTTGTCATTTTAAATCTTAACAGTGAAGTTAGGTAAGTCGGGAGCTTGTGGAGCAGGGCTTTTTAAACAAAAACAGCGTAGTGTGGTTCTAGTTAAATTGGTCTGTCTAGCGAGAGCCTCTAATTATCCTACAGGAAGGCTAATTAGCATTAAGTATACCACCACAACAACAGCCACCGCACAAACCGCACCAATTCCTCCAATAATCATTGGCGACACTGAACCACTGTGCCACCAAGCTGCTTCACCAATGAGACCAATGAGAACTAAATGATGCCCGCAACACAACGGGCCATTCCGACAACTCCTGCTGAGCGTGTGAAATCATTTTTCAGTCCAATCAACAAGGAATCCCAGAAGACCTAATAAGCCTACCTGCTCGTTAATATCATACAGATGAAAATGATCTGCAATTTCAAAACACTCTTTAACAAATCATTAGGCCGATGACCTCATGGATATGCTGGGAGAGGAGTGTTGGGAGAGGAGTGTTGGGAGAGGAGTGTTGGGAGAGGAGTGTTGGGGCCAATGGGGACATGGAATAAAAACGCTGTTGATAGAGCTGATAGTGAAATGATATCAGGTCTTTGTCATCGTGGAGATGAGATTCAGAGTGTATTAAGCAGCGCCCCGCAGAGGAACAGGCATTATCCCTGTTCACAACATATACTATTGGAGTCATCTACCACAATGCAACTGGGGTCAAATACAGATCAGTGCAACTAGCTCAAAGTTCAATATCATTCTTCCTTTTAACATTGTTCATGAAATAACTTCATCTATTGAACTAAATAGTCAGAATGTCCCTTTATTTTAAACATCGTAAGAAAAGCATGAAGCATGTATACAATACAATGTTGCCAGGTCTGTGTCTGTTGAGCAAGTAAATCCTACTCTCTAAACCTGCTAATAAAGATCTTGATAACTGGCAACCCTGTCTAATGAAAGTGTATGTTGTGTTGTAAGGTAATAAATCCTGTCTAGTAGCATGATGCTAAGGCTCTGTTCGTGAGCAGCTAAACAGAAACAGACATGTGTGGAAGAACTATGGGGGATACAGTTGAACATTTGACATGGATGGATGGTTATAGATGGATAGATGGACGGATGGATGGTTATAGATGAACGGATGGATGGTTATAGATGGATAGGTGGACGGATGGATGGTTATAAATGGATAGATGGATGGATGGTTATAGATGGATAGATTGACGGATGGATGGTTATAGATGGATAGATGGACGGATGGATGGTTATAGATGGATAGGTGGACGGATGGATGGTTATAGATGGATAGATGGATGGATGGTTATAGATGGATAGGTGGACGGATGGATGGTTATTGATGGATGGCTGGTTATAGATGGACGGATGGATGGTTATAGATGGACGGATGGATGGTTTTAGATGGATAGATGGACGGATGGATGGTTATAGATGGATAGATGGACGGTTATAGATGGATAGGTGGACGGATAGATGGAAGGATGGTAGATTGATAGATGAATTAAAGAGATGTCATTTCCCCATTTGGTTCCTAGGCTTGTGGCATATATTGCTGCCGACTGATATATTACTTACTTGTTTTGTCATCTGGAGTTAATGTTCCTTGTCCTGGGAACAAAAACTATTTAGAATGGCAACTTCCACAAGTCAAGCTCTGCTATTTCCCAGGCCCCGTCTCTGCTATCTGTCTCCATTGAAATATTCTATATTTATTTAGGAAAACTTAAATAACTGCTGTTTTGTCCGCCTTGCGCTGGCATGAACCAGAGAGAGAATATTCATCATTATAATACTTAGCACAGAGGGGAGAGAAAAAAAACATTGAGCTGCACTATCGCAAACATGATTTAGCCTCAATGAAGGCTGCAGGAATCCAAGGCTGTCAGACACTGAAGTAAATTCAGTTCCTGTAAATATATTAGGATACTGACTAATGCTTTTAGTTGCTATCTGCTTGTGTAAACTATGGGCAGGATTCCTGACGGCAGGTATGTATCCTAAATGACACCCTAACCCCTACGAAGTGCACTACTTTTGACCAAAGCTCTATGGAACCTGGTCAAAAGTAGTGCACTATATAGGGTGGTATTTGGTATGCAAGCAGCCCAGCTCTTGCAGTGTCTGCTAGTGTGTCTTAGTGAGAGAGCGGGGGAAGGATAAACACTGCGTTTTCCTTCTGTACAACGTCACAATTAAGGGGAACGTGTGAGGAGATCCATAGCAGTTGGCTTGTCCGTTCGCCTTCCAACAGTGAATCTGGTCGTGTTAACCATTGCCAGACTCCTGGTAAAAGCTCATAACAGAAACAACTAAAGGAACAGATGCACTCAAAACATGGCCGCCTTTATCCCTATTCCACCAGTGGACTACGATGTTGTAGTCCAAACGTTTAAATGGTGTTCTGCTATTAAGACCGAGCAGCTAACTTGACAATATTGTGAAAAGTTAGAGCCATGTAGGTGAGAGCAGTGGTGTGGATAGTATTCAATTTGCTAGCATTGCTATAAACCCTCAGATTTACAACTCATCATCATCCTGGATGTCCAAGGGTAGCTCATAAAAACAGCCCTGAGAGCTAGGGTTGCATCCCAAAGGGCACCCTATTCCCTATATAGAGCACTACTTTTGAACAGAGCTCTATGGGCACAGGTCAAAAGTAGTGCACTAAATAGGGTATAGGATGCAATACAGATACAGGCTAGTGTGTGATGTACGGGCCTAGCAGGATATAATATGCCAAGGTCATTGGACTGATAGTGTAGCCTACTCTATCATAGCACTGCCATAGCTAGGCAGAGAAAACATAATTCAAAAGGTTAAACAACAACAGATTGGGGAGAGACTAATAGGGAGAGAAAGTGTGTGTGTGTGGTTTTACTATCCTTGTGGAGACCAGAAGTCCTCACAAGGATAGTAAAACAAGGACAATTCGGGCAAGTGGGGACATTTCGCCGGCTATTTTAGGCTTAAGGGTTAGGTTTAGTGTTACGGTTACAATTAGGGCAAGGGTTTTTTTATGAGCCTGGTCTTATTTATATTGAAGCATATTGGATATCATTCAAATTCCATTCACCCAGCTCAATGTGACATTGATAGGTTTAGGCTCTACATGATACAAGAATTTGCCCTATACCCATCATGAGGTTGCTACAATCTAGCCTTCAAATTAAAGTTTACAACGTAGGTGCACAGGCCAAGAGACAAATTGGAGTAATCAAGGTGACAGACAGTAACACATTCAATACACACTCTTGCCTGCATCTAATCTGATCTGTAACCTTTATTCCAAACACGAGAGTTTCTAATGGACAAAGTCAGGTAGGTCCATCCCCGTTTTGTTCCATTTGCTTCCTTTGAAGAAATGTTTTGCAACAGAATCGGCGGAATGAATACACCCTGATGTCCAGCACACAGAGTTCACTTTCATAGCAGCCATACAATCAGCATTATCACATCTACCTGCTCTCCTCCTCCCACATGTTCCCTTTGCTTGTGGACTTCAGTGCACAACACAACAGCTGTCTGTGACCAGGTGAAAAAAAATCTACAAGCCAAACCTTCATACCATAACCACTACACACAGCCTACATCGTTGCCACCATATTAGCTAATGTCATAGCCAACATAGCTACTAGCCTAAAGGCCAGCTGATGGCGATAGAGTCGTTTCCATCTTACCGTCCAAACGCATTGTATGCGGCCGGCAATACACTCGTATCCCCATGGACCTGTTCATATCCTCACATGGTCTCTCCTATCATTGTTATGCAGATGACGCTCAACTACTTTTCACCTTCCACCACCCAGGTGGCGACATGCATCTCTGAGTGCCTGTCAAATATCTCAACTTGGATGTCGGCCCATCAACTCAAGCTCAACCCAGACAAGACAGGGCTGCTCTTCCTCCCGGGAAGGCCTACCCGCTCAAAGACATCACAGTCGACAATCCACAATGTCGCTCTCCCAGAGTGCAAAGAACATTGGCGTGATCCTTGAAAACACCCTGTCGTTCTTCGAAAACATCAAAGCAGTGACTCGCTCCTGCAGGTTCAAGCTCTACAACAACCGTAGAGTACGACCCAACCTCACATAGGAAGCACCGCAGGTCCTAATCCAGGCACTTGTCCTCTCCCGTCTGGACTACTGAAACTTGCTGTTGGCACCGCTTGTGCCATCAAACCCCTGCAACTTATCCAGAATGCTGCAGCCCACCTGGCTTTCAACCTTTCACTCCACTGACTTCCAGTTGAAGCTTGCGTCCACTACAAGACCATGGTGCTTACCTATGGAACAGAAAAAGGAACTGACTCTACCTACCTTCAGGCTATGCTCAAACCCTACACCCCAACCCTAGCACATTCTGCAACCTCAGGTCTCTTGGCCCTTCCACCCCTACGGGAGGGCAGCTCAGCCCAGTCCAAGCTCTTCTCTGTCCTGGCACCCCAATTGTGAAACGAGTTTCCCCCTTAAGCTAGGACAGCAGAGCCCTGCCGATCTTCTGAAAACATCTGAACAGCTACCTCTTGAAACAGTATCTCAAATAATCCTCCTCATCACCTCAACCCCTCCCCCCAAAATATGGAAAATATGCATACTTTCTTTATGAAACACTCTACCATGCTAGAGTGGCTAATGCCTAGGGATGTTGCGTAATACCAATCAGGTTGCGGTAGTCTGTTGTTTACCCCTGACTGAACACAGGGTGCAACATCAGGAACTGGCATTAGCCACTATCATGGTGGTGGAAAATGGTGTTTGATTAAGAAAGTACGCATATTTCCTCTAGTTAAGGAGGAAATCGACGCCTTTGCAGCCTGAATGGAGAATGGTTTAGGCAAGAACTGATCCACGGGGGATACGAGTGTATTGCCGGCGGCAGGGTAGCCTAGTGGTTAGAGCGTTGGACTAGTAACCGAAAGGTTGCAAGTTCGAATCGCCGAGCCGACAAGGTACAAATCTGTCGTTCTGCCCCTGAACAGTTAACCCACTGTTCCTAGGCCGTCATTGAAAATAAGAATTTGTTCTTAACTGACTTGCCTAGTAAAATAAAGGTTAAAAAAAATACAATGCGTTTGGACAGTAAGATGAAACCATCAATAGCATACCAATATCGCCATCTGCTGGCCTTTGGGCTACATAGCTACTACAACTAATGCGCCAGTAAACCCAAAATCCAATCAATGTGTACAATCACGCAGTAGTGTATAGAAAGCAGTTTAGCAGTTACACAGGCGGGCCCCAGTGGCAATAAATTAATACAACCGAAAGCTTAACTTGACTTGAAAGTGTTGGAATGTCGGATAGCCTTAGCCAGTTAGCTAATATAAATAGCATTCCTCTCTGTTTGAGTCAGGTTGTTGAGTAGGCTAAATTAGCTACATTAGCTAGCTAAATAAGTGAAAGAGGAAAAAAATACAACAAAATATATCTCTCTCTGATGCTTCTCATACATTTAAGAAATGAATTTGTTCAAACTAAAACTATTTCTCTCTTTGAGTCAACTACTCACTACATTTTATGCACTGCAGTGCTAGCTAGCTGTAGCTTATGCTTTCAGTTCGAGATTTATTTTCTGATCCTTTGATTGGACCTGCTGCAAGAGCTGTGATAGGTTGGAGGACGTCCTCCGGAATTCATCATAATTACTTTGTAAGTCTACGGAAGGGAGTGAGAAACATGAGTCTCCTAGGTTTTGTATGGAAGTCAATGTGCCGAAATGAGGATGAAAATAGCTGTCCTCCGGCTACACCATGGTGCTACCCTCCAAAGGGCTGTTAAGGCTACTGTAGACCTTTAAATAAAATCAAATTAAAAAATGTATTTATATTGGTTACATACACATAGCAGATGTTATTGCGGGTGTTGCGAAAGGCTACTGTAGATCTTTATTGCAAAACAGTGTGTTTTAATCAGTTATTAGGTGATGTGAATATATTAAGTATAGTTTAATCTAAAATAAATTCACAATTTTTATTTGTATAAAATTCACTAAGTAGGATGGTCCTCTCCTTCCTCCTCCGAGGCACCTCCACTGGTGTGTGTGAGTATGCAAATGCATGTGTAGGCCTAGAAAAGAGATATGACAGACGTAATTTCCCATACAATCCATGTTTATGGTATTTTGTCTTTAGGAACATCATAGAGTGCTGAGCCTTCAGTTAAAAGTTGTTAATGTTCTAGCCAGGGCCTCCTGGTGAATCTAAGTGCAGTGCAAGACTATGTATCCTGTAGAACATCAAAATCATCCCCTCATGGAGAACTCCCATGCCATGAGATGTCATAAACATGAAATACACTCAGTCATACCGGCTCTCCCTTTGTCCTTGGATAAACTATACTCCATATGTAAGTTTAAGTGCCTTCAAACACCGAAGTCCCCTCACAGACGCTATGCGTGTGTGCGCGTACTATGCATGCATGCATAAACGAGCACACACACACACACACATCCAGTTGAGTGTTCAAGTAGTCCTATCATATAAAGTATCTGCTACAACGCATAAAATTGTTTTGCATACCGTGAAGATGCATAAAAAAACAACAAGATGTTTTTATCAGTCCCCCCACTCTGCAGTAATCAAAGCGATACGGTCTGACCGACAATCCAATATCCAAGGTTCAAAAAACATGCAGAGCATAAATCACTCCACTGTCATGTTCCATTTTTACTACAGCATTGAGCCGCTATAACCATAACAGCAGCTAGATTGTTACAAGGAGACTAACCAATCAACTGTACTGCAGGCAGGTAGTGTTTCTGTCCCAAAATGCACCCTGTTCCCTATGTAGTATACTACTTTTGAGCAGAGATCATAGAAAAGTAGTAAACTACATAGGGCATATGGTGCCTTTTGAGACACAAACAGTGTCTTCTTTTCCTTAGCCAAACCATGTGGGGAGGATAGCACTTTATCTGTCTCTCTGTCACAGAGCTGCTAGGCCAATCTACACTGTGTGGAGGAGATGTACATTAAAAGAAACTTCAGTAGTCCATTTCTGACCACATTGTGAATAGGTCAATAGTTACTTTTAGTCAAATTTACACACTAACAACAATAAGGCGGAAAATAAAATGGAACACATTGACAGTATTTTTATTTCATAGTTTATATTATTTTCTCTCGTTTCTCAAAATGGAATATATAATGCTTTCGGAAAGTATTGAGGTCCATTGACTTTTCCCACATTTTTTTACGTTACGGCCTTAAATCTAAAATTGATTCAATGTTTTGTTTTCCCTGATGAATCTGCACACAATACCCCATAATGACAAAGCAAAAACATGTTTTTAGAAATGTTTGCTAACAAAAATTAAAGAAAAATTAAATATCACATTTACATAAGTTCAGTTTGTCCTTTAAAAGTTGCAGCGTACTGCAGCACAGCTTGCGTGGTGCCGCAGAATTCTACGGCACGTTATTTCAGTGTCAGTCATCGTAACCATTAAAGTGAGTTAGTGCTAGTTTGACCACCAGAGGGCATCTTTGAGAAGCATTTGACAGTGGTTGTACTAGAGAATTTAAAACCTTTTTTTGTAAGAACATAGCATATGGGACTGATTTTAAGAAATGTTGCTTAATTAATTAATTAATTAATATTAATTAATATTATGGTGTGTCTATTCCAAGAAAAACGAACAACTGAAAATATGGCGCTATACAACGCAAGGCTACAGTACTGGGCAATTTAGCTATCCCCATGTCGTGCGAGCACACGGGAGACCAGGGTTCAATTCCCAGATGGGTAGCACCATAGAAAGAATATGGCTTGATGAAAACGATGTCCATTTTTGTCGGTCTCTTTGTTCGCAATGTCATTTTTTGCAGGTAGTGGGGGATGTTCACAACTACACTAGCAGGGCTATAAAGAGTCTATTGTCCTGCTAATTGGCCCATCCAGTGCCCCCTGCCCTCATGCCTTGAACCTCCACTGCCCACCACTGTTTCAGTGGATATAGCTGGAGAATAGCTGGAGAACTGCAAGGCAATCCCACTCTGTGCCACTCGGGAGCCATGACCAATATGACCAATATAAATTGTCCTGCTAATAACTGGGTTAATAATATAGCTGTGAGAATATCCAAGGGGCTTTTATATAATTCAAAATTAATAATAATAGTAATAAAAATCGCTATGTTTAAATATATTTTGGAGAATATTTCATTTTCAAATAACGTAAAATGAGCGAGAAAAAGGACATTCTTTAACATGGGGTGAGACATTGTTACTAATTTGTAAATACAGCCAGTTTGTTATTTAGAATGATTTATTTCTGTTTTTAGAGGGAGAGAAATCTAAAATCTACAGTCATCTCATGAGTCTCCCAGTTGAGGTCGGCACGGGTATTGGACCAGCATCTGTAGCAACACAGCTTGCACTGCTATGCAGTGTCTTAGACCGTTGCAACACTCAGGCGCTGTACAACGTGAACGGTCGGGAGTGGGCTACAGTACAACAATAAGAGCAAAATAATCCTAACAAAATAAAATAATAAAAACCTTAGTGTAACAACAGTTTTAGTAAGTAATACTGAAGTCGTGCACAATTACCAGTTTCTATTTAGGTTTATGTCGCCCATTCATTGTCAGTTAGAGACACAGTAGGAAACAAAAGCATAATCAGTGCTCTAACTCCCCCTTGCGCTGGTCTGGAGCAAGGAAATGGTGACGCAGGGTAAAGTACTAAACCACAAATTACCTCTAAGTCCCGCAGCATAATCACAAAACTTTTAGTGGACAACCACTGTATTCAGACCCTTTACTCAGTACTTTGTTGAAGCCCTTTTTGGCAGCAACTACAGCCTCAAGTATTTTGGGGTATGACGCTACAAGCTTGGCACATTGGTATTTGGGGAGTTTCTCCCATTCTTCCTCTCAAGCTCTGTCAGGTTGGATGGGGAGCGTTGCTGCACAGCTAATTTCAGGTCTCTCCAGAGATCTTAGATTGGGTTCAAGTCGGGGCTCTGGCTGGGCCACTCAAGGACATTCAGAGACTTGTCCCGAAGCCCCTACTGCATTGTCTTGGCTGTGTGCCTAGGGTCGTTGTCCTGTTGGAAGGCGAACCTTCGCCCCAGTCTGAGGTCCAGGTTTTCATCAAGGAGCTCTGTACTTCGCCCCCCCCCCCCGTTCAACTTTGCCTCAATCCTGGCTAGTCTCCCAGTCCCTGCCACTGAAAAACATCCCCACAGCATGATGCTGCCACCACCATGCTTCACCATAGGGATGGTGCCAGGATTCCTGCAGACATGACACTTTGCATTCAGGCCAAAGAGTTCAATCTTGGTTTCATTAGACCAGAGAATCTTGTTTCTCATGGTCTGAGAGTCTTTTAGGTGCCTTTTGGCAAACTCCAAGCGGGCCGTCATGTGCCTTTTACTGAGGAGTGGCTTCCGTCTGGCCACTATTATAACGGCTTGATTGTTGGTGTACTGCAGAGATGGTTGTCCTTCTGGAAGGTTCTCCCATCTCCACAGAGGAAATCTAGAGCTCTGTCAGAGTGACCATCGGGTTCTTGGTCACCTCCCTGACCAAGGCCCTTCTCCCCCGATTGCTCAGTTTGGCTGGGTGGCCAGCTCTAGGAAGAGTCTTGGTGGTTCCAAACTTCTCCCATTTAAGAATGATGGAGGCCACTGTGTTCTTGGGGACCTTCAATGCTGCAGACATTTTTTGGTACCCTTCCCCAGATCTGTACCTCGACAGAATCCTGTCTCGTAGCTCTACGAACAATTCCTTTGACCTCATGGCTTGGTTTTTGTTGTGACATGTACTGTCAACTGTGGGACCTTGTATAGACAGGTGTGTGCATTTCCAAAACATGTCCAATCAATTGAATTTATCACAGGTGAACTCCAATCAAATTGTAGAAAAATCTCAAGGATGATCAATGGAAGCAGGATGCACCGGAGCTCAATTTCGAGTCTCATAGCAAAGGGTCTGAATACTTATGTAAGTAAGGTATTTCTGTTTTTTTATATTTGATAAATTTGCAAACATTTCTAAAAAACAGTTTTCGCTTTGCTGAGGATTTTATTTATTTAATCAATTTTAGAATAAGGCTGATACGTAATATTTGGAAAATGTCAAGGGGTCTGAATACTTTCCGAAGTCACTGTATAGCTACCAAACCATTTCAATCATACAAATTGTACAATTTAACATTTTTCAAATTGGAATACATGGCTACTACCTCTTTCTTCCTTTGCCGGGACCCATTCAGTGTGTTACACAAAATAGGCCCACTTGAAATATCTGCTCCTCACACTGGGTCCACACAGCCATTTATAACCTTAAAAATGACTCCTGGGTAGCAGGCAGGTATCCAATTATTCTTTACCCAGGAAGCAGTGCTGTATGGAGGAGTGGGCCGCGTGATTTACTCCCCACCTCTCCTTTTATTAAAACACTTTGTCTTATTGTTTTATTGATTTACAATCCGTCCAACTTTTTTGGCATCTGAAAACAATCAAGGTGCGGGGCGGCAGAATGTTTGGACATTAATCGTTAAAAGACAGTACTTTATTCCTGGCCTGGGGTTTGCGGCAGCAGCAGCAGCTGAAGAGCGTTCAGGGTAAAAGGAGAGTGATTTATGGCAGTGTAGCCATAACGATGACGTGCTCATTAACATATCGACAGGCTCCAAGATGGATCCTCAGCATTGATTATTTCATGGCCTGTTAATGCCCATTTGTTAAAAAGGAGAGGGAGGGAGGGAGGAGAGAAAGGAAAGGAAAGGGAAGAGGAGGGAGAGCAAGGGAAGATGGGAAGACGATAGGATTTCTCACCAGCACTGGAGAGAGACAAAAAGCCTGACTCCTTCAATCACCAGATCCATTTGTTGACTGTCAGGTTTAAAAATCAATGATTGACAATCAGTCCTCAGCACTCTGAGAATCCATACAGACAGACAGAGACAGAGAGACATAGACAGAGAGAGAGAGAGAAAGAAAGAAAGAGGGAGAGAGAAAGAGAAAGAGCGAGAGAGAGAGAGAGAGAGAAAGAGAGAGAGAGAGAGGGAGAGAGAGGGAGAGAGAGGGAGAGAAAGAAAGATAAAGAGAGAGAGAGAGAGAGAGAGAGAGGGAGAGGGAGAGGGAGAGGGAGAGGGAGGGAGAGGGGGAGAGGGAGAGAGAGGGAGAGGGAGAGAGAAAGAGGGAAAGAGGAAGAGAGAAAGAGAAAGAAAGATAAAGAGAGAGAAGTGGGGGATACAGTATACAGAGAAAGCGGCACAGTGGGGAGGTTGAAATACAGCTCTGTCTTAACAAGATATCAGTCAATGTGCTATTTCCGGTTCAAACAAGAGAGGGACGGCTATCTGTCATCATATTTCCTCTATTCAAGATGGTGGATGATATGCATTTTCAAATTCATGCGAATTAATGTTTGAATTTTTCCAACTGTCAAATATTGATTGTAGTGTTGTAGTTTATTTCCCCATACTCACATCCACCCAGAGATGACACAGTGCATATAGCATTGTTTATAGAAATACTAGCAGAGCCATGGCTCACCTCCCTCAGCTCAATCATATCTTATATTTAAGCAATAAGGCCAGGGGGGTTGGTATATTGCCAATACACCACGGCGAAAGGCTTTTCTTAGGCACAACGCAACGCGGAAGTAAATTACAGCAGTAAAAAGACAACAAAACAAAAAAACGTCACACCCGTAGTATACCCATGGTTTACAGCCAATCAGAGCTCGAACCACGCAGTTTATGAATCCTATTATACCTTCCCTTGCCTCTGTCAAATACCAGCACCAAGGTCAATGATGGTCTAGAAGGAAATTATATGGTATGTACAAGAGGCTAAATACATACTGTACATGCCTTGCTACAAAGAAACAAATCGTATGCACAAATGAACACAGACTACAGATACAAAAGTATGTAAACACCCCTTCATATTAGTGGATTCGGATAGTAGATTCAACAGGTGTATAAAATCGAGCACACAGCCATACAATCTTCATAGATAAACATTGGCAGTAGAATGGCCTTAATGAAGAATTCAGTGACTTTCAACCTGGCACCATCATAGGATGCCACCTTTCCAACAAGTCAGTTCGTCAAATTGCCGCCCTGCTAGAGCTGCCCCGGTCAACTGTAAGTGCTGTTATTGTGAAGTGGAAACGTCTAGGAGCAACAACGGCTCAGCCACAAAATGATAGGTCACTACCACTTCACAGAGCGGGACCGCCAAGTGCTGGACCGCCAAGCACGTACAAATCGTTTGTCCTCATCTGCAACATTCACTACTGAGTTCCAAACTGCCTCTGGAAGCAACGTCAGCACAAGAACTGTTCGTCGGGAGCTTCATGAAATGGGTTTCCATTGCCGAGCAGCTGAACACAAGCCGAAGATCCCCATGTGCAATGCCAAGCCTAGGCTGGAGTGTGTATAGCTCGCTGCTATTGGACTCTGGAGCAGTGGAAATGTGTTCTCTGGAGTAATGAATCATGCGTCACCAACGCTACCTGCCCAAATGCATAGTACCAACTGTAAAGTTTGGTCGAGGAGGAATAATGGTCTGCGGCAGTTTTTTATGGTTCGAGCGTAGAACGCTTAGTTCCAGTGAAGGGAAATGTTAACACTACATGATAATGCCCACATGCACAAAGCGAGGTCCATATAATGGTTTGTTGAGATCTGTGTGGAAGAACTTGACTGGCCTGTACAGAGCCCTAACCTCAACCCCATCAAACACCTTTGGGATGAATTAGAACGCAGAGTGCGAGCCAGCCCTCATCGCCCAACATCAGTGCCTAACCTCACATAATGCTCTTGTGGCTGATTGGAAGCAAGTCCCCGTGGTAATCTTCCAAAATCTAGTGGAAAGCCTTCCCAGAATAGTGAGTCTGTTATAGCAGCAAAGGTGGGACCAACTCCATATTAATGCCCATGATTTTGGAAAGAGATGTTTGATGAGCAGGTGTACACATACGTTTGGTCATGTAGTGTACACCCACACATATGCTCGCATTCAAGCACACCACCAATATTTCAATTAATTGAAATATTTATTTATATCAAACACACTTATTCCACTACAAACAACTTAAAATGTGATCCTATCCAGCTTTCAGGAAACAAAGGAACATTCGGTTAGTTCTTTCACCCGGCCCCAACCACCTCAGCCCTGCTCCCTCATTGCAATGAGAGAGTTGCCATGGTGACAGGTGCTAATTGATGGGCCAATCAGTGATTAGTGAGTGACAGGAGGGCGGCCCTGACAATCATGGCTCTGACTGGCATTCTCCTGGACCACTATCACTGGGGTGTGGGAGGAGTCACAAACACACACCTCTGTAAATCAATGCTGCTGAGAAAGGAAAAAGCGAGACACACGCACACACCTCTCTCCCTCTGTAAATCAGGGCCAGTGTCACACAGCTGACATGTATTGACCATCTAATCTTTACAGAGGGCTGCAGTGGAGTCAACGTTGGCTTTTTCTCTCTCCTCTCTGTCTTTCAACCTCATCTCAAATCTAGAGGTGAGAAACAACAGTCCAACAGCTCCTCAGAAGGGACGCATCGTAAATACTGTTCATTCTACAGGAGTCCCAAATTACATCCTATTCCCTACTAATGCACTACTTTTAAACAGAGCTCTATGGGCCCTCATCGAAAGTAGTGCATTACATTACAAATACGGTGCCATTTGGGACGCAAACCAAGCCCTTGTAATCGTATTCCTTCCTATTGGAGCAGTGTGTAGTAGTGGGGGGTATCTTGCCTGGTCTCCTTTACCCCAGGGTTAAATACATTAGAAGCCAGGTGAGAGATTCAGTCAATGAAGTCACTAAGGATCTGCAGGCCTTCAGCTGTCCTTCGAGGACATGATGAGGATCTAGTGTGTGTGTGTGTTCCGCCTCCCCCCCTGTGACAAGGGGGCTTGCCCTGCCTCTTGTAGTGTAGAGACGAGGGCTCTAAATTGCTTCCGTCATCAGGGCCTGAGTAATGAGTGTGATTCTAATCTCAGTTCATGAGGCCGCTGGCATTAGTCTTAATCTGAGCTGGGCTCTCCACCGCCACTGACACGTGATGCAGAGCAGGGAGGGACCTAATGAGAATACACACACACACAACAGCACGCACACACGCACGCACACACACACACACACCACACAGGAAGTGTTTGGTCAGGACAAGGTTAATGGACCTTTCTCCTCTCCTCTTCTCTCTTCCTCCTTCAGGGGTGCTTAGGTATGCAGAGGGTATTTCTGAAGCATCCTACAGACCACACACAGTACACTATAAATCACACTACACACCACTCACTACAGCTACATGTATCCTACACAAAAAAATACTGTTTTTTTCTTATTCATACAGATCATGTTTAACCTGAGAAGCAAAAATATGCAAAACATTTATTCAAACAAGACATACGGCGCTACTACTGTTGGGGTTTTTGAGTCTACGTTAATGTGGTATGTGTGTCTTGTGTTTGCCACCTCACCACAGCCCCAGTCTATAGTCTGCTGTGACAGCTGTTCATACAGCTCGGGGACCAGTCTGATGCAAAAGCTGTGTCTAGAGTCCTCTGGCACTAGCTTAGTGTTAGCGTAGCTGCAGCAGGCTAAATTGCTGTGTGGCTGTGAGTGGCTGCATAGCCGAGCAGGTCATTTCTCTCCGTCTCTCTGTGTTTGCCAGTGTTAAACTCCACCCTCTGCTCTCATCCATCCTCTCATCCACTTCCTGCCTCTGTCCATCCATCAATCCCGGCACTTTGTCAGAGCCGAGCCCCACTCAATCCCGCCCGTCTTCCCCTGCCTGCCACGGCAATCACAGAGGAGAGGAGGATGGAAGGAGAGGAGAGCAGGCCTGACAGGGGCCCTGGCGCCCGTCGCCTTCTATTGCACAGGCAAGCAGAAACACTAATGTTGCTCTCCTCTCCCTTAGAGCACAAACCTCACCTCTCCTCACACAGACAGACAAAGATATACAAGAAGAGACTTGTAGAGGGATGGGGGTAGGTAAGAAAGGAGAAACCAAAACAGAGATACTGAAGGAGATGCAAGGAGAAAGAGTGAAGAAGGAAATAGAAAGAGAGAGAGAGAAAGAGAGACAAAGATGTTTCTGTTTTTCAGAAACGATTGGGACTCTGGTCAGGTGGCGGCTCAATTTGTCTTTTCCCCCCGACACATCAATAGAAATCACAAGGAGACAATGTCTCACTAATGAAGGTCGGATCAGCCTCAAGTCATCCTTGGTTTAAAGGGAGAGACCAAAGGCCTGTTGTCCCGTGTGTCTCAGTTGGTAGAGCATGGTGCTGACAACACATGGATTGTGGATTTGATTCCCTTATGAGAACGTAAGATGTTTTGGATAAACGGTCTGCCTAATGGCATATTTTAACTATTGTTATACTGAACAAAAACAGAAATGCAACAAATATTTTACTGACTTACAGTTCATGTAAATTAGTTAATTGAAATAAATTCATTAGGCCATAATTTATGGATTTAACATGATTGGGAATACAGACATACATCTGTTGGTCACAGATACTTAAAAAAAAAAAAGTATGGGTGTGGATCAGAAAACCAATCAGTTTCAGGTGTGACCACCATTTGCCTCATGCAGCACAACACATCTCATTCACACATGCTGTTAATTGTGGTCTATGGAATGTTGTCCCACTCCTCTTCAATGGTTGTGCGAAGTTACTGGATATGGGTGGGAACTGGAACACACTGTCGTACACGTCGATCCAGAGCATCCCAAACATGTTCAATGGGTGACATGTCTGGTGAGTATTCAGGCCATGGAAGAACTGGGACCTTTTCAGCTTCCAGGAATTGTGTACAGATCCTTGCAACTTGTGAATTTTCATGCTGAAACATGAGGTGATTTCGGTGGATGAATGGCACGATGAAGGGCCTCAGGACTTCGTCACGGTATCTCTATGCATTCAAATTGCCATCGATAAAATGCAATTGTATTCGTTGTCTGTAGCTTAAGCCTGCCCATACCATAACCCCACTGTCATCATGGGGCGCTCTGTTCACAACATTGACATCAGCAAACAGCTCGCCCACATGACGCCGTACACATGGTCTAAGGCCAGTTGAACGTACCGCCAAATTCTCTAAAACAACATTGGAGGCGGTTTATGGTATGGAAATGAACACTCAATCCTCTGGAAACAACTCTGGTGGACATTTCTGCAGTCAGCTTTCTAATTGCACGCTCCCTCAAAACTTGAGACATCTGTGTTGTGTGACAAAACTGCACATTAGAGTGGTCTTTTATTGTGCCCAGCACAAGGTGCACCTGTTTAATGATCATGCTGTTTAATCAGCTTCTTGATAAGCCACACCTGTCAGCTGGATTGATTATCTTGGCAAAGGAGAAATCAAATCAAAGTTTATTTGTCACGTGCGCCGAATACAACAGGTGAAAACCTTACAGTGAAATGCTTACTTACAGGCTCTAACCAATGGTGCCAAAAAAAGGTTAGTGTGTGTGTGTGTGTGTGTGTGTGTGTGTGTGTAGGTAAGTTAAGAAATAAAACAACAGTAAAAAGACATTTGAAAAAAGAGTAGCAAGGCTATATACCTGTTAGTCAGGCTTATTGAGGTAGTATGTACATGTAGGTATCGTTAAAGTGACTATGCATATATGATGAACAGAGAGTAGCAGAAGCGTAAAAAGAGGGGTTGGCGGGTGGTGGGACACAATGCAGATAGCCCGGTTAGCCAATGTGTGGGAGCACTGGTTGGTCGGGCCAATTTAGGTAGTTTGTACATGAATGTATAGTTAAAGTGACTAAGCATATAAGATAAACAGA
This sequence comes from Oncorhynchus tshawytscha, assembly GCF_018296145.1. Classification (NCBI taxonomy): domain Eukaryota; kingdom Metazoa; phylum Chordata; class Actinopteri; order Salmoniformes; family Salmonidae; genus Oncorhynchus; species Oncorhynchus tshawytscha. The sequence goes on from NC_056444.1 coordinate 28,051,232, forward strand.
AAGTAGCAGCAGCGTAAAAGCAGGATTGGGGGGGGCACACAATGCAAATAGTCTGGGTAACCATTGGTTACCTGTTCAGGAGTCTTATGGCTTGGGGGTAAAAACTGTTGAGAAGCCTTTTTGTCCTAGACTTGGCACTCCGGTACAGCTTGCCATGCAGTAGTAGAGAACAGTTAATGAGTAGGCTGGGGTCTTTGACAATTTTTAGGGCCTTCCTCTGACACCGCCTGGTGTAGAGGTCCTGCATGGCAGGCAGCTTTGCCCCAGTGATGTACTGGGCCATACCCACTACCCTCTGAAGTGCCTTGCGGTCGGAGGCCGAGCAATTGCCGTACCAGGCAGTGATGCAACCGGTCAGGATGCTCTCGATGTTGCAGCTGTAGAACCATTTGAGGATCTCAGGACCCGTGCCAAATCTTTTTAGTTTCCTGAGGGGGAATAGGTTTTGTCGTGCCCTCTTCACGACGGTCTTGGTGTGTATGGACCAATCTAGTTCGTTGTTGATGTGGACACCAAGGAATTTGAAGCTCTCAACCTGCTCCACTACAGCCCCGTTGATGAGAACGGGGGCGTGCTCGGTGCTCCTTTTCCCATAGTCCACAATCATCTCCTTAGTCTTGGTTACATTGACGGATAGGTTGTTATTCTGGTACCACCCGGCCAGGTCTCTGACCTCCTCCCTATAGCCTATAGTCTCGTCGTTGTCGGTGATCAGACCTACCACTGTTGTGTCGTCAGCAAACTTAATGATGGTGTTGGAGTCGTGCCTGGCCATGCAGTCTTGGGTGAACAGGGAGTACAGGAGGGGACTGAGCACACACCCCTGGTGATCATGTTGAGGATCAGCATGGCAGATGTGTTGCTACCTACCCTCACCACCTGGGGGCGGAAGTCCAGGATCTAGTTGCAGAGGGAGATGTTTAGTCACAGGATCCTTAGCTTGGTGATGAGCTTTGAGGGTACTATGGTGTTGAACGCTGAGCTGTAGTCAATGAACAGCATTCTCACATAGGTGTTCCTTTTGTCCAGGTGGGAAAGGGCAGTGTGGAGTGCAATAGAGATGGCATAATCTGTGGATCTGTTTGGGCGGTATGCAAATTGGAGTGGGTCTAGAGTTTCTGGGATAATGGTGTTGATGTGAGCCATTACCAGCCTTTCAAAGCACTTCATGGCTACGGATGTGAGTGCTACGGGTCTGTAGTAATTTAAGCAGGCTGACTTTGTGTTCTTGGGCACAGGGACTATGGTGGTCTGCTTGAAGCATGTTGGTATTACAGACTCAGTCAGGGACATGTTGAAAATGTCAGTGAAGACACCTGCCAGTTGGTCAGCACATGCCTGGAGCACACGTCCAGGCAATCCGTCTGGCCCCGCAGCATTGTGTATGTTGACCTGTTTAAAGGTCTTACTCACGTTGGCTACAGAGAGCGTGATCACACAGTCATCCAGAACAGCTGATGCTCTCATGCATGCCTCAGTGTTGCTTGCCTCGGAGCGAGCATAGAAGTGATTTAGCTCATCTGGTAGGCTCCTGTAACTGGGCAGCTCGCGGCTGTGCTTCCCTTTGTAGTCTGTAATAGTTTGCAAGCCCTGCCACATCCGACGAGCGTCGGAGCCGGTGTAGTATGATTCAATCTTAGCCCTGTATTGATGCTTTGCCTGTTTGATGGTTCGTCGCAGGGCATAGCGGGACGTCTTGTAAGCGGCAGCTCTACCCTTTAGCTCAGTGCGAATGTTGCCTGTAATCCATGGCTTCTGGTTGTGGTATGTACGTACAGTCACTGTGGGGACGACGTCCTCAATGCACTTATTGATAAAGCCAGTGACTGATGTGGTGTATTCCTCAATGTCATCGGGAGAATCACGGAACATGTTCCAGTCTGTGAAAGCAAAGCAGTCCTGTAGTTTAGCATCTGCTTCATCTGACCATTTTTTTAATAGACCGAGTCACTGGTGCTTCCTGTATTAATTGCTTGTAAGCAGGAATCAGGAGGATTGCTTGTAAGCAGGAATCAGGAGGATAGAGTTGTGGCCGGATTTACCAAATGGAGGGCGAGGGAGAGCTTTGTACGAGTCTCTGTGTGTTGAGTACAGGTGATCTAGAATTTTTTTTCCTCTGGTTGCACATTTAACATGTTGATAGAGATGTGGTAGAACTGATTTAAGTTTCCCTGCATTAAAGTCTCCGGCCACTAGGAGCACCGCCTCTGGGTGAGTGGTTTCCTGTTTGCTTATTTCCTTATACAGCTGACTGAATGCGGTCTTAGTGCCAGCATCTGTCTGTGGTGGTAAATAAACAGCCACGAAAAGTAAAGCTGAGAACTCTCTCAGCAAGTAGTGTGGCCTGCAGTTTATCACAATATACTCAACATCAGGCGAGCAAAATCTAGAGAGACTTCCTTAGATTTCGTGCACCAGCTGTTGTTTACAAATATGCACAGACCGCCCCCCCCTCGTCTTACTGTGTGCTGTTCTATCCTGCCGGTGCAGCGTGTATCCCGCTAGCTGAATATCCATGTCGTCATTCAGCCACGATTCCGTGAAGCATAGGATATTACAGTTTTTTTACGTCCTGTTGGTAGGATAGTCGTGATTTTACCTTGTCTAGTTTATTGTCCAACGATTGTACGTTGGCGAGTAATATTGACGGTAACAGCAGATTTCCTAGTTGTCTTCTGCGGGTCCGGACGAAGCATCCGGCTCTTCGTCCTCTGCGTCGCTTCCTTTTGTGAATAATTGGGATGTCTGCCCTGTGGGTTTGGAGAATATCGTGTGAGTCCTGCTTGCTGCTGTTGATGTTGTTGTGATCGCTGTCCTGATATCCAGAAGCTCTTTTCTGCCATAAGATACGGTTGCAGAAACATTATGTACAACATAATTTACAAATATTGCGGAAAAAAACACATAATAGCACAATTGGTTAGGAGACCGTAAAACGGTGGACATCTCCAGCGCCAAATGCTCACTAACAGGGATGTAAACAAATTTGTGCACAAAATTTGAGAGAAATAAGCTTTTTGTGTGTATGGAACATTTTGGGAATCTTTTATTTCAGCTAATGAAACCAACACTTAACATGTTGCGTTTATATTTTGTTCAGTGTTTCAGACCCGATAGGCCTATAGGGAGCCTCTCACAGATCATATAGCTAAATCCCACAGTCCAACTCATTCAATATTTTTTGATAGTTCAAGCTAACCTAAAAATGTACAGATTTTTGATGAACCGAACCAGCAGTGAGTTATCAAGACAGCGGTGTACAGTACAGTACAGTCCAAACGACTGGTATTTACAAAACTGAAGTTAATCATTTCAGAGTCTGTTGAGAAAACAATTATGCTTATCTGAACAGTCCAACTATCACCAAGTGTCTCATACACCTGCTAAGATTGCCATCTTAAATCTAGAACACGGCTGTCCTAACTCGGCTAACAGCCAGCTAACAGCTAACTCAGCTAACATCCAGCTAACAGCTAACTCGGCTAACAGCCAGCTAACATCCAGCTAACAGCTAACTCGGCTAACAGCCAGCTAACACCTAACTCTGCTAACATCCAGCTAACAGATAACTCAGCTAACAGCCATCTAACACCTAACTCGGCTAACATCCAGTCAAGTATGAGTGTTAAACACTATCTACTCCTATTATTGGTGAACAGGTTGCCATGCCTGATGAAAGCTGTATCGTAGCCAAGCTAATAGAACAAAGAGAGAGAAATTAGCAACCTTATGTCTCTGTTACTTCAAAGGCAGTGTTACGGCAAAGCAGATACAAGAACGGTTGATCAAACAATAAATATCATGGAAACATTTACATTGAGGTATCAGAAGAATTTAGCCTTACTGCCTATAGGTGCATAATGGCTTTGAAAGGCGATGCTACTGGAATAGAACAGAGATACTGTGTTGAGGAAGAAGGGAAGGTACAGATGGGAGATACACATCGCTAATGAATGGGGTGAAAATCATGACTTACCACCAAACAATGTATAAGTGATTGGAGACCTAGTGAAAAGCACACTATAAAAACAGAAAATAAAGACGTTTCACATGTTACCAAGAATACAAAATGTATCCTCTGATAGGATATGCTTCAAATAAGTGTTTCTTCCCTGTAGGTAACAGTATGTCATCTGCCAAGAGGTCTTCTGCCTGAGGTAGCTTGCCTTGGTTGCTAGTTCAATCCCAATGAACCCCCTTAGTCGCTACATAAGCACCCAACCAAAGCACTCTCCATCTCTCTCATTCTAGAAACCTTTCCAATCAGACATGTCTAATTAGAAGGTAATAAAGTGTTATTAATGGGCCGACCCCTACAGTAGCAGCATGTTACAGATGACTGCTGTCAGGGAAGGACTCTAAACCCAAATTATTATTCTCAGTTTACTGGTTGTGTGTGAGGTGTCCCCATCCCTGGCCCTGTAACTAATGTTCACTACTAACCATGCTGTTAGTAATGATGGCCTAGAAAGGGCCATTTATAAATAACTCTTTAGCCCACACACACATGCACGGACGAGTACACATGTAGTCACTTGCATGTATGTGCACACCCCAGCGCACACATAAATGCACACACGCACAAAAATAAAATGCACAGGGAAAGAAACATTTTGACTGATAGATCTGTGAACTAACAAATTATATTTGAAACAATGTTATCTTTATTAACACTTGTGCAACATCTGCTTAGAACTAACGCTGCAAACAGCAATACTGGGTGATTTGAAAAGCCATAGTCAATCAATCAATAATATAAGAATTATTTTTGCAAAAATGTTTATTTTTAATTTACAATCTGTAGAAGCTATGAGAATAGAAAGGTTCAAGTCGTTTGTGAAGCATCACAGCACAGTTGTAGCGGTTGTCGTCTGGAGATAGAGAGGACCAAAGCGTAGCGTAGTTGGTGTTCATCTTTTTAATGGAAAACTGAACACTTCATAAATACAAAACAACAAAGTGACAACCGAAACAGTTCTATCTGGTGCAGACACACGAAGACTGAAAATAACCACCCACAAACCCCAACAGAAACAGTTCTATCTGGTGCAGACACACAAAGACTGGAAACAACCACCCACAAACCCCAACAGAAACAGTTCTATCTGGTGCAGACACACAAAGACTGAACATAACCACCCACAAACCCCAACAAAAAACAGGCTACCTAAATATGGTTCCCAATCAGAGACAATGACTAACACATGCCTCTGATTGAGAACCATATCAGGCCAAACAAGAAACCCCACATAGAAACAGAAAACATAGACTGCCCACCCAACTCACACCCTGACCACACTAAAACAAAGAAAATACAAAAGAACTATGGTCAGAACGTGACAACAGTTGAAAAATATATGGCAAATAGAAATCCAAAATGGATGATGTTGAGAGATAGATGGGAGGGGTTGAATGGAGCTGAAGGGTGGGACTAATAGCAGGATAAAACATGTAGAACATACGGGGTCTGTAAAATGTATATATGTTTGGAACTTTTGTGAGGTAGCACGGTGCAAGTGGAAATCAGACTGGATGGACATCCGAAATGGAGGAAGGACTAAGGGCAGGCAAAAGATAACTATTGTAAAATAGACTGTGAATGTAAAATGTGTATTAAGATGTATGGATTGAAGGTAAAAGCCAAAGTGTTTATTAGTTTACTTCAATTGGGGGATCGGTTTGCGGGAAATAATAATAAAGGTATATTCTTTAAAGAAGTATGTATGTCTATATAGGTATGTGTATATGTATGCATGTGTGTATGGATATATATATTTACCAAAAAGGTATATGGGGGATTGGAAATGGTGCAGACAATTACATTGATGGAACCAATATTCTTTCCGCAATATTAAGCTGATCCACCCCTTTTTAAATTAAAAAAACACTTGTGTTTTAAGGAAGAAGAAAAAGACTAAGGGAATACGCTGTGTAAATCTCAGTGTTCTGAGATGGTTGTGCAGCAGTGTCAGGCAGGGTGTCTTGGATTTGAGCAGAGCTGCAGGGTGTCTTGGCTTTGAGCAGAGCTGCAGGGTGTCTTGGCTTTGAGCAGAGCTGCAGGGTGTCTGGGCCGTGAGCAGAGCTGCAGGGTGTCTGGGCCGTGAGCAGAGCTGCAGGGTGTCTGGGCCGTGAGCAGAGCTGCAGGGTGTCTGGGCCGTGAGCAGAGCTGCAGGGTGTCTGGGCCGTGAACAGAGCTGCAGGGTGTCTGGGCCGTGAACAGAGCTTCAGGGTGTAATATGATTAATATTATTCCCTGATTACAGTGAGAAAAGAAGCCATCAAAACACCCAGCTTCCGCCGACACAGACCCCAGCTAACTTTCTCTCTCTGCATGGCAAACATATGTTTACAATGCCAAAGCAAATGGAATAGACAATAAACAAAAGGGAAATAAACAAGGGAAACATTAGTGATCTCTCTCACACACACAAACACAATTGCCATCCCTCCATCATTCTCTTATTGTGATGTGGAACTTGATGATGCCTCTGTGGGAACTCTCTCACTGTGTGCAGACAAAGGACACTAATAAATGAGAGGCCTATTTACAAAGTCAGCTCCACTTTAGCCAATCTCTCTCTGCATGGTCCAGCCAGTTAGGTCTGGGAGAGTGGAACAGCAGATCACAGGCAGAGAGAGGGACAAGCTGTTTACAGCAGCCAAAACAATCTATTAAGGGCTGTGTTTTTCAGCGTCTTGATTTCAACCAGTTTATTTATCAGGTCTGGGCTACAGCATCACAAGGGGGACATTTATGATTGAATAAGATTGGATTACATTGAGCTGCTAACCGTATCTGATTGGTTTAGGGACCAAATATTAAAATCTTGTCTGAAAGGAAGAGAGTCGATCTTGATTCTTCTATACGTGGGGGTAGGATGGAGGGGGAGAGGGGATTTGATATTTCATCACTAATTTCATGGTTCAATGTTGGATTTAGACTGACACTAATGTTATGGGAATACGGGTGCTGAAAACATTGTGGAACTTCACAGGCAAGTTACACCCGGCTCCATTCTCATTCTAGAATGAGCAGAATCTATTTGAAAGTTGAGATAATTACACTGTAAATAATATATTGTAATTTACAATGTAACATGGGTGTTTTCCTAATAAACTTGCATTTAAAAACAAAGATGTAATATAACAATAACCCCAGAAAAAGAAAATAACAAAAGAGATAAGAAATCATGTCAGATAAGGATTTTGTCAACTGTTAAGACTACACATCTGGAAAAAACCCGTGGAGTGTGAAAACGAAAACAACCCCCACAAGGATTGGAGAAGAGAGAGGAGGGATGAGCACCCTAAATAAATTCAAATTTCATGTCCTGTGAAAAGCAAATATGAAAGACGGCCTCAGAGTAGTGAAAGACTGTTTCTGTATTCTGGCATGAAATGGGTCCGTGTTGTGCAGTGGGCGGTGAGATGGCAGGCGGAGGGAGACGGATGGACAGGAGTGACAGGGCGGTATTCATCCTCTACGCCCCAGCGGCTGGATTGCTACTGGCGCTCGACAGACCAATAAATCACGCTCCCTCCAGTCTGTACCTACAGCTTATTACATCAAAGATGACAAATAAATTATACTCCCTGTCACGCCGGGCCTTTGCTCAAGGATTGAGGCAGAACCCTTTTGCTCATCACTCCTGATCTTAAGTGAAAACACTAGAACAAGGGAATTGAAGGCCATGCTTTACTGAGCCTATGAAAGTTGGAGGGAGAGGAGGTGGAGAGAGAGAGGGTAGAGGGGAAGAGACCGAGGGATGGAGGGGGCATAGCAAGCATAGCCTTGCTATTGAGAAAGGCCGCCCTATGCAGACCTGGCTCTCAAGAGAGTGCACACAAAATGAGGTGGAAACTGAGCTGCACTTCCTAACCTCCTGCCAAATGCATGACCATATTAGAGATACATATTTCTCTCAGATGTCACAGACCCACAAAGAATTTGAAAAAAAATCAAATTTTGATAAACTACCATAGCTACTGGGTGAAATACCACAGTGTGCAATCACTTGTATTGCCACAAGAAAAGGGGCAACCAGTGAAGAACACCCATTGTAAATACAGCCTGTAGTTATGTATATTTATTTTCCTTTTTGTCCATTATTACAACACTGTATATAGACGTAATATGACATTTGAAAAGTATTTATTATTTTGGAACCTTTGTAATGTTTACTGTTAATGTTTCATTTTTTATTTAACTTTTGTTTATTATCTATTTCAATTGCTTTGGCAATGTAAACATATGTTTCCCATGTCAATAAAGCCCCTTAAATTGAAATTGAGAGATGGAGAGCAGTGAGATGGAGGGAGAGAAAAAGAGAGGAGGGGAGCTCAGTGAGAGAGAGAGGGGGAGGGAGAGAGAAAGTGGGTGTAAGAGAGAGACAGAGAGAGAGAGATGCAGAGAGAGAGAGAGACACAGAGAGAGAGAGAGAGATGTAGAGAGAGAGAGAGAGAGAGAGAGAGAGAGAGAGAGGCAAGGGTAGCCAGGAGGAATGAAAAACCCTGTGAATGATGTTGCCACTACACACCTCTCTGGATGAGGGGGGGAAATGATCCAGTAAAGTGTGTGTGTGTGTGTGTGTGTGTGTGTGTGTGTGCAACAGAAAGATATGGAGAACAAGAGGAAAACGATAGTGGCCTTGCGCTCTGCAGAACGAGTGAGTCTCAGTCAGTTGAAGAAGACTCTGGAGGATTGGCCAAAAGCTTTCACCGCTAAACAGGACTGGCAAAGTGGGAGAAAACTGCATTCACAGTTTAGGCTGTATGGGAGGGGGAGAGGCTGACATTAGCATTCAAGCAAATAGTTATATTAATGCACACCAGAAGCTTCTGCAGCCAACATACATGGAACAGATCAACCCTTTTGTAGATATTGAAAGTACTGGAAATAGTGGGGAAAGATGTGGGCTAATTCGTGTTTTGTTTTGTGCTGCTGTTTACTTTAAATTGGGTGTTTTCCTCTCTATATACGGGTTTAAAAAAAGCTGTAGTAGTGTTGTCAATACTAAAAATGTAACAAATTGATCTAGTCTTTCGAACTCATTACGGGAGACTTCTGTCATGACGTTGGCTTGGGGGTAGGTTTATGACAGTCATAAATACCCCCCCCTTTTCCTCTCTCTACTCTACTGATGTTACACTTGCAAACACCTTGGTTAACATAGAGATTCTGGGAAAATCAGAAGGTGGGGGAAAATTAACTATATTCTGGTAATCCGACCAATTGAACATATGCGGTGGTACTTAATGAATATGATGTCAGTTCGGTTGTCATCTGAGACATTCTCATCAATGATAAGATGACATAAACTCAACAGTGGAAAGTCTACACATCAGAGTTATCGGATTCACATGGAATTGTTGTTCAATTAAATATCTTTGAATATGAAATTATTCGTGATGGGATGAAATGTGATTTTAGCTTCTAAAACGTGAGATGTGGGTTTTCATAAGGTAGGGCTCTGCTCAATCAGTGGCCCGCCCCTGTGAAGGGACATGCGCTATAAAACTTTTCAAACACGCCCTCCTCTCCCTTCCTATATAAAGCCTTGACGACAATATAACCTCCTGTTCCGAGGATGTGAGGACGATGGTCCGATGTCAGAATGGTTCAGATAATAACTACAGAACGAAGCCAACATCAGCGTGAGCTTTGGTTGCGAATGGTATGAACTTTGAACTCTTATTCACTACAGAAGTGATACCTCCTAGCCGATGAGTTAGCAACAGCAGCTGCAAATGCAGGTTAGGAAGGAACAGACAGAGTATCTCGTCTACCACACAACGACGTTACTACAACGTATCCAATTGACCACCAGAGACATTCTTCAAAGGACTCGGTTTGGCAACACGGCCTTCCATCTACCACCAACCTACCGAAGCGCAGCTCAGAGTAAATATTTATTGCATTTTCCTTTTCCAAATGGGCGGTAATTTAGAATGCATAAGATACTGTATTCACGATAGCACAGCTTCGCCCTTTGTTCCTCAGTCTTCCCGCTCTTTCACTCAAACCCAGCCCTTTTCTTTTGTGTAACCAGCTGTCATATCTGTTCCGCCCGCTAGGGACGTTTTCCTTTATGACGTAATTTGTAATCAAGTTATGATTTAATTATGTGTATGTGTAATTCTGTGTGATTAGTTAGGTATTTAGTAAATAAATAATTAAACCCAATTTTGTATTACTGATTCAAATTGTTAGCCGGCGTTCGTGCAGATAACCAAGAATTTACAACTTTCAGATGAGACTGAATTAAGATGACGATTAATATTGATTGCTATTGATATAAAATACTACTAGGTCTTTAAGAGTTTATTCAGAAGATAACAGCTCTTAAATATTATTTTGTGGTGCCCCGACTCTCTAGTTAATTACATTTACATGATTAGCTCAATCAGGTAATATTAATTACAGATAAATGATTTTACAGAATAGCATGTCATATCACTTAATCCGGCATAGCCAAAGACACAACACTTCTCACTCACTCAAGATGGAAATTAATACCTTATTAGAGAGATAGTATACTTTATATGGCCAACCATCAACTTGCCACAGCCGACGAGTCAACATAGCCTTATGTAATCTGCTAAAGTGACCGGCCTGAGACTGAGACTGCTGGATGCAGACACAATGACGATCTTTGTAAAACTAGTTGACTACATACACTGCATTCTCTGTTCAGCTGATGAATCGAATTAAATAAAAAACACGACAGTTATTTCTCATTAAAAGAAAAATGTGTAGATTAACAGACAATAAGACAGTCTCTACTCCAGCACACTCCAACACCACACTCCCCTTCCTTTTAACCCAGGGCCTTCTCTGTCAAACAGGGAACAATTTACTTAGTTCTGTCCCTCCAGAAAAATTAAAACCCTCCCACAACAACGAATTAAAAATAAGTAGGGTGATATAACACAAAGCAAGACATCAACACTGAGTATTTCACAGACCTCCCTCTACTTCTTAAGTGATGTGTGTGTATGACAGAACTCCACAAAGGAAGTAAGGCACCTGATTAAAGAGTGTGCTGTCAAAAAGGTTTCTGAATTGCAAATGGTCCTCTCCATCTTCCCTGTAATGGAGAGCCAGCCAGCCAGCCAGCCAACCTGCCAGCCATGATGAGAGCATGTTAAAGGGTGGTCCCAGTCCAGTCCCAGTCTCAGTCACAGCCAGTCTCAGTCCCAGGCAGTCTCAGCCAGTCCCAGCCAGTCTCAGTACAGTCCCAGCCCCAGCAAGTCTCAGTACAGTCCCAGCCCCAGCCAATCACAGTCCCAGCCAATCCCAGTCCCGACTAATCCACAGCGACTGCAGGACACATTCATCACTGGATCATCAAGCCATGCTTAATTGCAAGTTCATGTTGAAATCACAGTTGAAAGGGGAAGGAAATTTCATGTTGAAATCTTTTCAATCTCCTGAGGGGGAAAAGGTTTTGTCGTGCCCTCTTCACGACTGTCTTGGTGTGTTTGAACCATGATAGTTTGTTGGTGATGTGGACACCACCGAACTTGAAGCTCTCAACCTCCTCCACTACAGCCCCGTCAATGAGAATGGGGGTGTGCTTGGTCCTCCTTTTCCTGTAGTCCTCAATCCTCTCCTTTGTCTTGATCATGTGGAGGGAGTGGTTGTTGTCCTGGCACCACACGGCCATGTTTCTGACCTCCTCCCTATAGGCTGTCTTGTCATTGTCAGTGATCAGGCCAACCACTGTTGTGTCATCGGCAAACTTAATGATGGTGTTGTGCCTGGCCGTGCAGTCATGAATGAACAGGGAGTACAGAAGGGGACTGAGCACGCACCCCTGAGGGGCCCCTGTGTTGAGGATCAGCGTGGCGAATGTGTTGTTACCTACCCTTACCACCTGGGGGAGGTACGTCAGGAAGTCCAGGATCCAGTTGCAGAGGGAGGTGTTTAGTCCCAGGGTCCTTAGGTTATTGACGAGCTTTGAGGGCACTATGGTGTTGAACGCTGAGCTGTAGTCAATGAATAGCATTCTCACATAGGTGCTCCTTTTGTCCAGGTGGAAAAGGGCAATGTGGAGCTCAATAGAGATTGCATCATCTGTGGATCTGTTAGGGCGGTATGCAAATTGGAGTGGGTCTAGGGTTTCTGGGATAATGTTGTGAGCCATGACCAGCCTTTCAAAGCCCTTCATGTCTACAAACGTGATTGCTGTGGGTCGGTCGTCATTTAGGCACGTTAGCTTGGTGTTCTTGAGCACAGGGACTATGGTGGTCTGCTTAAAACATGTTTGCATTGTAGACTCGGACAGGGAGAGGTTGAAAATGTCAGTGAAGACATTTGCCAGTTGTTCAGTGCATGCTCACAGCACACGTCCTGGTAATCCATCTGCCCCTGCGGCCTTGTGAAGGTTGACCTGTTTAAAGGTTTTACTCACATCGGCTGCAGAGAGTGTGATCACACAGTCGTCCGGAACAGCTGGTGCTCTCATGCATGTTTCAGTGTTATTTGCCTCGAAGTGAGCATAGAAGTAGTTTAGCTCGTCTGGTAGGCTCATGTCACTGGGCAGCTCTCGGCTTTGCTTCCCTTTGTAGTCTGTAATGGTTTGCAGGCCCTGCCACATCTGACGAGCATCAGAGCCGGTGTAGTACGATTCGATCTTAGTCCTGTATTGACGATTTGCCTATTTGATGGTTCGTCAGAGGGCATAGCGGGATTTCTTATTAGTGTTAGTGTCCCGATTCAACCGATTCTGATTTTTCAACACCGATACGATACCGGTTATTGAAGGACCAAAAAAACCCAATACCGATTAAATCGGACGATTTTTCTAATATATATATATATTTTAAATAATGACAATTACAACAATACTGAATGAACAGTGAACACTTATTTTAACTTAATATAATACATAAATAAAATCAATTTAGTCTCAAATAAATAATGAAACATGTTCAATTTGGTTTAAATTATGCAAAAAACACAGTGTTGGAGAAGAAAGTAAAAGTGCAATATGTGCCATGTAAAAAAGCTAACGTTTAAGTTCCTTGCTCAGAACATATGAAAGCTGGTGGTTCAAGATTCCCAGTTCTTCAATATTCCCAGTAAAGAAATATTAGGTTGCAGTTATTATAGAAAATATGACGCGTTGACTATTTCTCTCTATACCATTTGTATTTCATATACCTTTGACTACTGGATGTTCTAATAGGTACTTTAGTATTGCCAGTCTAATCTCAGGAGTTGATAGGCTTGAAGTTATAAACAGCGCTGTGATCAAGCATTACTCAGAGCTGCGAACAAATGCAGTGAAGTTTGAATGAATGCTTACGAGCCTGCTGCTGCCTACCACCGCTCAGTCAGACTGCTCAATCAAATATCAAATGATAGACTTAATCATAATATAATAAACACAGAAATATGAGCCTTTGGTCATTAATATGGTCAAATCCAGAAACTATAACTTCGACTACAAAACGTTTATTCTTTCAGTGAAATACAGAACCGTTCCGTATTTTATCAAACGGGAGGCAACCCTAAGTCTAAATATTGCTGTTACATTGCACAACCTTCAATGTTATATCATAATTATGTCAAATTTGGCCAAATTATTTTGCAACGAGCCAGGCGGCCCAAACTGTTGCGTATACCCTGACTCTTCGTGCAATGAACGCAAGAGAAGTGACACAATTTCCCTAGTTAATATTGCAACATGAATTTCTTTTCACTAAATATGCAGGTTTAAAAAAATATACTACTGTGTATTGATTTTAAGAAAAGGCTAAATATGTTTATGGTTAGGTACATTAGTGCAACGATTGTGCTTTTTTCACGAATGTGCCTTTTTGAAATCATCACCCTTTCGGCAAACTAGGCTGGGATTCGATGATAAATCAACAGGCACCGCATTGATTATATGCAACGCAGGACAAGCTAGTTAACCTAGTAAATTCATCAACTATGTGTAGTTAACTAGTGATTATGTGAAGATTGTTTTTTCTAAGATACGTTTAATGCTAGCTAGCAACTTACCTTGGCTCCTTGCTGCACTCGCGTAACAGGTGGTCAGCATGCCACGCAGTTTCCTCGTGGAATGCAATGTGATCGGCCATAATCGGCGTCCAAAAATGCCGATTACCGATTGTTATGAAAACTTGAAATCGTCCCTAATTAATTGGCCATGCCGATTAATCGGTCGACCTCTAGTATGTACGCACAGTCACTGTGGGGACGACGTCATCGATTAACTTATTGATGAAGCCAATGACAGATGTAGTGTACTCCTCAATGCCATCTGAAAAATCCCGGAACATATTCCAGTCTGTGCTAGAAAAACAGTCCTGTAGCTTACCATTTGCTTCATCTGACCACTTTTTTATTGACCAAGTCACTGGTGCTTCCTGCTTAAATTTTAGCTTGTAAGCAGGAATCGGGAGGATATGGTCAGATTTGCCAAATGGAGGGCGAGGGAGAGCTTTTGTCTCTTTGTGTAGAGTAAAGGTTGTCTAGAGTTTTTTTCTCCTCTGGTTGCACATTTAACATGCTAATAGAAATTTGGTAAAACGGATTTAAGTTTCCCTGCATTAAAGTCCCCGGCCACTAGGAGTGCCGTCTCTGGATAAGCGTTTTCCTGTTTGCTTTTGGCGGAATACAGCTCATTGAGTGTAGTCTTAGTGCCAGCATCGGTATGTGGTGGCATGTAGACAGCTACGAAAAAAATATGAAAACTCTCTAGGTAGATAGTGTGGTCTACAGCTTATCATGAGATACTCTACCTCAGGCAAGCAAAATCTTGAGACTTCCTTAGATATCATGCACCAGCTGTTGTTTACAAAAATTGTCTGCCACCCCTTGTCTTACCAGACGCCACTGTTCTATCCTGCCGGTACAGCATTTAACCTCTTGAGACTAGGGGGCAGTATTTAGATTTTTGGATGAAAAACGTACCCAAAATGAAACTGCCTATTTCTCATGCCCAGAATCGAGAATATAAATATAATTAGGATAGAAAGTATAGAAAACAGGATAGAAAACACTCCAAAAGTTTCCAAAACTGTCAAAATATTGTCTGTGAGTATAACAGAACTGATATTGCAGGCGGAAACCTGAGGAAAATCAAACCAGGAAGTGGCTTCTATTTTGAAAGCTCCATGTTCCATAGCTTGCCTTCACTCCATTTAAAGGGATATCAACCAGATTCCTTTTCCTATGGCTTCCTCAAGTGGTGAACAGTCTTTAGACATAGTTTCAGGATATTACCGTTTTTAATGTTTAATCTTCCTCGTAGGTCGTCTATTTTAATCTCCAATGATTGCATGTTAGCTAGTAGAACGGAAGTGGGGGTTTATTCGATCGCCTACAAATTCTCAGAAAGCAGTCCAACCTCCGTCCTCTTTCTCTCCTGTTCCCGGGAATGCAGTATGTCCTTCACATTGGACTTGTTAAAGGCAAAAAAATATTCTGCCAGTTCGTGGTGAGTAATCGCTGTTCTTATTTTCAGTCATAAGAGACGGTAGCAGCAACATTATGTACAGAATAAGTTCAAAAATAAGTTACAAACAACGCAAAAAAACAAACAAAAAAACACAGTTGGTTAGGAGCATGTAAAATGTCAGCCATCTTCTGATACATGATACAAATAACCATCTAAAAGAAGTAAACTGTTGTTCATCATGTTAAAATCACCATCAGGAATGAAAGTCATGACTTCAGAGATACAGGGCAATATGTCTGGGCCCCACACACCACCCCCTCCCTCCATCCACACCTGGGACCCAGAAAGTCATGACTTCAGAGATACAGGGCAATATGTCTGGGCCCCACACACCACCCCCTCCCCCATCCACACCTGGGACCCAGAAAGTCATGACTTCAGAGATACAGGGCAATATGTCTGGGCCCCACACACCACCCTCTCCCTCCATCCACACCTGGGACCCAGAAAGTCATGACTTCAGAGATACAGGGCAATATGTCTGGGCCCCACACACCACCCTCTCCCTCCATCCACACCTGGGACCCAGAAAGTCATGACTTCAGATATACAGGGCAATATGTCTGGGCCCCACACACCACCCCCCTCCCTCCATCCACACCTGGGACCCAGAAAGTCATGACTTCAGAGATACAGGGCAATATGTCTGGGCCCCACACACCACCCCCTCCCTCCATCCACACCTGGGACCCAGAAAGTCATGACTTCAGAGATACAGGGCACAGGGCAATATGTCTGGGCCCCACACACCACACCCCCTCCCCCATCCACACCTGGGACCCAGAAAGTCATGACTTCAGAGATACAGGGCAATATGTCTGGGCCCCACACACCACCCTCTCCCTCCATCCACACCTGGGACCCAGAAAGTCATGACTTCAGAGATACAGGGCAATATGTCTGGGCCCCACACACCACCCCCTCTCCCTCCATCCACACCTGGGACCCAGAAAGTCATGACTTCAGATATACAGGGCAATATGTCTGGGCCCCACACACCACCCCCTCCCTCCATCCACACCTGGGACCCAGAAAGTCATGACTTCAGAGATACAGGGCAATATGTCTGGGCCCCACACACCACCCCCTCCCTCCATCCACACCTGGGACCCAGAAAGTCATGACTTCAGAGATACAGGGCAATATGTCTGGGCCCCACACACCACCCCCTCCCCCCATCCACACCTGGGACCCAGAAAGTAATGACTTCAGATATACAGGGCAATATGTCTGGGCCCCACACACCACCCCCTCCCTCCATCCATCCACACCTGGGACCCAGAAAGTCATGACTTCAGAGATACAGGGCAATATGTCTGGGCCCCACACACCACCCCCTCCCTCCATCCACACCTGGGACCCAGAAAGTCATGACTTCAGAGATACAGGGCAATATGTCTGGGCCCCACACACCACCCTCTCCCTCCATCCACACCTGGGACCCAGAAAGTCATGACTTCAGATATACAGGGCAATATGTCTGGGCCCCACACACCACCCCCTCCCTCCATCCACACCTGGGACCCAGAAAGTCATGACTTCAGAGATACAGGGCAATATGTCTGGGCCCCACACACCACCCCTCTCCCTCCATCCACACCTGGGACCCAGAAAGTCATGACTTCAGAGATACAGGGCAATATGTCTGGGCCCCACACACCACCCCCTCCCTCCATCCACACCTGGGACCCAGAAAGTCATGACTTCAGAGATACAGGGCAATATGTCTGGGCCCCACACACCACCCCCCAGAAAGTCATGACTCCCCCATCCACACCTGGGACCCAGAAAGTCATGACTTCAGATATACAGGGCAATATGTCTGGGCCCCACACACCACCCCCTCCCTCCATCCACACTGGGACCCAGAAAGTCATGACTTCAGAGATACAGGGCAATATGTCTGGGCCCCACACACCCCCCCCTCCCTCCATCCACACCTGGGACCCAGATCCACACCTGGGACCCAGAAAGTCATGACTTCAGAGATACAGGGCAATATGTCTGGGCCCCACACACCACCCTCTCCCTCCATCCACACCTGGGACCCAGAAAGTCATGACTTCAGATATACAGGGCAATATGTCTGGGCCCCACACACCACCCCCTCCCTCCATCCACACCTGGGACCCAGAAAGTCATGACTTCAGAGATACAGGGCAATATGTCTGGGCCCCACACACCACCCCCTCCCTCCATCCATACCTGGGACCCAGAAAGTCATGACTTCAGAGATACAGGGCAATATGTCTGGGCCCCACACACCACCCCCCTCCCTCCATCCACACCTGGGACCCAGAAAGTCATGACTTCAGAGATACAGGGCAATATGTCTGGGCCCCACACACCACCCCCTCCCTCCATCCATACCTGGGACCCAGCTCAATATGAAAAGGAAACATTGATTATGCTCTTACCTTATCATTAATATCGATACACTGCTATTGTTGTAGCGTTCAGCATCTTCTCAACCCATCATACATTCACTCAACCAATCATCACACATTCACATCGGCTGGGGCCTGGCTTGATGAGCTGTGTGACGGAGTGGGAATCTTTCAGTCAGACATTACCAGATCACCAACACCTAGGTCTGTGTGTGTGTGTGTGTGTGTGTGTATGTGTGTGTGTGTGTGTGTGTGTGCGCTGACACCATGTCATTAGTCATTTCAGAGTAATATCACCAACAGTGTTAACACTGCCGGTAGTACAAGACTGTTGAAAAATCAAGGTCGACCAATAGATGGATAGCTATTCGCTACAAAGCTTCCACAAAGAGTTATTTTGATTTAACGATTTAAAGAGAAATGAAACCAGTTCCCAGCCGGCTAGTTTTATTTAGATTCCTACAGTGCTACTGTAGGCAATATGTTAATGAGCGGCGGTTGACAAATGACTTGTCATATTTTGTATTTAGCTTCCCCTAACTGATGTAGCTTGAAGATAATAAGTCACATTTCATCATTATATCCATTTTTGTTACCCAGGTATTTCGGCGTTAGCAGTGATGAGCAAAAGCAAACGAGCCAAGGACAGCGCATGACATCATTGATCAAACATTGTCATTTAACCACTGCTAATCGCGTAGGCACACTCAGTGACACACACACACACACAAACACACACACACACACACACACAAACCCATCCATTACCCAGGGATATAGGCCTACACACAGTTTCAGGAAACAAACCATAATGGTGAGCGATTGCATTACATTACGTTACCCATGCACACTGGGCCCTGAATAAAGACATCTGAACATTCCCCAGAAATACACAGAGGCATCACATGTTGCCTTAGGAAACACAATGTCTCATATATAAACATATAGGCCATTCCCTTCCAGCTAATTAACCATTACAAGGCTATTATTCAGCTGCATTGGCCTGTGTCCCAAACTTCACCCTATTCCCTAGTTGTGCACTAACTAGGAAATAGGGTGCCATTTGGGATCCAGCCATGGACTCAGTAGCCGTATAGTTTATGTTATGCATGAAATACACTGCTCACTCACTGCACCTTGAGTATCTCACATCTCGTATTCAGAGAAGCAGAAGTCATGGATTATTACGAAGACGCTCCTTTAATATCATTTCCTTGTCCGTGGAGTATACCTTATCGGCCATAGACAGGATGTTCACTTAATTCTCACTGCGTTCAGACTAAAACAAATACCTGGGTTATACCATTATAGCAAAGTTGTTTACCCTGCACTACACATATTTTCATGCCACATTAAGCCACTGTCTATAGGAAAAGCAGTAAAAATATTTGTGATGCTACAGACTTGGCTCCGGTCATGACCTTCAGATTGTAATAAACTGACACCAGGAACTGTGGCTGACTTGCTCCCCAGGCTCAGCACTCTGCTCTGGGGCTGTAAACTCCACAACCTGAGGGAAGTGGGTGGTGGATGGGTCAATATGCTGCTGCACTGCCTGGAGGGAAAGGCCAAATGCCTAAGAAGTAGTCACCAAGGGGTCAAAGTGCACTGAGTTCATTCACTAGGCAGGGGAGTTAGGAGGAGGGGGCAGGGGGGTGAGAGGGGGCACAAAGACAAACAACACACAAGACATTAATGATCTCCCTCACCCAGGATATCCTCCAATTAGAGATGAGGAGGTCACACCACACACACAAACTTTGATCTGGGCAGATAGATAATACCAGTGTTGTTTAGTGTCCATGTTGCCCATGGAGACTCTGTTGGTACAACACGACTTGTTTTTAAAAGATACCCCAATGTATTCATAAAGCTCTTCAGCACTTGTCAAACAAAATTACTTGAAGAGAAGGGTCCTGAAAAAGACAAGCTTGGACAGTGAACTGAATGTTCCCGTTCAGGGAACTGTAATGTAATTTCAGCTTGAAGAGCATTAAGAGGCTTCCAAATGGCACCCGTCTCTTCGCTATGGGCCCTTCTCAAAGGTAATCCACTGTTTCAGGAATAGGGGGCCATTTGGGACTCAGCCCTGGGCTGAACTGGTGAACTCAACGTGATGCTTATCGTGTCTACTGAAAATATGCTCTTAATGCATGAGCACAGCTGAGGGAAAGGCTGCAGGGAAGAATGTGGTGAGATTGAGTTCCTGGCACTGAACTCAACTGCATCTACAGCTTCAAAACAAATGGCACCTTATTCCCTATATAGTGCACTACTTTTAACCAGGGCCCATAGGACTCTGGGCAAAAGTACTGCACTATATAGGGAATAGGGTGCCATTTGGGATGTACCCAATGTCTCTGAATGGTCTTTGAATGCCTGTTTGTGCTGGGCAGTAAAGAAGGAGAATGTTAACTCATGGAAAAGGATTTACTGTGTCTTTGGTTGTTACGAAGGCATATATTAGGCTACCAAGGAAGGGGGAGGAGGGGGGGTATTCAAAAGAAACATTTAGAGTGCAGTGTGAACGTAAGAAAAAGTACGTATGAACAATTAACTAAAATCCACACTTGAAAAAAAATGCAAAGTGTCTTTTACTATAAGGTGTTGAAGACAACCTAAACAAGGTAGATGTTGAATCAAGCAGATCTTCATTAAGAAAATGGATAACCTCTGGGTTTTGTTCTGGGACTTTCTTCATGTCAAAATGTCACGCGAACACTACCCACATTCCTATAAAGCTAATATGTAGGGCCTACAATTACCTTAAAACATCTCTACTGCAGTTAGATATTTTAAATCAGAATTCCTATTCTATATTTCCCCATAGACATTAACTCATTCACAGTTAATCAATCAAACAGTGCAAAGGGTTAAACGCTATACTGCAGGGACTTAGCTAGTTTTTACTTAATTTCCACTAATTTACTTCTGTTTTTTATTAATCCCATAGATGATTCATCCTCTCCTTTTTTAATTAGCGTAACCACTTAGTACACAGACAGCACACCCCCTGAAAGAGAAAGAGGACGCTCTCGCTGCAGCGGAAGAAATATCCTTCCAGTGGTTTATTAAAACAAATACATCAACTGGTACAATAGGCCATTAACAAAGTCACAGCCAACCGTAAATCGTTCATTAACAAACATTCTAGTGACACACTGCTATATCCAGAGCTAGAGAAACACATGGCTGAGCTGAACTAATATTTGTAGGACCAAGATAAATCACTCACACTGTTGTACAACATGCTAGTCACATGGTTTGGTAGACAGGGTTATGTCATTGGGCCTGCCACGACTCAACTACTAGTTAGCCTAGATATTGAGCACTGATACCAACACAATGTCTCTTGGGATAAAAGCTATCTTTGCTCAAAACTTGATATCCTCTCTGTCTCTTGAACTAAAACAGTTAGATAATGAGATGATACCAAAACACTAGCTGTTGAGCTGAAACCAATATTTTTCTTTTTTAGTTTGTGTAAGAGAAGAAGAACTGGCATTTAGCATTAGCAAATTGTTCTCAAAGCTGGCTATCTGTCAAAATATTTCCCCCTTTCTGTTGCTTGCTTGCCGAGTCTGTCGTCAAACGCCAAACTCTGTTTTACTGCAGAGGTAGCTGTGTTTGAAATGGGACACACTTTGGCAGGAAGGAGAACAGGGCCATGAACAGTTCTTCTCAACAGGGGTTATACCAGTGGTGCTGTTCAATAACAATACACTTACAAACTCTGGCAGGCCGCAAATCAGTCAACAGTAAAAGGCATCCTTTATCTGATCATAAAATCTGTTTGTTGGCATTTAATCCCACCCCCCTTCTGTTTTAACAAGGAAGCAGGCAGCCCGGAGAAACTGTGGATGTGTTATAGAGGTTAGAGGAAAGGTATCTGGCAGTGTGTAAACAGCATTATGACTAGCAGAGCATTGCATGTGGATGTGTTTTAGAGGTTAGAGGAATGGTATCTGGCAGTGTGTAAACAGCATTATGACTAGCAGAGCATTGCATGTGGATGTGTTTTAGAGGTTAGAGGAATGGTATCTGGCAGTGTGTAAACAGCACTATGACTAGCAGAGCATTGCATGTGTTATAGAGGTTAGAGGAATGGTATCTGGCAGTGTGTAAACAGCATTATGACTAGCAGAGCATTGCATGTGTTATAGAGGTTAGAGGAATGGTATCTGGCAGTGTGTAAACAGCATTATGACTAGCAGAGCATTGCATGTGGATGTGTTTTAGAGGTTAGAGGAATGGTATCTGGCAGTGTGTAAACAGCACTATGACTAGCAGAGCATTGCATGTGGATGTGTTATAGAGGTTAGAGGAATGGTATCTGGCAGTGTGTAAACAGCATTATGACTAGCAGAGCATTGCATGTGTTATAGAGGTTAGAGGAAAGGTATCTGGCAGTGTGTAAACAGCACTATGACTAGCAGAGCATTGCATGTGGATGTGTTATAGAGGTTAGAGGAAAGGTATCTGGAAGTGTGTAAACAGCATTATGACTAGCAGAGCATTGCATGTGGATGTGTTATAGAGGTTAGAGGAATGGTATCTGGCAGTGTGTAAACAGCACTATGACTAGCAGAGCATTGCATGTGGATGTGTTATAGAGGTTAGAGGAATGGTATCTGGCAGTGTGTAAACAGCATTATGACTAGCAGAGCATTGCATGTGGATGTGTTAGAGGTTAGAGGAAAGGTATCTGGCAGTGTGTAAACAGCACTATGACTAGCAGAGGATTGCATGTGGATGTGTTATAGAGGTTAGAGGAAAGGTATCTGGCAGTGTGTAAACAGCACTATGACTAGCAGAGCATTGCATGTGGATGTGTTATAGAGGTTAGAGGAAAGGTATCTGGAAGTGTGTAAACAGCATTATGACTAGCAGAGCATTGCATGTGGATGTGTTATAGAGGTTAGAGGAATGGTATCTGGCAGTGTGTAAACAGCATTATGACTAGCAGAGCATTGCATGTGTTATAGGAGGTTAGAGGAATGGTATCTGGCAGTGTGTAAACAGCATTATGACTAGCAGAGCATTGCATGTGGATGTGTTATAGAGGTTAGAGGAATGGTATCTGGCAGTGTGTAAACAGCATTATGACTAGCAGAGCATTGCATGTGTTATAGAGGTTAGAGGAATGGTATCTGGCAGTGTGTAAACAGCACTATGACTAGCAGAGCATTGCATGTGTTATAGAGGTTAGAGGAATGGTATCTGGCAGTGTGTAAACAGCACTATGACTAGCAGAGCATTGCATGTGTTATAGGAGGTTAGAGGAATGGTATCTGGCAGTGTGTAAACAGCATTATGACTAGCAGAGCATTGCATGTGTTATAGAGGTTAGAGGAATGGTATCTGGCAGTGTGTAAACAGCATTATGACTAGCAGAGCATTGCATGTGTTATAGAGGTTAGAGGAATGGTATCTGGCAGTGTGTAAACAGCATTATGACTAGCAGAGCATTGCATGTGGATGTGTTATAGAGGTTAGAGGAATGGTATCTGGCAGTGTGTAAACAGCACTATGACTAGCAGAGCATTGCATGTGGATGTGTTATAGAGGTTAGAGGAATGGTATCTGGCAGTGTGTAAACAGCATTATGACTAGCAGAGCATTGCATGTGGATGTGTTATAGAGGTTAGAGGAATGGTATCTGGCAGTGTGTAAACAGCACTATGACTAGCAGAGCATTGCATGTGGATGTGTTATAGGAGGTTAGAGGAATGGTATCTGGCAGTGTGTAAACAGCATTATGACTAGCAGAGCATTGCATGTGTTATAGAGGTTAGAGGAATGGTATCTGGCAGTGTGTAAACAGCATTATGACTAGCAGAGCATTGCATGTGTTATAGAGGTTAGAGGAATGGTATCTGGCAGTGTGTAAACAGCATTATGACTAGCAGAGCATTGCATGTGGATGTGTTATAGAGGTTAGAGGAATGGTATCTGGCAGTGTGTAAACATCACTATGACTAGCAGAGCATTGCATGTGGATGTGTTATAGGAGGTTAGAGGAATGGTATCTGGCAGTGTGTAGACAGCATTATGACTAGCAGAGCATTGCATGTGTTATAGAGGTTAGAGGAATGGTATCTGGCAGTGTGTAAACAGCACTATGACTAGCAGAGCATTGCATGTGGATGTGTTATAGAGGTTAGAGGAATGGTATCTGGCAGTGTGTAAACAGCACTATGACTAGCAGAGCATTGCATGTGGATGTGTTATAGAGGTTAGAGGAAAGGTATCTGGCAGTGTGTAAACAGCACTATGACTAGCAGAGCATTGCATGTGGATGTGTTATAGAGGTTAGAGGAATGGTATCTGGCAGTGTGTAAACATCACTATGACTAGCAGAGCATTGCATGTGGATGTGTTATAGGAGGTTAGAGGAATGGTATCTGGCAGTGTGTAGACAGCATTATGACTAGCAGAGCATTGCATGTGTTATAGAGGTTAGAGGAATGGTATCTGGCAGTGTGTAAACAGCATTATGACTAGCAGAGCATTGCATGTGGATGTGTTTTAGAGGTTAGAGGAATGGTATCTGGCAGTGTGTAAACAGCATTATGACTAGCAGAGCATTGCATGTGGATGTGTTATAGAGGTTAGAGGAAAGGTATCTGGCAGTGTGTAAACAGCATTATGACTAGCAGAGCATTGCATGTGGATGTGTTATAGAGGTTAGAGGAATGGTATCTGGCAGTGTGTAAACAGCATTATGACTAGCAGAGCATTGCATGTGGATGTGTTATAGAGGTTAGAGGAATGGTATCTGGCAGTGTGTAAACAGCACTATGACTAGCAGAGCATTGCATGTGTTATAGAGGTTAGAGGAATGGTATCTGGCAGTGTGTAAACAGCATTATGACTAGCAGAGCATTGCATGTGGATGTGTTATAGAGGTTAGAGGAAAGGTCTCTGGCAGTGTGTAAACAGCATTATGACTAGCAGAGCATTGCATGTGGATGTGTTATAGGAGGTTAGAGGAAAGGTCTCTGGCAGTGTGTAAACAGCACTATGACTAGCAGAGCATTGCATGTGGATATGGCTAGGCTGGTATAAGGAGGCAGCTAGGCTGGTATAAGGAGGTAGCTAAGCTGGTATAAGGCGGCAGCTAGGCTGGTATAGGGCGGCAGCTAGGCTGGTATTTGGCGGCAGCTAGGCTGGTATAAGGAGACAGCTAGGCTGGTATAGGGCGGCAGCTAGGCTGGTATAAGGAGGCAGCTAGGCTGGTATAGGGCGGCAGCTAGGCTGGTATAAGGAGGCAGCTAGGCTGGTATAAGGAGGCAGCTAGGCTGGTATAAGGAGGCAGCTAGGCTGGTATAGGGCGGCATCTAGGCTGGTATAGGGCGGCAGCTAGGCTAGTATAAGGAGGCAGCTAGGCTGGTATAAGGAGGCAGCTAGGCTGGTATAGGGCGGCAGCTAGGCTGGTATAAGGAGGCAGCTAGGCTGGTATAAGGTGGCAGCTAGGCTGGTATAAGGTGGCAGCTAGGCTGGTATAAGGAGGCAGCTAGGCTGGTATAAGGAGGCAGTTAGGCTGGTATAAGGAGGCAGCTAGGTTGGTATAAGGCGGCAGTTAGGCTGGTATAAGGAGGCTGCTGCACCTCTCCCCTGCCCCTGTCCTATCCCTACCTCTCCCTTACCCATGTCCTATCCCCACCTCTCCCTTACCCATGTCCTATCCCCACCTCTCCCTTACCCATGTCCTATCCCCACCTCTCCCTTACCCATGTCCTATCCCCACCTCTCCCTTACCCATGTCCTATCCCCACCTCTCCCTTACCCATGTCCTATCCCCACCTCTCCCCTTCCCCTGTCCTATCCCCACCTCCCCCTGCCCCTGTCCTATTCCTACCTCTCTCCTGCCCCTGTCCTATCCCCACCTCTCCCTACCCATGTCCTATACCCACCTCCCCTTCCCCTGTCCTATCCCCACCTCCCCCTGCCCCTGTCCTATTCCTACCTCTCTCCTTCCCCTGTCCTATCCCCACCTCTCCCTGTCCTATCCCCACCTCTCCCTGTCCTATCCCCACCTCTCCCCTACCCTTGCCTTATCCCCACCTCTCCCCTGCCCCTCCCCCTGTCCTATCCCCACCTCTCCCCTCTCCCTGTCCTATTCCCACCTCTCCCCTCTCCCTTGCCTTATCCCCACCTATCCCCACCTCCTCCCTGTCCTATCCCCACCTCTCCCCACCTCTCCCCTGTCCTATCCCCACCTCTCCCCTTCTCTGTCCTATCCCACCTCTTCCGTTCCCCTGTTCTATCCCTACCTCTCCCCCTCCTGCACCTCCCCCTGTCCATTCCCCACCTCTCCCTTACCCCCGTCCTATCCCCACCTCTCCCTTACCCCAGTCCTATCCCCACCTCTCCCCTACCACCGTCCTATCCCCACCTCTCCCCTTCTCTGTCCTATCCCTACCTCTCCACTGCGCTGACTCCTGTCCTATCCCCACCTCTCCCCTGCCCCTTCCTCTGTCCTATTCCTACCCCTCTCCTGGCCCTGTCCTATCCCTACCTCTCTCCTGGCCCTGTCCTATCCCTACCTCTCCCCTGCCCCTACCCCTGTCCTATCCCTACATCTCCCCTGTCCTATCCCCACCTCTCCCCTGACCCATCATGTGCCTGTTAAAATGGTAGCCCTGATAAACACTACTCTCTGGACAGCTTTTTACAGTGGGCAGGGTCAACCCCCAGGTTTTACCAGTGAGGGTCAGGCCTCTGAACTTGTGACCTCCTGGAGTGGGACCTCCAGAGCAGCATGCCAAACACTGAAAAGGTCATTCACACAGAATAACAATCCTTCCAAGAGTACACTCACACACTGCCTTCTGGGTAATTACAGTTCTTTGTGCTTTCTCTTTGCTTGTTCTGTCTCAAAAGCGAACAACCTCTCATTATTCACGGCTTGAGTCAGGCCTTTTTCCCTTCAGCGGGGCAAATTACACACGAAAGGGACAGCTCTCAGAGAGAGGAGAGGAGCAGCAGCATCCCCGGCTTCCAGTAAGTGCAGCCTTAAATCATGAGGGGGCAGGGAGGGAGAGGGACACTGACTGACTACAGCCCTGCAGTCCTGTTGCCTGTTGACTTTGTGGCAAGGGCAGTTCAGCCAACAGCCATGGATACACTGTAGTACTGTGGTACAGGGAGTTCAATGCAGCCTACTGTGCTCCATGTCCCCCCCCCCAAAATACAAATTCTAACCTGTAACATTGTAAAGCAATTGTCTTGGAATTGTTAGGTGCAAATGTGCCATCCAATGTGCCATCCACCCTAATTCTCAGACAGTGACATGTAGGTGAACTCTGGGTGAACAGGATCTATTTCTCTACAAGCCCTCAGCATCTTACTCTGCCACCAGGGAGGCTGAAGCAGGCACACACACACTGAAGTGTCTGTCCTATATCTAGGAGATACTGCACAATAAAGCTCAGGAAATATTTTTGTTTTTTGGACACATATTTAACCCCTTTGTTTGTTGACACAAAACTACCTCCATACATCCCTTCATTTAAAAAAAAATCAGTACCGGGTTACCGGTAATCTGAGTGGACATATTAGTTTGTAGCCCAAAACGGTCGGGACGCAACAGACAGAAGTTGGCACATCAGTGGTACCGGCTTCAGACGAGTCCCATGGTTCTGAGAAGACCATCGTGTTCGTGAGGGTCTCATTTGGAGAAGATGGATTTTCTGGATGTTTCATGGTCTAACAAACACCACTGTAGCTCAGCCACCTTCCACCACAGCTGTGGAAGGCCAACTTGGATGGATGCGGTGGATTTAGACCAGTCCAGATATCTCTTAAACTGACGCATTTTGATGGGATTTCTTTGTTATGTTACGCACAGGTGCGTCAATAGGATCTTAAGGACAAATAAATACTGGCGGACTCCCTTCCGATATATCTTAACATGGGACGTATCATATACCAAGCACCGCTACAGTCCTGACAACCTCTAGGTGTTGATACCACCTCTCAATGGGCAGCTGACTTGGCATCTTGTCCTCTGTAGAGAGAGTGTACAAGCCAGGACACCAACCAACCATGTGTCTGTCAAGTTTATATATACACACACCCAACAGAACGAGGCCACTTATACGAGCAACACACATGCCATTGTCCTGTTGCTGCACCCAATCTAATAACAGCAAGTCTATAACATCACTTTCATTGCTCAGGCACTGCTTTAATTGGCTAAATTACATCAAAGCATTCTCCATGTCTTGTGCGGGCTTGTTACACTGACTTTAGGGCTGAAAACATGTTGGGGAAATCAAAGTGTGATAGGTATCAACAACAGAAAGACCATTGTGAGCGTTGGTTAGAGGCATTCAAAACAGCCATGAAGCAAAGTGCCAGGTGTGGCTGCTTCAAAGGAACTCAAAGCAATCTCGCCTGGTTTCCTTTTTGGTGTAAACATTGGGCTAGAAGTCATACACGATAGCTGGAGATTAACGGTCACCTTTCAGTAAGAGGTCACTTTACAGAGGAAGGCTCACACAATGTAAGACCATGTTAGAAAACAGAAAACACCCAACCCTCCAAAATGTTTCTGTCTTCTACAAGTGTCTACTGTTTCCATTTTCTACTGCTGTTAAATCTCCAATGTTTTTCTTTCATTAAGCCCATCCTCCTCCTTCTCTACGCCCATCCTCCTCCTGCCCAGTCAACTTTGTGTATGTAAACTTCTGACCCACTGGAATTATGATACAGTGAATTATAAGTTAAATAATCTGTCTGTAAACAATTGTTGGAAAAATTACTTGTGTCATGCACACAGTAGATGTCCTAACCAACTTGCCAAAACTATAGTTTGTTAACAAGAAATTTGTGGAGTGGTTGAAAAACATGTTTTAATGACTAAGTGTATGTAAAATTCCGACTTCAATTGTATATCTGTTCTTAGTTCAATTTCTTTTTGAAAGGGGCATGCTTATTTAAGATGGTGAGGAAATCACTTTTAAAGAACAACCAGGCATCCTCTAATGACCGGATGAGGTCAATATCCTTCCAGGATACCCGGGCCAGGTCGATAAGAAAGGCCTGCTCGCATAAGTGTTTTAGGGAGCATTAGACAGTGATGAGGGGTGGTTGTTTGACCGCGGGCCCATAACGGACGCAGGCAATGACTCCACTCTCCTACACATTACCACATATGGCCCTGACTCCACACTCCTACACATTACAACATATGGCCCCGACTCCACTCTCCTTCACAATACCACATATAGCCCTCACTCCACTCTCCTTCACATTACCACATATGGCCCCGACTCCACTCTCCTTCACAATACCACTTTTAGCCCTCACTCCACTCTCCTTCACATTACCACATATGGCCCCGACTCCACTCTCCTTCACAATACCACATATAGCCCTCACTCCACTCTCCTTCACATTACCACATATGGCCCTGACTCCACTCTCCTTCACATTACCACAACTGGCCCTGACAACATTCTCCTTCATATTACCACATATGGGGATTATCATGATAATACAAGCTGATACTAAACAATTTATCTAACTGATTTACTTTCTGCCTCAGAAAAACCTGCCAATACAATCAACCAGAAATTAATGAGCTCTCCAACCGCTCAGTTGTGCACCGGGGCCTCCCACTCATCTTTCTATTCTGGTTAGGGCCAGTTTGTGCTGTTCTGTGAAGGGAGTAGTTCACAGCGTTGTACAAGGTCTTCAGTTTCTTGGCAATTTCTCGCATGGAATAGCATTCATTTCTTAGAACAAGAATAGACTGACGAGTTTCCGAAAGAAAGGGCTTTGATTCTGGCTATTTTGAGCCTGTAATTGAACCCACAAATGATGATGCTCCAGATACTCAACTAGTCTAAAGAAGGCCAGTTTTATTGCTTCTTTAATCAGAACAACAGTTTTCAGCTTTGCTAACATAATTGCAAAAGGGTACTCTAATGATCAATTAGCCTTTTAAAATTATAAACTTGGATTAGCTAACACAACGTACCATTGGAACACAGGAGTGATGGTTGCTGATAATGAGCCTCTGTACCTCTATGTAGATATTCAACTTTTTTTTTTAAATCAGCTGTTTCCAGCTATAGTCATTTACAACATTAACAATGTCTACACTGTATCTCTGATCAATTTGATGCTATTTTGATGGAAAATAATGTGCTTTTCTTTCAAAAACAAGGACATTTCTAAGTGACCCCAAACTTTTGAACGGTAGTGTAGGTCCTGGTTGCAACGTCATACACACATACACACATAAGCTCTGTGGCTGAGCTTACTTTACACCATCACAACACTCTGAGGAAACACAATGGTACACTACTAAAACTGTTAACACTGTGTGAGCGGCGATGCATTTCCCCTCACACGCTACTCAATGCTACTCCATTTTCAGTGTTAACGTCACTGAACCAGAGTTCACAATGAATCCATTCCTTTCCTCTTCTCCTTCTGTCAGACCATTACAGACAGGACATGCTGACATCAGCACATACTAATGGTAGATTTAAGCAATAAGGCCAGAAGAGGTGTGGTATATGACCAATATACAATGGCTAAGGGCTGTTCTTATGCACAACGCAACGCAACATATACCACAACCCCCCGTGGTGCCTATTATAAACGGTTTAGCAACGTAATTAGAGCAGTAAAAATAAATGTTGGTGGTATCCGTGGTATACGGTCTGATATACCATGGCTGTCAACCAAACAGCATTCAGGGCTCGAACCACCCAGTTAATAATATGTGACTCACTACCTGGATTCGGTCTTATGTAGCAAAATTTGAAATTGTGTTTTTTTACATTATTTAAAAATGGAGACTACAAAATGGTAATTGATACACTGCATTTGAGGAACAATGGGAAATTAATACTGCTTTGAAAGTTGACCAACTTGTAAACTCATTTTTGACAAAATCACCTTTAAATGTTTTGCTATCTAGTAAAGAGCTCTTCTTTGTCTACACCCATTCAACATCGTTCACACAATCACCCTAAGCTGTAGCCCCACCCATCTCACTTCGCTCTCGAAGCGCACACTTGACGCTCTGGCTGATGATTTGCTTAAACTCTGGATAACATGAAAACAGCCTAACCAGCTCTGCTGGCAACAATTTCATTAAGCTTTTTTGCAGACATTTACTGACACCAGCCATATTCATCAGGTGTTGTACATACATCACGTAACGTTAGCTAATTAAACAATAAAGAGTATAAACAATTCCACAGTGCTGGGAGCTAACCAACCATGTTCAATGTCAGCTAGCTAACATTATGCTCTAACTAGAACAGCACATGGCTCGAATAATAACATCAGCTAGGGAGCCAGCCAGCTAACGTTAGCTAGCTAACATTACACTTTAGCTTGAAATGAAACCACTTTCTGTCAAAATTAGAACATGTGTAATATCTGAAAATGTAACGTTAGCTAGTTAGCGCTAGACTATTGTTACGGAGTCTAGTTGATAGGCAATCGACTAGCCGGACTGTTCTCCGGACTCCAGTTGTAGCCATTCGTACAAGGCACAAACAAGGCTATTGAACCTGACATTGGTGTCTGTCGTTATTCCTTTATCTAACATATCATACTGAAACATGGTATCAGCAGTGGCTCGGAAAACACACGTTTGTTATTTTTGTAGCTAAGTACAGTATAGGCGCAGTTACGTTCCATATGCGAACACACACCGTTTCCTACTCACAACACTGATCAACTCGTTGTTAGCTGCCTAGCTAGCATCACTACCTACGTCGATGACTGAAGGCAAAGAAATCTCATATTCCATTGCTATGGCAGCGAACATTCCGCCACCAAATCCCATGGTTCTCACAGGGGACTGGAATACTAATTGGGACAACTTCAGGGATGAATTCGAGGACTATGCGCTGGCGACCGGTCTACATGAGAAACCCAACGAGGTACAAGCGGCAAATCTGAGGAGTTTAATGGGCAGCGAATACAGGCATATCTACCGGCACAATCTCACCCTCACAGCGTGTCAACATTGTGATGCAAAGGCTATATTGGATGCATTGGAGAATTACTTCAAACCCGCCAGAAACGTAATTTATGAGCGGTTCGTTTTCAGAAGCTGTAAACAGGAAGAGGGTGAGTCAGTACACAACTTTGTAACCCGTTTGAGAGAGAAATCCGCCACTTGTGAATATGGGGGATTGAAAGATGAATTGATTCGTGACAAAATAGTGCTGGGAATTGCAAATGAGGATACACACCGGCGTCTACTGAGAGAGAGAGACTTAACATTAGTAACTGCCATTGAAATGTGCCGCACTACTGAAGTCACTGACATGAGAATGAGAGCAATGGAAATCGAAACCCCACGCTCCGACGTTGATACCGTTTACGCTGTTGCTAGGCAGACATTCAGACTAAACCAATCGAGGCAGAGCAATTCACCACGAACGGTGAACACAGAGAGCCCCGTAGCATGTAAATACTGTGGGAATACACACACGTGGCAAAGAGCACTGCCCTGCCTACGGAAAACCATGCAGAGCTTGTGGAACTAATAATCATTTTGCAAAAGTGTGTCTCAAAAGCAAAAGAAGGGTGAGTGAGGGCAAGATTCTCTGTGTTGATGATGTCATTCAATGTTCAGAGCTGAAAAGTGAAAGTGACATTTACATGCATGAATCCATTGGGGCTGTACACTCAAGAGGGAAGAAATGGTTGGTGACACTACGATTACACAACAAGCAACAACAATGTCAACTGGATTCTGGTGCTACATGCAACGTAATGAGCTACAAAGACAAAATCAATCTGGCACCTGACACACATCTATTGCCCAGCGATACTAGACTAAAGCTGTACTCAGGAGAGCTAATGAGCTCTATGGGCACCTTTGAGACCGAATGTGTTATTCGGGGACGCAAACACAAGCTGGAGTTTGAGATTGTAAAAACCAGTCAACATCCTCTCCTCTCAGGCTCTACATGCGAACGCCTGGGACTGATGCAGTTCACTGTACCAAATGACCTGCACATTGTGGATCATGTCCAGCATGGACCCCTGTCCAAAGAACAACTACTCAGCAGATATGACGATGTATTCAACATGCCCGTTGAATCTGTGCCTGGGGATGTACACTTTGAAGTGGATGAGAGCATCACTCCAGTCCAGTGTGCTCCTCGCAATGTGCCCATTGCAATGAAAGTGGCTGTGAAGGCCCAGCTGGACAAGTATGAGGCCGATGGCCACATGACATCTGTGACTGAACCAACTGACTGGATCAGCAATATGGTCATAGTGAAAAAACCAGAGAAGCTGAGGGTCTGCATCGACCCAAAGCATCTGAACCAAGCACTGAAACGATCCCACTACATCATGCCGACACTAGAGGATGTCCTCTATAAGCTTCCCAAGGCCAGGATTTTCACCTTGGTGGATGCCCGAGATGCATTCCTTCAATGCAAGCTGGATGAAGAAAGCAGCCTCATGACTACCTTCTGGACCCCCTGGGGTCGGAAACGCTGGCTCAAGCTCCCGTTTGGTGTCTCAGTGGCGCCTGAGATATACCAACGTAAGCAGCACGAGTTACTGGCTGGGCTCAAGGGCATTGAACCCATCGCAGATGATGTCCTGATCGTAGGCTGTGGTGACACAGACGAAGAAGCAGTACGCGACCACGATGTGAAGCTCCTGGCACTGATGGAGCGCTGCCGATCAGTTAAGCTTCGCCTTGGCCTGAAGAAGCTGCAGTTCAAGGTGAAAGACGTCCACTTCCATGGCCACATTCTCTCGGCAAAAGGCCTGAAGCCGGACCCAGACAAGGTCAGAGCGATCCTGGACATGCCAAACCCGTCTGATGCAAAAGGAGTACAGCGTCTCATCGGCTTTGCAAACTATCTTGCAAAGTTCATGCCACACCTATCAGCAGTCTGTGAGCCTCTGCGCCGGTTGCTGGACAAAGACACACCATGGCACTGGCTACCCAAGCACGAGGCCGCAGTGCAGGAGATGAAATCTCTGGCTTCATCCATGCCAGTGTTGCGCTACTACGACGTCATGAAGCCTGTCACAATCCAGAGCGACTCCAGCCAAAGGGGACTTGGATGCTGCCTTATGCAGGAAGGCCAGCCCGTTGCGTTTGCCTCGAGAGCGCTCACCCCCACCGAACAAAACTATGCACAAATTGAGAAAGAGTGCCTCAGCATCGTCTTCTCCTGCCAGCGATTCCATCACTACTTATATGGGCGAGACCTGGTCATCGCTGAAACTGACCACAAACCACTCATTGCCATATTCAGTAAACCTCTCCTCAACGCGCCCAAGAGACTTCAAAGCATGCTGCTGACTCTGCAAAACTACAGCCTGAAGGTCATTTACAAGCCAGGACCAGAGATGTACATCAGCGACACACTGAGCAGGGCAACAACACAATGTACAGGCAGAGGCACTGTCTATCAGCGGCAGGCCATCTGTTCGCTACAGCAGGAACAACAAGATGTTCAACAGATCAATCAGGCAGACTACTTAAACGTCACAGATCACCGCCTAGCCCAGATAAGGCAACACACTGACAAGGACGAACGCCTACAGTCACTGAAGTCCATGGCTCTCGCAGGTTGGCCATACCTGAAAGAGGAGACACCTTTCACAGTGAGAGAATACTGGACCTTTCGAGATGAGATCAGCGTGCAAAATGGCGTCTTGTTCAGAGGTCAGAAGGTCATTATTCCCAAATCACTACGTCCAGAGATGCTTACCCGCATACACTCCAGTCACGTTGGAGGTGATGCATGCTACCGCCAGGCTCGTGAAACATTATACTGGCCAAACATGCAAGCAGAAATTAAAGACTTTGTCAGCAACTGTACCACATGCAACGAGTACGCTCATGAACAGCAAAAGGAAACCATGATGTCACACGAACTGCCCACAAGGGCCTGGCAAATCGTCAGCATGGACTTATTCAGCCACAGACAAAAGGACTATCTTCTCATCGTTGATCACTACTCTGACTTTTGGGAAATTGAACTGCTCCCTGACTTGTCTGCAGAGACGGTCATAAAGCGCTGCAAGGCGCAGTTTGCAAGGCAAGGTCAGCCTGACAAGGTAATCACGGACAATGGCCCACAATTCACTGCACAGTTCAAGCGTTTCGCCTCAGAATGGGAGTTTGACCACATGACCTCCTCTCCAAGACACCCAAAAGCAAATGGCAAGGCAGAATCAGCTGTCAAGATTGCAAAAAACCTGTTAAGCAGGGCCTTGCGCGACAGCAACGACCCATGGAAAGCGATCTTACAGTGGAGGAACACACCCACTGAAAACATGGACAGCAGCCCAGCACAACGCCTTCTGTCCAGACGTCTGAAGACTACCATCCCCGTAGCTAACAAGCTACTTGAGCCCTGCGTCATGGTTGGCGTCACGGACAAACTGCGTCACAGAAAGCAGCTCGCTAAGTGCTTCTACGACCGGACTGCTCGGGACCTACCAGAGCTGGAGGTGGGTGAAACGATAAGGATGAAACCGCTGCCGGGAGACCACACAGGACTTTGGAGGCTGGGCACATGCCTGCAGAGAGTTGCACCACGTTCTTACCTGGTGGATGTTGGTGGCTCCCTCTATCGTCGCAATCGGGTGGATCTGCGCGTAGCAGAGCAGACAAACCAGAACACGCCATACACTCACCTAGATGAGCTGGATCACAGTCCAGGCCTAAGAGTAAGGGGTGCAGAATTGAGACATGGGCCAACTGAAGGTGAGGCTTCTACCCCACCAAGCTCTCCAGCTCGTGCCCCTAATCCTACCCCTGTCAGAGCCAATACCTACTCACGGGTGGGTCGGCTGTGCAAGCCACCGGACAGGCTTACTCTGTAAGCAAGGGACTGTTAACTTGCCCTCGGTTAATTAAAATCTATATTTGTTCTTAAATAATTAAATTGAAATTAAAAAAGGAAGATGACAACTGAAGTAAAAAAGAAAATGTAATGCTTTTTCTATTGTTATGACCTGACTGTTAAGAATTTAATGTTATGCCTTTATGTTTGCACTTTCTATTGAAAAGGATGATGTTACGGAGTCTAGTTGATAGGCAATCGACTAGCCGGACTGTTCCCCGGACTCCAGTTGTAGCCATTCGTACAAGGCACAAACAAGGCTATTGAACCTGACATTGGTGTCTGTCGTTATTCCTTTATCTAACATATCATACTGAAACAACTATCTTACCTGATTACATCATCGTGCATGGACACGTCTTCCTGTCGGGAATGCCATGCCACGGTTGCCCTTATTTTGAAGACGTAATCCGGAGACCGGTGTTTCCTCCATCTCTTCAGCTATCATACTCTAATTCCACTGATTTAAAAACACTTATGCAGCTCCACTACACAATACATTTTTTTCTAAAAAGCAGCATTCGACAGGATTACCAACACAGACTGACAAACTTCTATGGCAAACCAATCCGAACACCTCTCTCGGCATGTCCAGCCCACTCATTATCTCTTGCCAATCATTTGTATTTACAGATGGCATACAAATATGTTATTAAGGCACATGAAAGTTTACATGTTCAAGAAGGCATTTCTCCCCCAAAAAAAGCATTTTGATAAAAATAAAAATAAATGAACGTTCAAACGGTTCTCCTGTGAAGTCGTGACTTGCGACATATGCCTAGTTTCCTGAATCGGGTCACATCTACACTATATCCAGAGCTTCAGTTTACAAAGCAGTGTTGGTAAATATCTGCATAAAGGCCTATAGTTAATCATGCATCTGGTTGGTACTCTGGGGACTGGGATGGATAATCAATCACAAATATGCTACTGGTATACTGCTGAGGCTAAGCTGTTTCAGAACATCTTCATCGGGGACGTATTGCATGTATTGTAGAGTTCTATATAGAAAGACACACAATCACGAATATACGTAGCTATACATGCATACAGCTTCACTACACTGTATGGTTTTTACACAGGCAACTAATTCATGAGCAACACAAGCCAGTAGAGGAGCAGGAAGTGAAACATTAAAGAACAGCTGTATTAGATGTGATATTAATTCTACCCAGCATGTTCTCTGGGGGTCCACATTTAAACAGATCACGTTGGGAGGAGAGATCCATTACCCATCACAAGCCCCCCATTTGTCCCTAATACTGAATCCCAATGGCTGGCAGACGTGCTACAGTTTCCAATGCATCAGGGTTATTTATGACTTGACATTATAAAAGTAAGTTGTATCATTTATGGCACTAGATTAATGCAGTGCCTTCCGTGCACTGTCTGTTTGAGAGATCCAAAGTGAGATAGCCGCATGCCAAAACTATGCAGCCAACCCCATTTAAAAAGCAGCCGAGGCAAAACCACCAGCTTGATTTACGACGGTAAATTAAAAGGAATGAAAAATGTATGACTGCAATTGTGTCATAAAACTATAACAGAACTTTGAAGTTTGAGGTTTTTTTCTGTCCCTTTTGGCTGTAAGCGATGCAAGATTATTTAATGTCATGAAAACATCATAACTCCCTCGTTTGGAAAATAGATCCCACATAAACAAATAGGCCTATCAACTAAACAGTGCTAACCGTGTACTGTACTAAAGGTGGGAGGTTCATTTATTGACAGCGCTAATGAACAGTTGCTGTTTCAGTGTTCAATGCCTTAGATCCAACTATATACGCTAGCTAAGTGCGCATTCAGGCTCTGTTGTGCATGAAAGCTGAGCCCCCGCTGGCGTTTGAGGCAGGGTGCCAGGCCATGATTGAATGAAAGCCCATCCTTGACTGACAAATGATATATTAAGCCTCCCGTCAGCGGAGGAGGGATGGTGGAGGGAAGTCAGCCATGTCAGATACCTGCTCCATCCAGCACAACCTCCACTTGTCAATCTAAGCCAGGCCTCTAAACAAGATCTGAAATGTTAAAAGGCCTTACGCTCCCTAGTTTTTCACATCCAGCACGTGTCCCAGCCCGGGGCACTTAAACATCCCAACCATGTCACGGGGAGAAAATAGTGTCAGCCTGCCATGAGGATCATATTTAGAAGTGAGGGAGCATTTGTTGGGGCTGATGGGTGTATGGTCTGGTTCCCTCCCTGTGGGATAGAAGATATTAGAGAAGCTAAAATGATAGAGCATTGAGTCCAGAATATGAAATGTTGAAGAATGACACCAAGAGTAACATATCATAGGATATTGAGTAAGTATTTTGTACTGAGACATACCGAGAGTAGTGTGTGTATGCAGGCATGCATGAGTGTCCATGTATATGCCTGTGTTAGTGTGTACTAGGGGGTACTATGTAGTGGGCAGGTGTGAGTAGGGCTGGCACAACTACTCTATAGCTGTGTAACCAACAGTTGTCGATGAAGACATGACAATAAAATAACCGTCAAAACCGTGTGTGTGGAATGAACAGCTGACTGAAGACGGGACGACCGGGCATTCGTGCGGTTCAGTAGACTCAACCCCACACACCCCCACACCCCACAATGCAGCAGCAGCAGCACACAGAAGTATAATGAATAGAACAGGCTTGGAACCGCTAACCCTGGCAATTTGATTGGTAAACTCATGGGTACACTCACAATGGCTGCCAGGTATTGTGATGCAATCAATTCCATGGTAATGTAGAATGTTCATTCAAATGACATTAACAGATGTGGCTCATGCAATGCAATGGTTCTTTGTAATGTCAGTTGAGTTGAATCAACAAATCAGAGCACATATTTTACTTCCTGCTTTGTTACTA
Source organism: Oncorhynchus tshawytscha (assembly GCF_018296145.1). Lineage (NCBI taxonomy): Eukaryota > Metazoa > Chordata > Actinopteri > Salmoniformes > Salmonidae > Oncorhynchus > Oncorhynchus tshawytscha. Next base: position 28,089,815 of record NC_056444.1, read on the forward strand.
TGGGTACACTTGCAATGGCCTCCTGTCCACCGATTATTACCTAATTGACTTGAATGGGGACGTCCGTTCTATTCATTCTATTTCTATGCAGTCAGGAGTAGAGTAGAGAAGAAAATTTGTGTCCCCCAAAAAATGTTTTAGATATTTTTTGCTATTCCAACGGTTATTACATTGACAGTGGTCATTTTGCTGGGCAATTACCATCATCAAAATTCCATGACGGTCACAGCCCTAGGTGGGAGTGACCCTCTCCCCTGTCCTGGGTGAGTGTTGATTGTGGATGATTAATGGGCTGGAGTAGCAGGCAGAGAAAGGTCAACTCCTGGGGTGGAGAGGGAGAATCTACACTGGGAGTAATTAAGACACTGTGTAAGCATGACTAATACACTCACACTTATGCACGGGTGCACACATACATACACAGACACAATTGGAGGGATGGGGGAGAGAGAGATAGTAAAGCCCTTAAATTGAAATTGAATGGAATTACAGTGCTTGACTTCTGAAATAGGTGCTCTGTGTGTGTATATATACACACATACAAGTATGTCATGTCTTTGTTAATGTTTTAAATGTATGAACATTGTAAAGTATTTTTTGTCTGTAATGTCTTTTTCGTTGTGTCAGACCCCAGGAAGACTAGCTGTCTCTAATGGGGATGGTAATATAATCATAAACCAGCTACCAGATATCTGCATCCCAAATGGCACCCTATTCCCTATTTCACCACGGTGTAATGCTTACTAACTAGCTGTGTTTATCATCATAGCAGCTATTATTCCAATAAAGAGTTTAGTTGACTACATGTTTTAAGGAGATCAGAACAGACCAGCCAGGCACAGGATTCCATGGAGGGAGAGAGAGAGAAAAACATATATATAGCACCAGACAAAAGTTTGGACATGACTACTCATTCAATGTTTTTACTTATTTTTACTATTTTCTACATTGTAGAATAATAGTGAAGACATCAACATCATGAAATAACACCTATGGAATCATGTAGTGACAAAAAAGTGTTAAAACAAATATAAATATATTTTAGTATTGAATTCTTCAAAGTAGCCACCCTTTGCCTTCATGACAGCTTGGCACACTCTTGGCATTCTCTCAACCAGCGTCACCTGGAATGCTTTTCCAACAGTCTTGAAGGAGTTCCTTCACCCTGTGGTCCAACTCATCACAAATCATTTCAATTGGGTTGAGGTTGGGTGATTGTGGAGGTCAGGTCATCTGATGCAGCACACCATCACTCTCCTTCTTGGTCAAATAGCCCTTACCCTTGGGTCATTGTCCTGTTGAAAAACAAATGATAGTACCACTAAGCGCAAACCAAATGGGATGGCGTATCGCTGCAGAATGCTGTGGAAGCCATGCTGGTTAAGCGTGCCTTGAATTCTAAATCAATAACTGACAGTGTCACCAGCAAAGCCCACACCCCCATCACACCTCCTCCTCCATGCTTCACGGTGGGAACCACACACGCAGAGATCATCCGTTCACCTACTCTGTCCAAAAGGACAGATTTCCACCAGTCTAATGTCCATTGCTCGTGTTTCTTGTCCCAAGCAAGTCTCTTATTATTATTGGTGCCCTTTAGTAGTGGTTTGTTTCTTTGCAGCAATTTGACCATGAAGGCCTGATTTACGCAGTCTCCTCTGAACAGTTGATGTTGAGAAGTGTCTGTTACCTTAACATTGTGAAGCATTGATTTGGGCTGCAATTTCTGAGGCTGGTAACTCTAATGAACTTATCCTCTGCAGCAGAGGTAACTCTGGGTCTTCCATTCCTGTGGTGGTCTTCATGAGAGCTAGTTTCATCATAGCGCTTGATGGTATTTGCGACTGCATTTGAAGTAACATTCAAAGTTCTTGAAATGTTCTGTATTGACTGACGTTCATGTCTTAAAGTAATGATGGACTGTCATTTCTCTTTGATTATTTGAGCTGTTCTTGCCATAATATGGACTTGGTCTTTTACCAAATAAGGCTATCTTCTGTATACCAACCTTACCTCGTCACAAAACAACTGATTGGCTAAAACGCATTAAGAACCAAATAAATTCCACAAATTAACTTTTAACAAGGCACACCTGTTAATTGACATGCATTCCAGGTGACTACCTCATGAAGTTGGTTGAGAGAATGCCAAGAATGTGCAAAGCTGTCAGAGGCAAAGGGTGGCTACTTTGAAGAATCTCAAATATTAAAAAACACTTTTTTGGTTACTACATGATTCCATATGTGTTATTTCATAGTTTTGATGTCGTCACTATTATTATACAATGTAGAAATTAGGCAGAATAAAGAAACCCTGGAATGAGTAGGTGTTATGACTTGAGTGAGGACCCAAAAGCGGTTTAACAAAAACAGAGTCCTTTAATGTAAAAACACAGGGAAGACATAGATCCTCTTCAGATGTAGAAAAATGGCAAAATAGACAACCCTCAGAGAGGGCGACAAATGAAACAGAAAGTCCTTCTGATATTTACAAAAGAGTCCCCTTCTTAGCAGCAGAGGAGAATAGCTGGGTTGCGGCGACAGACTGCTGGTCTCTCTGGGTAGGCGCGGGTCGTAGCGGACAGAGGTACCTGATAACACGTAGCATCAGAAGAACAGGCAGATTCCGACAGGATGGGACAAAGGTGAAGCAAACAAGACGACAGTTTGGTTCTGGCATGAGAAACTCAAACGAGAATCTGACAAAGAAAGAAGCAGGAACAGAGAGAGAAATAGAGACCTAATCAGAGGGAAAAAGGGAACAGGTGGGAAAAGAGTGAACGAGGTAGTTAGGGAAGATGAGGAACAGCTGGGGGAAGGAGAGGAAGAGAAGGTAACCTAATACGGCCAGCAGAGGGAAACGGAGTGAAGAGAAAGAACAGGAACAAGACATAATATGACAGTACCCCCACTCACCGAGCGCCTCCTGGCGCACTCGAGGAGGAAACCTGGCGGCAACGGAGGAAATCATCGATCAGCGAACGGTCCAGCACGTCCCGAGAGGGAACCCAACTCCTTTCCTCAGGACCGTATCCCTCCCAATCTACTAGGTACTGATGACCACAGCCCCGAGGACGCATGTCCAAAATCTTACGGACCCTGTAGATAGGTGCGCCCTCGACAAGGATGGGGGGAGAGACGAGCGGGGCGCGAAGAACGGGCTTAACACAGGAGACATGGAAGACCGGGTGGACGCGACGAAGATATCGCTGGAGAAGAAGTCGCACTGCGACAGGATTAATGATCTGAGAAATACGGAACGGACCAATGAACCGCGGGGTCAACTTGCGAGAAGCTGTCTTAAGGGGAAGGTTTTGAGTGGAGAGCCATACTCTCTGACCGCGACAATATCTAGGACTCTTAGTTCTACGCGTATTAGCGGCTCTCACGGTCTGCGCCCTATAACGGCAAAGTGCAGACCTGACCCTCTTCCAGGTGCGCTCACAACGTTGGACAAAAGCCTGAGCGGAGGGGACGCAGGACTCGGCGAGCTGAGACGAGAACAGCGGAGGCTGGTACCCGAGGCTACTCTGAAAAGGAGATAGACCGGTCGCAGACGAAGGAAGCGAGTTGTGGGCGTATTCTGCCCAGGGAAGCTGTTCTGACCAAGACGCAGGGTTACGAAAAGAAAGACTGCGTAAGATGCGACCAATAGTCTGATTGGCCCGTTCTGCTTGACCGTTAGACTGAGGGTGAAAGCCGGAAGAGAGACTGACGGAAGCTCCAATCAAACGGCAAAACTCCCTCCAAAATTGAGACGTGAATTGCGGACCCCTGTCCGAAACGACGTCTGACGGAAGGCCATGAATTCTGAAAACATTCTCGATGATGATTTGTGCCGTTTCTTTAGCAGAAGGGAGCTTAGCGAGGGAATAAAATGAGCCGCCTTAGAGAACCTATCGACAACCGTAAGAATAACAGTCTTCCCCGCTGACGAAGGCAGTCCGGTGATAAAATCTAAGGCGATGTGAGACCACGGTCGAGAGGGAATGGGAAGCGGTCTGAGACGGCCGGCAGGAGGGGAGTTACCGGACTTAGTCTGCGCGCAGACCGAACAAGCTGCCACAAAACGACGCGTGTCAAGCTCCCGAGTGGGCCACCAAAACCGCTGGCGAATGGAAGCAAGCGTACCCCGAACGCCGGGGTGGCCGGCTAACTTGGCAGAGTGAGCCCACTGAAGAACGGCCAGACGAGTAGGAACGGGAACGAAAAGAAGGTTCCTAGGACAAGCGCGCGCGACGGAGTGTGAGTGAGTGCTTGCTTTACCTGCCTCTCAATTCCCCAGACAGTCAACCCGACAACACGCCCCTCAGGGAGAATCCCCTCGGGGTCGGTGGAGACTACTGAAGAGACGAGATAAAGCATCAGGCTTGGTGTTCTTAGAGCCCGGACAATAAGAAATTACGAACTCGAAACGAGCGAAAAACAGCGCCCAACGAGCCTGACGCGCATTAAGTCGTTTGGCAGAACGGATGTACTCAAGGTTCCTATGGTCAGTCCAAACGACAAAAGGAACGGTCGCCCCCTCCAACCACTGTCGCCATTCGCCTAGGGCTAAGCGGATGGCGAGCAGTTCGCGGTTTCCCACATCATAGTTACGTTCCGACGGCGATTCTTGAGAAGATCAAAAGCTCCCTGGGCGGAATCGGACCACTTAAAGCACGCCTTGACAGAAGTAAGTGAGGGGAGCATCAGAAGAACAGGCAGATTCCGACAGGATGGGACAAGGGTGAAGCAAACAAGACGACAGTTTGGTTCTGGCATGAGAAACTCAAACGAGAATCTGACAAAGAAAGAAGCAGGAACAGAGAGAGAAATAGAGACCTAATCAGAGGGAAAAGGGGAACAGGTGGGAAAAGAGTGAACGAGGTAGTTAGGGAAGATGAGGAACAGCTGGGGGAAGGAGAGGAAGAGAAGGTAACCTAATACGACCAGCAGAGGGAAACGGAGTGAAGAGAAAGAACAGGAACAAGACATAATATGACAGTAGGTGTGTCCAAACTTTTGACTGGTACTGAATATATTTATATTCTAGGTTTTTAACATACAAGCCATTGAAAGATCACCAGACGTCAACCTCAGATGACCTTGGGTGATTACATCAATCTACATCACTACTAGTCTGTGCTCGTCTTACTCCTCTGCTTCATGTTTCATGTGGTGTGGATGCTTTGGTGACACTTTCAATTTCAATGAGGTTATACCAGGGTGAGCATGGTGAAATACACTGAGTAGGTGTTCTGTTGTAACCTGTAACATTCAGGCAGTTATATAGTGCCCAGTTATATATTTGCGCACTTTCTGATTATCTCTATTTTTCAGTCCCAAACCATCACACTACCACCACCGTGCTTGACAGTTGGTATGAGGTTCTTACTGTAGAATGCAGTGTTTGGTGTTTGCCAGGCATAATGGGACCCATGTCATCCAAAAAAGTAGTTTTGACAAAATCAAAAAGAACCTTGAACCACCTGGATGATCATCAAGACTCTTGGAAGAATGTTCTATGGACAGATGATTAAAAAATATACATTTTGGGATGACATTGGTCCTAACTTAAACCAATACAGGATATACATTGTTGGAAAAGTAAATGTTTAAGGCCTCCCGAGTGGCGCAATGGTCGGCAGGGATGTCCTTGTCCCATAGCGCACTAGCGACTCCTGTGGCGGGCCGGGCGCAGTGCACATTGCCCGGTCGCCAGGTGTACAGTGTTTCCTCCGACACATTGGTGTGGCTGGCTTCCGGGTTAAGTGGGCATTGTGTCAAGAAGCAGTGCGGCTTGGTTGGATTGTGTTTCGGAGGACGCATGGCTCTCGACCTTCGGCTCTCCCAAGTTCGTACGGGAGTTGCAGCGATGAGACAAGACTGTAACTACCAATTGGATACCACGAAATCGTGGAGAAAAAGGGGTAATTTAAAAAAAAGAAGAAAAAAAAAAAAAGAAGTAAATGTTTAAATAATAATCAATTGTCAAACCTCTCTCTCCTTCCCGGTCCCTGCTCACTCTTTCCTTTCCTGTTTCCCTCCCTATCTCTCTCGCTCTCTCACTTGCTTTCCTCCCCTCTCTCCCTCCCTGTATTGTCTCTGGTTATGTGACAGGAGTCTACAGAAGGATTAGCCTCATGGTGCAGAGGAGGACTCTGGGAGACAGGTGTCACAACGCTCCAGTAACCACAGCCTAACCTTTGCTTATCACCTCTCTTGTTCTGTTGCAATCCTCCGTCTAATTCACAAGTCCCATCCTGTAATAAACACCATAATAACCCCCGGCGCCAGGGTTTGAAAGTTCCACGACAAGCAACTCCCTGGCTCAACCATCTCGGTAGCACTTTATTTGAAGTGTACCTAAATAAGGACTTCATAACACATTCATGAGCAGTACATGGGCATTTCAGTGTTACCACCGTCTCATTGGATGAGTGTTAAGTGATCTGAAACTGGGTTAGCTTTATTCTACTGTACTTACAGTACTATAACTCATTATGAGAGGGGCTTAGGGAGCTGCAGCTGCTAAGAGCTCAGAGCATGGGGAACTGGAGATAGACACCGTGGAGAGTACGAGCCAGGAGGAGAGGAGTGTTGACACTAGCCCAGTGTGACAGGGTACAGCTGGGAGAAACTCCATAGCCAAGTCCCACTATTCTAACATGGTCTCCTGTTCTAATGCTAGTCATGTCCCACTATTCTAACATGGTTCCTGTTCTAACATTACAGTCATTTCCCACTATTCTAACATGGTCTCCCATTCTCATCTCCTATCCCTAGAATAACTGTTCAAGCATTGCTCCGAAGAGCGAGTCTTCCATATTGCTTTTTCGAGATGGCTGCCTTTTATACAGATCCTTATCCCCTCTACCCTCAGAATGATTATGATAAACTGCTGCCAGTATATGAGAGGTTAAATTAAAAATCACATTTTCACTGGTAGATGTTTGTGTATATGTCTGGTATATGTTTGTTGAATGAATCACCAGCTGGGGCTCACATACAGTATGAACATGATCGATAGCATGGTCTGACATGCAGTAGTCCCCCCCGCACACCTGTACTGTGCCATCATACCATTTCTTTTACATTCATTTCAGATCATATATTGGCCTATTCTTTTCATCAATCATTATAATGATTACATACTGACATTAATAGAGAACTAAACTGCCTAGAGACACCAACTACCAGTAGTCCAACAGTCTCTTCCTCCTGTCAGTCAGACATAAGTTTGTCTCCTCACATTAATAGTAAGTTAGGACATCAGGCCAGCGCTACTCAGCTCCATATGTCAACAAAGCGGAGGTCTAGCAGTGTTGACAGTCACCGAGCATCATAGTCTTTTACACGAGGCCTCTGGGAATCTCTAGCCATCAGCTACAATAAGACCAGTGGGTAGGACTCATATGGCCTGGGAATCCTGACCTTAAAAAACAAAGAGACCAGACAGAGAGAGAAATACCAGAGAGAGAGGGAGAGCAAGAGAGAGCAGAGAAAGAGAGAGAGACCAGAGAGAGAGAGAGAGAAACCAGAGAGAGAGAGCAAGGCAGAGAGAGACCAGAGAGGGTGAGAGAGACCAGAGAAAGAGAGACCAGAGAAAGAGAGAGCCCAGAGAGCGAGACAAGAGAAAGAGAGACCAGAAAGAGAGACCAGAGAAAGAGTGAGACCAGAGAGCGAGACCAGAGAGAGACCAGAGAGAGACCAGAGACAGACAAGATAGAGAGACCAGAGAGAGAGACCAGATAGAGACCAGATAGAGACCAGTGAGAGTGAGAGAGACCAGAGAGAGAGACCAGAGAGAGTGAGATCATAGAGAGACCAGAGAGAGCGAGAGAGACCAGAGAGAGCGAGACCAGAGAAAGAGAGACCAGAGATAGACCAGAGAGTAAGAGAGACCAGAGGGAGACCAGAGAGAGAGAGAGAGAGACCAGAGAGAGCAAGACAAGAGAAAGAGACCAGAGAGAGAGTGAGAGACCAGAGAGAGAGACAAAGAGAGAGAGAGACCAAAAAGAGAGAGAAACCAGAAAGAGAGAGAAACCAGAAAGAGAGAGAAACCAGAGAGAGACCAGAGAGAGACCAGAGAGAGAGAGACCAGATACCAGAGAGAGTGAAACCAGAGACCAGAGATAGACCAGAGAGTAAGAAAGACCAGAGCGAGAGACCAGAGAGAGAGAGAGACCAGAGAGAGAGGCCAGAGAGAGAGGCCAGAGAGAGCGAGAGAGACCAGAGAGCAAGACCAGAGAAAGAGAGACCAGAGAGATATAGACCAGAGAGAGACCAACGGGAGACCAGAGAGAGAGACCAGAGAGAGCAAGAGAAAGCGAGAGACAGACAAGAGAGAGAGAGACCAGAGAGAGACCAGAGAGAGAGAGAGACCAGATACCAGAGAGAGTGAAACCAGAGACCAGAGATAGACCAGAGAGTAAGAAAGACCAGAGCGAGAGACCAGAGAGAGAGAGACCAGAGAGAGAGGCCAGAGAGACCAGAGAGCAAGACCAGAGAAAGAGAGACCAAATAAAGAGAGACCAGAGAGATATAGACCAGAGAGAGACCAACGGGAGACCAGAGAGAGAGAGAGCGAGAGAAAGCGAGAGACAGACAAGAGAGAGAGAGACCAGAGAGAGAAAGACCAGAGAGACAAGAGAGAGAGACCAGGAAGAGAAACCAGAAAGAGAGAGCGATACCAGAGACCAGAGAGCGAGACCAGAGAAAGAGAGACCAGAGACAAGAGAGAGAGACCAGAGCAAGAGACCAGAGAGAGAGACCAGAGACAGATAAGAGAGAGACCAGAGAGAAAGAGAGATCAGAGAGAGAGACCAGAGCGACAGACAAGAGAAAGAGAGACCAGAGAGAGAGAGACCAGAGAGAGAGAGAGAGAGACCAGAGAGAGAGAGAGAGACCAGAGAGAGAAGAGAGAGACCAGAGAGAGAGTGAGACCATAGAGAAAGAGCGAGACCAATACCAGAAATAGAGAGACCAGAGAGAGCGAGAGAGAGAGAGAGAGACCAGCGAGAGAGAGAGACCAGCGAGAGAGAGACCAGCGAGAGAGAGACCAGAGAGAGAGACCAGAGAGAGAGACCAGAGAGAGAGCGACCAGAGAGAGCGAGACCAGAGAGAGCGAGACCAGAGAGAGACCAGAGAGAGAGTGAGACCAGAGAAAGAGAGAGCAAGACCAGAGACCACAGAGAGAGACCAGAGAGAGAGAGAGCAGAGACAGACAAGAGAGAGAGACCAGAGAGAGAACGAGAGACCAGAGAGAGAAAGACCAGAGAGAGACAAGAGAGAGAGACCAAAGAGAGAAAGAGAGACCAGAGAGAGAGAGAGAGAGCAGGACCAGAGAGAGAGAGAGAGCAAGACCAGAGAGACCAGAGCGAGAGAGACCAGAGAGAGAGAGACCAGAGAGAGAGAGACCAGAGAGAGAGAGAGACCAGAGAGAGAGAGAGAGACCAGAGAGAGAGAGACCAGAGAGAGAGAGAGAGAGAGAGAGTGAGACCATAAAGAGAGAGACCAGAAAGAGAATGAGACCAGAGAAAGAGAGAGCAATACCAGAAATAGAGAGACCAGAGAGAGCGAGAGAGACCTGAGAGAGAGAGAGAGACCAGCGAGAGAGAGACCAGCGAGAGAGAGACCAGCGAGAGACCAGAGAGAGAGACCAGAGAGAGCGAGACCAGAGAGAGACCAGAAAGAGAGTGAGACCAGAGAAAGAGAGAGCAAGACCAGAGAGACCAGAGAGAGACCAGAGAGAGAAAGACCAGAGAGAGACAAGAGAGAGAGACCAAAGAGAGAAAGAGAGACCAGAGAGAGAGAGAGAGAGCAGGACCAGAGAGAGAGAGAGCAAGACCAGAGAGACCACAGAGAGAGACCAGAGCGAGAGAGACCAGAGCGAGAGAGACCAGAGAGAGAGAGACCAGAGAGAGAGAGAGACCAGAGAGAGAGAGAGAGACCAGAGAGAGAGAGAGACCAGAGAGACAAGAGAGAGACCAGAGAGAGAGTGAGACCATAGAGAGAGAAACCAGAGAGAAAGAGAGAGAGACCAGAGAGAGAGAGCGAGACCAATACCAGAAATAGAGAGACCAGAGAGAGCGAGAGAGACCTGAGAGAGAGAGAGAGACCAGCGAGAGAGAGACCAGCGAGAGAGAGACCAGTGAGAGACCAGAAAGAGAGTGAGACCAGAGAAAGAGAGAGCAAGACCAGAGAGACCAGAGAGAGACCAGAGAGAGAGAGAGCAGAGACAGACAAGAGAGAGAGACCAGAGAGAGAAAGAGACCAGAGAGAGAAAGACCAGAGAGAGAGAGAGACCAGAGAGAGACAAGAGAGAGAGACTAAAGAGAGAAAGAGAGACCAGAGAGAGAGACCAGAGAGAGAGAGAGACCAGAGAGACAAGAGAGAGACCAGAGAGAGAGTGAGACCATAGAGAGAGAAACCAGAGAGAAAGAGAGAGAGAGAGAGCGAGACCAATACCAGAAATAGAGAGACCAGAGAGAGCGAGAGAGACCTGAGAGAGAGAGAGAGACCAGCGAGAGAGAGACCAGTGAGAGAGAGACCAGAGAGAGAGACCAGAGAGAGCGAGACCAGAGAGAGACCAGAAAGAGAGTGAGACCAGAGAAAGAGAGAGCAAGACCAGAGAGACCAGAGAGAGACCAGAGAGAGAGAGCAGAGACAGACAAGAGAGAGAGACCAGAGAGAGAAAGAGACCAGAGAGAGAAAGACCAGAGAGAGAGAGAGAGACCAGAGAGAGACAAGAGAGAGAGACTAAAGAGAGAAAGAGAGACCAGAGAGAGAGACCAGAGAGAGAGAGAGAGAGAGAGAGCGAGACCAGAGAGAGACCAGAAAGAGAATGAGACCAGAGAAAGAGAGAGCAAGACCAGAGAGACCACAGAGAGAGACCAGAGCGAGAGAGACCAGAGAGAGAGAAGAGGGAGAGGCCAGAGAGAGAGAGAGAGACCAGAGAGAGAGAGACCAGAGAGAGAGAGAGACCAGAGACAGACAAGAGAGAGAGACCAGAGAGAGAGAGAGACCGACCAGAGACAGACAAGAGAGAGAGACCAGAGCGAGAGAGACCAGAGACAGAGACAGACAAGAGAGTGACTGGTAGTAAGCCTTGTATACATGCGTACAAGGCTGAAAAGTTACCAATAGCAGGAATATATATATAAATACTTATGGTAATAAGAAGTGACAAACTCTGACGAAAGAGGTCAATATTTAATATTTGCTCATATAAATATTAACATCTGAACATGGAAATCGATTGTGTACCGTGTTATTATACTCCGAGAGGCATTGGTGATTTAGTGCAATTTTCAAATAAACTGACAAGAATAGTGGTTCCGTAATGGTTTTAGTTGGCCTGAAAAGGGCATGGTTGAGAGTTCAGGAAAATACACTATCCATTATCCCAGTTTTCCAACATGCTGTCATTGTTGACAGGTGGATTATAATTTGTATATAGCAGCACAATTGAAATGACTGCAGTTTAACAAACTTGGACGGGACAAAAGGGAGACGTGGTTTTCCAACAGGAAATATTCTGCCAACATTTGTGTGCACTTTGTGTTAGGCAAAGTCCTGCTTCGATCTTATCATCATCTCTATAATAGGGGTTCTCAAAGTGGTTTCCAAACCTGCACTTGACAGAGCTGCTTTTCATAAATGTGTTTTTTTAAACATAGTTGTAAAAATGCTACTGTGAAAATAGAAACTTGGAAAGACACAAAAACAGAAAATGTATGAAAACACACACACTCAGTTCTTTAACATGGTGCAATTCAACTACTTGTCAACCCCTGTACTGTGCCTATTAAGAAAAGCTTTCGAGCTGGCCCGAGGCTGGTTGGCTGCTTGCTTCCTGGCATTGTCAGGTGGTCTTTCTCTGGTCTGTCTCTCTCTGGTCTCTCTCTCTCTCTGGTCTCGCTCGCTCTCTCTCTCTGGTCTTGCTCTCTCTGGTTACTTTGTATGTATAAACCCACCTGCACATCCGGTAAGGTAATGGCACTGACCTTGGTTTGCTGACGCTATTTATTGTCCGTTGAGAGGCTTTGAAGCCACCGGTCAGCCATTTTGGCAGCATTCCAAGGACAAAATCACATGTATTAAAGTATTGTGTTGTTGTAGTGGGGACAGTAACATTAGTACTCTCAAAACTAAATCATTTAAGGAAAATGGTTTTAGATTTTAGTTTCGTAGTAGTTGGCTAGCTAGCAACAAGGGATAAGAACGTTGCCAGCCAGTATGGCAATGGAACATTTACAACGAACGACCAGCCGACTTGGATAGCAACCCTAGATTTGTGTCGGGACTATATCTTGTGGAAGAAGGATGAAATAGTATGAATAAATTAATCAAAATAACATTTTAAATTAAGATATGTAAATCATTATTTGAATATGTTGGTAACCAGTGGCAATTAACTGATAATGCCCTCAAAGCCTGTGTTTGGAGGATATGTTGGCACGGTTTACAGGCCTGAGACCAACACCACCAGTGTCAATATATCCTCCAAACACCAGCTTTGAGGGCATTACCACTGCCACACAACAGGCTCAGGCAGAGATAGAAGCCCTTCATTTACAGTCATGACATTGATATAATCAATTGATTTATGGGGGCCATTGCAAGCTATTTCCATAGGCAATCAACCTTAACAGAGAAACGGAAACATCACAATGTTAAAGATTAATGTCGTCTTGTCCAAATTGCTCTTCGGTGTCTCATGAAGGTAATTAAGAATAGATAACGTACGAGTTTAAACTTGATGTTAAAAGGCAAATGTAGAATACCTCAGATACTTGTAGCAAAGTAATACTTTTATCTTCAGCATGACAAGATTAGATTACTGAATCATTTTAGACATAAAAAACAAAGTTGACATCAAGGAAGACATTGAAAATCTAAACAAAGTAGTCAAACTCTTCCTTTATATATACTGAACAAAAATATAAATGCAACATGCAACAATTTAAACGAATTGCAGTTCATATAAGGAAATCAGTCAATTGAAATGCATTCATTATGCCCTAATCTATGGATTTCACATGGCTGGACAGGGGCGCAGCCATGGGTGGGCCTTGGAGGGCATAGGCCCAGCCAATCAGAATGAGTTTCTCCCCCCACAAAAGGGCTTTAATACAGACAGAAATACTCCTCAGTTTCCTCAGCTGTCTCAGTGGCTGCTCTCAGATGATCCCACAGGTGAAGGAGCCAGATATGGAGGTCCTGGGCTTTTGTGGTTACACGTGGTCTGCGGTTGTGAGGCAGGTTAGACATACTGCCAAATTCTCTAAAACAACATTGGAGATGGCTTATGGTAGAGAAATGAACATTAAATGATCTGGCAACAGCTCTGGTGGACATTCCTGCAGTCAGCATGCCAATTGTATGCTCTCTCAAAACTTGAGACATCTGTGGCATTGTGTTGTGTGACAAAACTGCACATTTTAGTGGCCCCAGCACAAGGTGCATCTGTGTAATGATCATGTTGTTAAATCAGCTTCTTGATAAGCCACACCTGTCAGCTGGATGGATTATCTTGGCAAAGGTAGAAATGCTCAGTAACAGGTCTGTAAACAAATTTGTGCAAAGCATTTAAGATAAATACGTTTTTTGTGGTTATGTAAAATTTCTGGGACCTTTTATTTAAATTCATGAAACCAAGACTTTACATGTTGTGTTTTATGGTCGGTCCGTCGGTCCGTCCGCCCGTCGGTCCGTCCGTCCGTCTGTTAATCTCTATTACCATTAGTATGGATGTTAGTTCACCAGCAGGGTTTAGCTAGAAGAGGAGCTGGGTTTTGTTCACCCTCAGTTTCTCTTTATTTTACTGTTCACCGTACACCGTTAGCGTGATGTTAGTTCACCAGCAAGCTGTCTAGAAGAAGCTTGTTGGGTTTTGTTCACACTCAAGGTGCATACGCCAACAGGCTACTGGCAAAGGCTTTGATCTCGAAATCTCACTAAATCAACACCAGACGAAGGTCACCCAAAGGTCGGCCAAGTCATCTGATCTTCACATTCCAGAACCTGACGTTTCACGACAGCCAGCCATTCACTGGGGCAGGTTAAATGTCACCCAAAGTTCAGGGATGACGACGGACAAACTGAACATACCACCAAACACAAAGACAGCTCGAGGAGGCTAAATCGAGACTTGATGCGCCAAGGCAAATACAAAGTAGCAGTGTTGTAGTATTGTCCGATTTAGAGAGGTACAAAACATGTGGAGCTTCTTGGAAACCATGAATCCATAAGGCTAGGGAAAGTCTCATACATGGACGACACTGACCATAAATATGTTTTTCACTTGTTAAGTAAATGATACATAAGTCTACATGAAAGACCTTGGAGATACCAGGCCAGGCTACATTATGATTAATTATGTGTATGATTAAAGTGTATTTCAATAACAAATGTAAATTTGATAAAATAAAAAATGCCTAATGTGTTCTACGGAAAAAAAGTATTTCCGAAACAGCTACAACTAAGATAATAACAGAGACAGTCGATTAAATCCACTTGAAAAACAAGTATATGTGAAGTCAAACACCAACCGCCACTCTACCTCCACAATGTCTACAATTACCACAGTGTGATGTTTTACAGTGACAAGAAGGTAACCAGTCAGGCTCTTCCAGGCCTTCAGTCTTTCTCCATAATTACACCTCTTCATTTGACAAGCTACATGATTGTTTTCCTAACGGTGGATTACTTCGTTAATACCTTCAAATGAGTGTTATTTTTAAACTGTCAGTCCGCCAGACGCCAACAGACTCATCCCTACGATCTTCTCTGTTCATCATAACAATCATTAATAACTGTCAGTATCCCTTCATAGTCTGAATAAAGAAACAACACAGAGATCCAATGAATGTTGTATATAGATCTGCGCTCTCTTTCTCTCATCTTCCTCCCTCTTTCCCTCTTCATAGTCCTCGGTCTCTATAACCAGTCAGGCTCTTCCAGGCCTTCAGTGTTACTCTGTAATTAATTACACCTCTTCATTTGACAAGCTACATGATTGTTTTCAGTCTGCCAGACGCCAACAGACTCATCCCTACGATCTTCTCTCCTCTGTTCATCATAACAATCATTAATAACTGTCAGTGGCTGCCGTCGATAGAACACACTCGTTCCCTCATTAGCAAGTAGCAGCATTTGTTCCTGCGTAGCTCCTCCCCTACAGGGCCAGGTCAATTACTTTGCCCAAATGGAATCACATGAATCAAATCTTAACAACGTGGCAAATTTAAAGATATCAGATTGCCAAAGCCTGCATAACTAATATGTCACTGTCAGGGACTAGTGTGTAGTCTAGGTATGCGGCGGGCAGAGACTACATAGAGAATGTTGACGTTTCATATGATCTGACAACTATGAAGGAGGGAGAAGGGCCATGGAGCTGAGACATTCGTCTACTACTACTACTACTACTACGACATTCTACTTCTACTACATTCGTGACTCCTCTACCCACTCTGGCAAAGACAGTAGAGAAAGAGAGAGGGAGATTTGCACATAATGACATTTGAAATGTCTATCCTTTTGGAACTTTTGTGAGTGTAATTTTACTGTAATTTAAAAAAAATGTTTAATCTATTTCACTTGCATTGGCGATGTAAACATATGTTTCCCATGCCAATAAAGCCCCTTAAATTGAAATGTAATTGAGAGACAGACACATACGGGGAGATACAGATTTGGAGAGGGCGAGCGCAATGGATAGAGGGGAAGATAGAGGAGCAATACAAAGAAAGAGAGGGAGGAGAAGAAAGAGGGAAAGATGTAAAACCAGAAAGCAAGAAAGAGAGAGAAAGAAGGAGGGACAGAGGGACAGAGAAGGAAGGTGAAAGAGGGAGGAGCAGAAAGCAAGGAAGAGAGAGAAAGAAGGAGGGACAGAGAAGGAAGGTGAAAGAGGGAGGAGCAGAAAGCAAGGAAGAGAGAGAAAGAAGGAGGGACAGAGAAGGAAGGTGAAAGAGGGAGGAGCAGAAAGCAAGGAAGAGAGAGAAAGAAGGAGGGACAGAGAAGGAAGGTGAAAGAGGGAGGAGCAGAAAGCAAGGAAGAGAGAGAAAGAAGGAGGGACAGAGAAGGAAGGTGAAAGAGGGAGGAGCAGAAAGCAAGGAAGAGAGAGAAAGAAGGAGGGACAGAGGGACAGAGAAGGAAGGTGAAAGAGGGAGGAGCAGAAAGCAAGGAAGAGAGAGAAAGGAGGGACAGAGAAGGTGAAAGAGGGAGGAGCAGAAAGCAAGGAAGAGAGAGAAAGAAGGAGGGACAGAGAAGGAAGGTGAAAGAGGGAGGAGCAGAAAGCAAGGAAGAGAGAGAAAGAAGGAGGGACAGAGGGACAGAGAAGGAAGGTGAAAGAGGGAGGAGCAGAAAGCAAGGAAGAGAGAGAAAGAAGGAGGGACAGAGGGACAGAGAAGGAAGGTGAAAGAGGGAGGAGCAGAAAGCAAGGAAGAGAGAGAAAGAAGGAGGGACAGAGAAGGAAGGTGAAAGAGGGAGGAGCAGAAAGCAAGGAAGAGAGAGAAAGAAGGAGGGACAGAGGGACAGAGAAGGAAGGTGAAAGAGGGAGGAGCAGAAAGCAAGGAAGAGAGAGAAAGAAGGAGGGACAGAGAAGGAAGGTGAAAGAGGGAGGAGCAGAAAGCAAGGAAGAGAGAGAAAGAAGGAGGGACAGAGGGACAGAGAAGGAAGGTGAAAGAGGGAGGAGCAGAAAGCAAGGAAGAGAGAGAAAGAAGGAGGGACAGAGAAGGAAGGTGAAAGAGGGAGGAGCAGAAAGCAAGGAAGAGAGAGAAAGAAGGAGGGACAGAGGGACAGAGAAGGAAGGTGAAAGAGGGAGGAGCAGAAAGCAAGGAAGAGAGAGAAAGAAGGAGGGACAGAGGGAAGGTGAAAGAGGGAGGAGCAGAAAGCAAGGAAGAGAGAGAAAGAAGGAGGGACAGAGAAGGAAGGTGAAAGAGGGAGGAGCAGAAAGCAAGGAAGAGAGAGAAAGAAGGAGGGACAGAGAAGGAAGGTGAAAGAGGGAGGAGCAGAAAGCAAGGAAGAGAGAGAAAGAAGGAGGGACAGAGAAGGAAGGTGAAAGAGGGAGGAGCAGAAAGCAAGGAAGAGAGAGAAAGAAGGAGGGACAGAGAAGGAAGGTGAAAGAGGGAGGAGCAGAAAGCAAGGAAGAGAGAGAAAGAAGGAGGGACAGAGGGACAGAGAAGGAAGGTGAAAGAGGGAGGAGCAGAAAGCAAGGAAGAGAGAGAAAGGAGGGACAGAGAAGGTGAAAGAGGGAGGAGCAGAAAGCAAGGAAGAGAGAGAAAGAAGGAGGGACAGAGAAGGAAGGTGAAAGAGGGAGGAGCAGAAAGCAAGGAAGAGAGAGAAAGAAGGAGGGACAGAGGGACAGAGAAGGAAGGTGAAAGAGGGAGGAGCAGAAAGCAAGGAAGAGAGAGAAAGAAGGAGGGACAGAGAAGGAAGGTGAAAGAGGGAGGAGCAGAAAGCAAGGAAGAGAGAGAAAGAAGGAGGGACAGAGGGACAGAGAAGGAAGGTGAAAGAGGGAGGAGCAGAAAGCAAGGAAGAGAGAGAAAGAAGGAGGGACAGAGAAGGAAGGTGAAAGAGGGAGGAGCAGAAAGCAAGGAAGAGAGAGAAAGAAGGAGGGACAGAGGGACAGAGAAGGAAGGTGAAAGAGGGAGGAGCAGAAAGCAAGGAAGAGAGAGAAAGAAGGAGGGACAGAGAAGGAAGGTGAAAGAGGGAGGAGCAGAAAGCAAGAAAGAGAGAGAAAGAAGGAGGGACAGAGGGACAGAGAAGGAAGGTGAAAGAGGGAGGAGCAGAAAGCAAGGAAGAGAGAGAAAGAAGGAGGGACAGAGAAGGAAGGTGAAAGAGGGAGGAGCAGAAAGCAAGGAAGAGAGAGAAAGAAGGAGGGACAGAGAAGGAAGGTGAAAGAGGGAGGAGCAGAAAGCAAGGAAGAGAGAGAAAGAAGGAGGGACAGAGAAGGAAGGTGAAAGAGGGAGGAGCAGAAAGCAAGGAAGAGAGAGAAAGAAGGAGGGACAGAGGGACAGAGAAGGAAGGTGAAAGAGGGAGGAGCAGAAAGCAAGGAAGAGAGAGAAAGGAGGGACAGAGAAGGTGAAAGAGGGAGGAGCAGAAAGCAAGGAAGAGAGAGAAAGAAGGAGGGACAGAGAAGGAAGGTGAAAGAGGGAGGAGCAGAAAGCAAGGAAGAGAGAGAAAGAAGGAGGGACAGAGGGACAGAGAAGGAAAGTGAAAGAGGGAGGAGCAGAAAGCAAGGAAGAGAGAGAAAGAAGCAGGGACAGAGAAGGAAGGTGAAAGAGGGAGGAGCAGAAAGCAAGGAAGAGAGAGAAAGAAGGAGGGACAGAGGGACAGAGAAGGAAGGTGAAAGAGGGAGGAGCAGAAAGCAAGGAAGAGAGAGAAAGAAGGAGGGACAGAGAAGGAAAGTGAAAGAGGGAGGAGCAGAAAGCAAGGAAGAGTGGGAGAAAATTGTGATTTTTTTCCCCCCTTTTGTATTTTAACTATTTGCACGTTGTTACAACACTGTATACAGACATAACATGTGAAATGTCTTTATTCTTTTGGAACTTTCATGAGTGTAATATTTACTGTTAATATTTGATTGTTTATTTCACTTCTGTTTATTATCCATTTCAATTGCTTTGGCAATGTAAACGTATGTTTACCATTCCAATAAAGCCCCTTAAATTAAACTGAATTGAAAGGGAGAGTGAAAATAGAGAGCGAGAAGGAGAGAGAGAGGGAAGGAGGAAGAGAAGTGGAGAGAGAGCGAGCATGTCTCAGGCAGCGCCAGCAGTTCATCATGTATCTTTCACGGAGACGTTTTCTTTTACAGTTTAAATGATGATACTCATCAGTCAGCCGGTGATGGCTGCATCAAGCCAGCTGCAAACATGCAAAGGCCAGCAGTGTGAAAGTTGCTGATGCCACCAATCCAACGGTCGCTGGATACAGGAGATATCAGTCAGCCAGGGCCTAGGCTACACTACACACTGATCTGATCTGCTTTTATACACAGGCCCAGGCTACACTACACACGGATCTGATCTGCTTTTATACACAGGCCCAGGCTACACTACACACTGATCTGATCTGCTTTTATACACAGGCCCAGGCTACACTACACACGGATCTGATCTCATACACAGGGCCCAGAATATGCTACACACTGACCTTATCTCATACACAGGGCCCAGGCTACGCTACACACTGATCTTCTCATACACAGGGCCCAGGATATGCTACACACTGATCTTCTCATACACAGGGCCCAGGATATGCTACACACTGATCTTATCTCATACACAGGGCCCAGGCTACGCTACACACTGATCTTCTCATACACAGGGCCCAGGATATGCTACACACTGATCTTCTCATACACAGGGCCCAGGCTACGCTACACACTGATCTTCTCATACACAGGGCCCAGGATATGCTACACTGTGATCTTATCTCATACACAGGGCCCAGGCTACACTACACACTGATATGATCTGCTACCACACACACACACACAATGGCTGTATTTATCCAGCTATCGTTAAATATATACAATCAATTTTATACAGCTCAGTATATGTGTGGATTAGTTTGGTGCCCATGCTTTGAGTGTGTTTCGGTATCGGTGTGTGGATAGAAAATTGAATTTAATCAAATCAAATATTGACAATGGTCAGTGTAGTATAGAATCTTGAACAATAACAACTAAGACAGCATTGGCAGGTCCTGATACAAGATTCCCAACACATCTCTTCAGCTCAGAGGAGATGTGCTCCTTTGCACCACTAATGTTCCCTATAGGCATGGTCCTCTCTCTCTCTCTGTGTATGTGTTCTTAGTGATTGCTTATTTATAAACAGAAAGCAGAGGTTGAACTGCACTGAGCAGATGTTTCCTAATATAAATGTGGGCCTTGCTCTGCTCTGGGCTGCTCTGCTCAGCTTTGGGTTGGGCTGCTCTGGGCTGGGCTACTTTGGGCTGCTCTGCTCTGCTTTGGGCTGGGCTGCTCTGGACTGCTCTGATCTGGACTGCTCTGCACTGCTCTGATCTGATCTGGACTGCTGCTCTGCTCTGATCTGGACTGCTGCTCTGGGCTGGTCTGCTCTGATCTGGACTGCTGCTCTGGGCTGGTCTGCTCTGATCTGGACTGCTCTGCTCTGGGCTGGGCTGCTGCTCTGTGCTCTGCTCTGGACTGCTCTGATCTGGGATGCTGTGCTCTGGGCTGCTGTGCTGTGCTCTGATCTGGACTGCTCAGCTCTGCTGTGCTCTGGGCTGCTGTGCTCTGGGCTGCTGTGCTCTGCTCTGCTCTGATCTGGACTGCTCAGCTCTGCTCTGGGCTGCTGTGCTCTGGGCTGCTATGCTCTGGACTGCTCAGCTCTGCTGTGCTCTGGGCTGCTGTGCTGTGCTCTGATCTAGACTGCTCAGCTCTGCTGTGCTCTGGGCTGCTGTGCTCTGGGCTGCTGTGCTGTGCTCTGATCTGGACTGCTCAGATCTGCTGTGCTGTGCTCTGGGCTGCTGTCCTCTGGGCTGCTGTGCTCTGGGCTGCTGTGCTCTGGGCTGCTGTGCTCTGGGCTGCTCAGCTCTGCTGTGCTCTGGGCTGGGCCCTGCTAGAGCTGGCAGCTCTCCCCTGGTGCTGAAGGAATAAGCAGCACAGCTGTCTCTTCCCCAGGATGATGCAGTGCACTGCTCCCAGACACGACAGCATCACTTAATCTTAATGTCCGCTCCTCCAGCGCAGACACACAGGACAAAGCCAATCAGGATCACATGCCACAGGGATGGACCCCGCTGCCTGGGCCGGGACTCTCTCACCCTCAGAGGACCATTAATCAAGCCCAGACAGCACAGGCCAATCTTACCCCACTGCTGCTACAGAGCTGCTCTGCTTTACTCTACAGTGTTCTCTCACACTCTCTCTCCCATTCTCTTTCGATCTGTCTATTCTCTCTCTCTCTCTTTACCACACACTTACTCGCTCATTTGCTTTCTCTACTCTCCTCTCGCTTTCTTTTCCTTCTCACACACACCTGGACAGGTCTGAGATTAGGGTTGTGATGTATAGGAGAGGAGAGGGCCGGCCAGCATGCAGGAGCAGCACATTATGCATAGCCTTGTATTGGAGGGAGGGAGGGAGGGAGGGAGGGAGGGAGGGAGGGAGGGAGGGAGGGAGGGAGGGAGGGAGGGAGGGGGAGGGGAGGGGAGGGGAGGGGAGGGGAGGGGAGGGGAGGGGAGGGAGGGGGAGGGAGGGAGGGAGGGAGGGAGGGAGGGAGGGAGGGAGGGAGGGAGGGAGGGAGGGAGGGAGGGAGGGAGGGAGGGAGGGAGGGAGGGAGGGAGGGAGGGAGGGAGGGAGGGAGGGAGGGAGGGAGGGAGGGAGGGAGGGAGGGAGGGAGGGAGGGAGGGGAAAAAGTATCGACTTCTTACACCTTATTTCTGTCACAGGCCACCTATTTGTTGTGGGATAGCTGTAGTCCAATAAGACCTGAAGCCTTGAGGAGAGCATGGACAGCTGTGTGTGTGTGTGTGTGTGTGTGTGTGTGTGTGTGTGTGTGTGTGTGTGTGTGTGTGTGTGTGTGTGTGTGTGTGTGTGTGTGTGTGTGTGTGTGTGTGTGTGTGTGATAATGACTAGTACTCATTTAGACAAATTACTCTGTAGGAAGGTTTGTTAGAGGATCTAAATTCAATATGAAACACAGTCTATTACAGGACACAACAGTCTGCCTCACCTTACAGTCTATTACAGGACACAACAGTCTGCCTCACCTTACAGTCTATTACAGGACACAACAGTCTGCCTCACCTTACAGTCTATTACAGGACACAACAGTCTGCCTCACCTTACAGTCTATTACAGGACACAACAGTCTGCCTCACCTTACAGTCTATTACAGGACACAACAGTCTGCCTCACCTTACAGTCTATTACAGGACACAACAGTCTGCCTCACCTTACAGTCTATTACAGGACACAACAGTCTGCCTCACCTTACAGTCTATTACAGGACACAACAGTCTGCCTCACCTTACAGTCTATTACAGGACACAACTGTCTGCCTCACCTTACAGTCTATTACAGGACACAACAGTCTGCCTCACCTTACAGTCTATTACAGGACACAACAGTCTGCCTCACCTTACAGTCTATTACAGGACACAACAGTCTGCCTCACCTTACAGTCTATTACAGGACACAACAGTCTGCCTCACCTTACAGTCTATTACAGGACACAACAGTCTGCCTCACCTTACAGTCTATTACAGGACACAACAGTCAGTCTCACCTTACAGTCTATTACAGGACACAACAGTCTGCCTCACCTTACAGTCTTAGCCGCTCATTGGAGACGATATTCAACTACCTGGTCTCACATAGAGGATCTACTACAGATGCATATACTAATCTCAGACACCCGCAACTAAAATACTACGTAATTGCGTCAGATGCTCGATAAGGTTCCGGGAAGAGATGTATGAAAAAAGATAGTAACGAGATTAGTGAAGTCTCCACTCCGTAAAAAGATGTTTCAGTCAAGTCTGTGGGCCATATCTCCCCTTCTGAAATGTGAAAGATGTGAAATCAGGATTTGTCCAAATGATCAGTGATGAAACAAATCTGCCTACCGGAACAAAGTTCCTCGTTAGACTTCGCATCGCAGTCAGATGCTACGATACCATCCTATGTTGTGCATCTGTCCACAACAGATTAGGTATATTATATCCAGACACGGGTCAACTTTGCTTTAGGTGTGCTTGATTTAGATGTCATGGCACGGGGGCTGGATCATACAGAGCTAAAGTGTCTGAAAGAAAGTAAACACTATTTTGTCCCAGGTCTGCAGTTATTAAAAGGGCTTACATATGCTAGACCAAAGATACAAAAAGAGAAAACTGCATCTGGTTCAGTACATGAAATGTGTACAACCTCATTTACCCCACTATGACAAACTGACAAACATAGGCATGGAAATAACATGCATGTATTAGCTACCTCATAGTAAGATGTTCTCTTACCCCTGTGTGTGCTTACCCAGTCATAGTGAGAGCAAGGGACACACACGCACACACACACACACACACACACACACACATTAATTAGTTCCAGAAGTTAGTCTCAATAGCAGCCAGATCTACTACAAATGGGTATTTCCCTCTTTCATAAAATCCTAAAAGAGTGTGTTTTGCTCAAAGACATGCAATAGGACAATGTGTAAAGCTCTCTAGCGTTATATACAAAAGGACTGCAATTTAGTGAAACCAATTGAAAGTAATAAGCATTGAGCATGCGGTGCGTGAAAATGTACAGTGCCGTTAGTGTGCCCTTGAATGAACTGTAAAACAACTTCATGTTATTCGTTACCTAGAATGGCTGCATCTTCAATGCAGGAATATGAGGGATACTATATTTTAATATAACTCCTATAAGCCTGTCATTATGTACAGATATTGGATCTTAATTTGAGCCAGTTTGCTTCAGTGGTACTGTACGGAAGGGTGAGCCAGTACTAGTGGTACTGTACGGAAGGGTGAGCCAGTACTAGTGGTACTGTATGGAAGGGTGAGCCAGTACTAGTGGTACTGTATGGAAGGGTGAGCCAGTACTAGTGGTACTGTATGGAAGGGTGAGCCAGTACTAGTGGTACTGTACGGAAGGGTGAGCCAGTACTAGTGGTACTGTACGGAAGGGTGAGCCAGTACTAGTGGTACTGTACGGAAGGGTGAGCCAGTACTAGTGGTACTGTATGGAAGGGTGAGCCAGTACTAGTGGTACTGTACGGAAGGGTGAGCCAGTACTAGTGGTACTGTACGGAAGGGTGAGCCAGTACTAGTGGTACTGTACGGAAGGGTGAGCCAGTACTAGTGGTACTGTACGGAAGGGTGAGCCAGTACTAGTGGTACTGTATAGAAGGGTGAGCCAGTACTACAGTGGTACTGTATGGAAGGGTGAGCCAGTACTACTGGTACTGTATGGAAGGGTGAGCCAGTACTACTGGTACTGTATGGAAGGGTGAGCCAGTACTACTGGTACTGTATAGAAGGGTGAGCCAGTACTACTGGTACTGTATGGAAGGGTGAGCCAGTACTACTGGTACTGTATGGGAGGGTGAGCCAGTACTAGTGGTACTGTATAGAAGGGTGAGCCAGTACTACAGTGGTACTGTATAGAAGGGTGAGCCAGTACTACTGGTACTGTATGCCTACTGTATTACATGTATTCAAATCTATTTTTCTACAACAGACACTAAGTTCTAACCACAGTAATAAATTATAGATATTCATCATATAAGACATAACTACTGCTATTATAAAACAACTTCCATTGGAAAAATACATACGTAGCCATAATCCTGATCATCTGCAGTACAGGGTTTTATTTCAATATCTGTCTCATTCCATCCATTCACAACCTAGTGTCATAATCTAATAAATTCTCCAGGATATACGATATGCTCTGAGCCCCAGTGGTCATTTAAACATGGTGAAGTTGTTTCTGCCGGGTAATGGCTGTTGGCAACAATACAATCTACTGCTGGGGCCCTTGGAATGAGCCGTTTGTGTGTGTGTGTGTGTGTGTGTGTGTGTGTGTGTGTGTGTTTCTAGCAATGTTAAATTTGGAACATTTGGCCGTGGAGAAGCAGACCTCTGGTATGTCAGCCTGATGAGTGATCACAATCAGAAGGTTTTCCATCTCAACAAACCTCCTTCACTCCCACTCTGCTACTCTGAAGGAGTTCAAACAGACAAAAACATGATTCGGACATGATTCTTGACTATGGGAAACTGTTGCCAGATTGGGCCGACGGGGCAATATACTGTACAGTCTTGTGTTCTGGTGTATTCTGTCACTGGGGTCTAATGATGCGGAGAAAGAACGGGGCTAGAAGACATCTCGCTCTCAGGAAGAGAAGCATGCTGCCAACATAATGCTGTGTCCCAGTCCACTGGGGAGGAACATGAAGACAGACAAGAGCAAGACAATATGGACTGGAGCAATTAAAACACACGCACACAGGATTTCACCCTATTTGTTATTCATCACACAGGTCTCTCTCTCTCATCCCCCACAACTCCTGTCCCCTAGCGTCACACAGAGTTACTACAGAGTTATTCCTCATCTCTGCTTCCATTTGGCGCCGTCCTATAGTGTCAGACGACAGAGGGGGCAAAGCCCAGAGCCATCTGTGGTGGTAACTGCATGGTGAAATATGCTCTGTTTCAGGTCCAGTTCTTAGTCAAGTCCATATCATAAAAGGATCAACGTAATTATGAATTCATCACAGATAGATTGTAAAACAGAGTTCAGGACAGAGACAGAGGAGACGAGATGCAGCTGGCAGTGTCAGGCCAGACACACACACAGGCATGCACATACGTAGTGCACACACACACACACACTACTGGACATATGGGGATCCACATTAACAGAAAAGGGTCTGGTGGTTGTGCATACATATCTGTGCTCCAGAGGTAACCTCCTTGATCCAGACCAGTGCTGTATAAGGCCAGAGCCCCAAATAGACTAGTTGAGGTTGAAAACACACACACAGTCTTGTATAACTAACCTTGTGGGGACACACAATTCAGTCCTATTCAAAATCCTATTTTCCATAAACCTAACCCTAACATTAACCCTAAACCCAACACTAGCTCATCAACCTAAGCCTAATCGTACAGAGGTACTGGGGGAATTCTGGTCCCCACAAGTATAGTTACACACGTCCACACACACGTACACATACACACCAGTCCACGCACACACATCCACACTTCTACAGACATCATCTCCTATCCCGGGCCCTTAATAAAAGGCCTGTCACATCCATAATGTTATTAATTAACAGTTCTCCAAGGTGAAATTTAATCAATCGCCGGCCTTTGACAGGTTAAGCAAATCACATGCGACGAGCCCTCTACAGTCGACTAACTGTAGCTAACACCCATGTGATCTGAGCCGCCTGTCTCTGAGTGAGCACTCAGTTCACACTCATTATGGTGGCAGAGCCTTCAGAAAATAAAGGGGTGTGAGAGGTTTTAATGCAGATTTAATTTCAAGGAGACATATGGCTGTAGGACTAGAGCGGGTGACAGAGCGGGTGACAGAGCGGGTGACAGGTACTGCCATGACTCCCCTGCATGGGGAATTAGAGGTATTAGAGGTACGAGAGGAATGAGAGTTAGAGGTACAGTGTAGAAAAGGCTCAAATTTGTTGATTCTTTTAGTTAACTGTCAATTTAATTGCAGGCACCTCAGCAATAGAGACGTATAGAGATCATAAAGTATCAGTCCTCATGCTAATAATATAGGCTTTTGGGTAACAAATTCAATTTGTTAAATACCTGAGTTGTTTGTCTTTTAGTTGAGTGCCAGGGAGTAGTAAGTACAAACCTCTCCAGCATAAATCCTTTCTATTTCTATTATCCGAAATGAAGCATGCTGACACTTTAACGCTGCCAGCCAAACTGAAGCATGTTGACGCTTTAATGCTGCCAGCCAAACTGAAGCATGCTGACGCTTTAACGCTGCCAGCCAAACTGAAGCATGTTGACGCTTTAACGCTGCCAGCCAAACTGAAGCATGTTGACGCTTTAACGCTGCCAGCCAAACTGAAGCATGCTGACGCTTTAACGCTGCCAGCCAAACTGAAGCATGCTGACACTTTAACGCTGCCAGCCAAACTGAAGCATGTTGACGCTTTAACGCTGCCAGCCAAACTGAAGCATGTTGACGCTTTAACGCTGCCAGCCAAACTGAAGCATATGCTGACGCTTTAACGCTGCCAGCCAAACTGAAGCATGTTGACGCTTTAATGCTGCCAGCCAAACTGAAGCATGCTGACGCTTTAACGCTGCCAGCCAAACTGAAGCATGCTGACGCTTTAACGCTGCCAGCCAAACTGAAGCATATGCTGACGCTTTAACGCTGCCAGCCAAACTGAAGCATGTTGACGCTTTAATGCTGCCAGCCAAACTGAAGCATGCTGACGCTTTAACGCTGCCAGCCAAACTGAAGCATGCTGACGCTTTAATGCTGCCAGCCAAACTGAAGCATGCTGACACTTTAACGCTGCCAGCCAAACTGAAGCATGCTGACGCTTTAACGCTGCCAGCCAAACTGAAGCATGCTGACGCTTTAATGCTGCCAGCCAAACTGAAGCATGCTGACACTAATGCTGCCAGCCAAACTGAAGCATGCTGACACTAATGCTGCCAGCCAAACTGAAGCATGCTGACGCTTTAACCGGGACACTGCATCAGCTCCTACCTTCACTCACTGCATTTAAAATAGGCAACCTGACATATAATATGAGAGCTATTAGAGATATTGGAGGTAGAGGCATTAGAGGTATGAGAGGTATTGAAGGTATGAGAGTTATGAGAGGTATGAGGGAAATTGGAGGTATTGGAGGTATGAGAGGTATTGGAGGTGTGAGAGGTATTGAAGGTATGAGAGTTATGAGGGAAATTGGAGGGTATTGGAGGTGTGAGAGGTATTGGAGGTATTGGATGTAAGGGGGTATGAGATGTGTGAGA
This sequence comes from Oncorhynchus tshawytscha, assembly GCF_018296145.1. NCBI lineage: Eukaryota > Metazoa > Chordata > Actinopteri > Salmoniformes > Salmonidae > Oncorhynchus > Oncorhynchus tshawytscha. Next base: position 28,117,315 of record NC_056444.1, read on the forward strand.
GGTACTGGAGGTATTAGAGGTACTGGAGGTAGAGGTATTGGAGCTATGAGAGGTATTAGAGATAAATGTATTAGAGGTAGAGGTATTAAAGATATGAGAGGTATTGGAGGTATGAGAGTTACGAGATGAGAGGTATTAAAGGAAGAGGTTTGAGCTATTAGAGGAAGAGGTATTAGAGGTATTAGAGGAAGAGGTATTAGAGGAAGAGGTATGAGAGGTATTAGAGGAAGAGTTATTAGAGGAAGGGGTATGAGCGGTATTAGAGGAAGAGGTATGAGAGGTATTAGAGGAAGAGGTATGAGAGGTATTAGAGGAAGAGGTATGAGAGGTATTAGAGGAAGAGGTATGAGAGGTATTAGAGGAAGAAGTATTAGAGGTATTAGAGGAAGATGTATGAGAGGTATTAGAGGAAGATGTATGAGAGGTATTAGAGGAAGAGGTATGAGAGGTATTAGAGGAAGATGTATGAGAGGTATTAGAGGAAGAGGTATGAGAGGTATTAGAGGAAGAGGTATTAGAGGTATTAGAGGAAGAGGTATTAGAGGTATTAGAGGAAGGGGTATTAGAGGAAGGGGTATTAGAGGAAGAGGTATGAGAGGTATTAGAGGAAGAGGTATGAGAAGTATTAGAGGAAGAGGTATGAGAGGTATTAGAGGAAGAGGTATGAGAGGTATTAGAGGAAGAGGTATGAGAGGTATTAGAGGAAGAGGTATGAGAGGTATTAGAGGAAGAGGTATTAGAGGTATTAGAGGAAGAGGTATTAGAGGTAGAGGTATCAGAGGTAGAGGTATGACATGTATTGCCGGTATGAGAAGTATTAGACGTATGAAAGGTATTAGAGTTACTAGAAGAGGTATGAGAGGTAGAGGTATCAGAGGTAGACGTATCAGAGGTAGAGATATCAGAGGTAGAGGTATCAGAGGTTTGGTATGACATGTATTGGAGGTCATACCAAACCTCCAGAGGTATTAGACGTAGGAGAGGTGTAACTAGAAGAGGTATGAGAGGTATTAAAGGAAGAGGTATGAGAGGTATTAGATGTATGAGAGGTATTAGATGTATGAGGGGTATTAGTTATGAGGGGTATTAGAGGTATGAGGGGTATTAGAGGTATGAGGGGTATTAGAGGTATGAGAGGGATGTGAGGTATGAGAGGAATTAGGGGAAGAGGTATGAGAGGTATGTGAGGTATTCAAGGTATTAGAAGTAGAGGTATGAGAGGTACTGGAGGCAGGTGTTTTAGAGTAATTAGAGGTATGAGAGGTAGATGTATTAGAGGTAGAGGCATTCAAGATATTGAATGTATGAGAGGTAGTGGAGATATGAGAGGTATTAGAGGTATGAGAGGTATTGGAGGTAGATGTATTCAGGGTAGAGGTATTAAAGATATTGGAGGAATGAGAGGTATTAGAGGTTTTAGAGATATGTGAGGTATGAGAGGTAGAAGTATTAGAGGTATGAGAGGTATGAAATGTATATGAGGTATTGGAAGTATTAGAAGTAGATGTATTAAAGATATAGATGTATTGGAAGTAGAGGTTTTAGTGGTATTAAAGATGGAGGTATTAGAGGTATGATAGGTATTGGAGGCAGGTGTATTAGAGGTATGAGAGGTATTGGAGGTAGAGGTATTAAATATACTGGAGGTTTGAGAGATTTTAGAGGTATGAGAGGTATTAGAGATATTAGAGTTAGAAAAATGAGAGGTATTGGAGGCAGAGGTATTAGAAGTAAGAGGTATGAGATGTATGAGAGGTGTGAGAGGTAGATGTATTAAAGGTAAGAGGTATGAGAGGTATTGGAGGTATTGTAGGTTTTTGAGGTAGATGTATTAGAGGTAGAGGTATTAAAGACATTGGAGGTATGAGAGGTAGGGGTATTGGAGGTATTAGAGATATTGGAGAAGGAGGTATCAGAGGTATGAGAGGTATTGGAGGCAGATATATTAGAGGTAGAGGTATTAGAGGTATGAGAGGTATGGGAGGATTTGGAGCCATGTGTATTAGATGTATTAGAGGTAAGAGGTATTAGAGGTAGAGGTATGAGAGGTAAAGATATTAGAGGTATGAGAGGCAAATCAAATCAAATTTTATTTGTCACATACACACGGTTAGCAGATGTTAATGTGAGTGTAGCGAAATGCTTGTATTAGAGGTATGAGAGGAATGAGAGGCAATAGAGGTAGAGGTATGATAGGTATAGGTATCAAATATATTGGAGGTATGAGAGGTAGAGGTATGAGAGGTATTAGAGCTATTGGAGATATGAGAAGTATGAGATGTATGAGAGGTAGAGGTATGAGGTGTTTGAGATGTATTAGAGGTATTGGAGGTAGAGGTATGAGAGGTGCGATCGGTAGAGATATTAAAGGTAGAGGAATGAGATATTAGAGGTATGAGAGGTATTGGAGGCAGAGGGATTAGATGTATGAGGGGTATTAGAGGTATGAGAGGTTTGAAAGGTATGAGAGGTATTGGAGGATTGAAAGGTATGAAAGGTATGATAGGTATTGGAGGATTGAAAGGTATGATAGGTATTGGAGGATTGAAAGGTATGAGAGGTATTGGAGGGTTGAAAGGTATTGGAGGGTTGAAAGGTATGATAGGTATGATAGGTATTGGAGGTTTGAAAGGTATGAAAGGTATTGGAGGTTTGAAAGGTATCGGAGGTTTGAAAGGTATGAGAGCTATTGGAGGTTTGAAAGGTATGAGAGCTATTGGAGGTATTACAGTTATTAGAGGTATGCTAGGAGACTATGAGATCATGACAGCAGCCCTGGATTAACAGGGGGAGAAGGCTATTATGTCCAGTGGAACATTGTGTAGTAGTAATGTGTTATACATTAGACAGAATGACACACTGAATATGTTATATAGAATAAAAATGCTTTATTTTATAAAACCCATGGTAACAGTCACATGATTTGATTTGTAATGAATTGTTCAAATACCTGGAAAGGTGATGTAGATTATAGATTATAGTTTACCCCCCCCCAAAAAAAAATCAAAACTTATTGACTATTTCACATGATCATTTAGTCAGTTCTAAAGAGGGAAAAACATAATTCAATAATTATCATTGTGGGTCAAAGGTCAGAGTTTAATCATGGCACTTTAATCACTATAGCAAAGGCCAATTTTTAATAGAAGACCCCCCACCACACACAGTGGTACTGTGTGTGTGTTCACGTCTAACTACCCCTAAGTCTCTCCCAATACCAGAGAACCAATGCTTTTTTCATGTAGTCGTAAAAGCACAGTCAGTGGCACCGCTAACGGCTAAGGGCGTCCCACGCTAATTGACCAGGGTCCTTAATGCAAGACAGAAAAACAAGAGGAAGAGGAGCGACACCACAAATCTGTCTCCTCAGGCTTTTCTCCCTAATGCAGCCATACATCCAACCGCCACTGACGTCCCCACTGACGTCCCCATCGACGTCCCCACCATCAGATGTTTTCATTTCACTCATATCAGTTTTATTGGAATTCCTGACATCTGCATGATTCAGTAATATTCACTCTCCTTAAAGTCATTTTTGCAATTTTGGAGTGGATGGGGGCTCTATACTACAGATCAAATCCCTCGCTCCCATGGGGAATGACCAGGGAGTTAGGAGTGGGATACCAGGGGAAGGCCCTGGCTGATAGATTGTGGTGGTTATCCAGTAACGGAGACAAACAGCTTCATCCAGGATAAATCGTTGGGTGCTCAGAGAGATGGTTTTATACAGAAGATGTAAATTGTGTTGTCAGAATCAGTCATCTTCCAGATGTGGGAGTTTAATAACAGGAGCCACTTAGTGGGAAATCCTGGGGGAGGAGTAAAGGAGAGAAACGCTGTTATCTTTACCATGCAAATCCTGGGGGAGGAGTTGAGAGCAGCTAGGTATCTCAGCTCCACTCCATGAGCATCCCAAATGGCACCCTGTCGCCTTTCTAGTGCACTGTATGCAGAATAGGGTGCTATTTGGGACGTATCCTGACCATAAGAACCAAAACGCTCCAACCAGCACTAACACTCCAACAAATAAACCTGCTGAATAAGGTGTTAGGGATTTATTAAGATGAAAACTACATGAAACTAAATGTGCATAGGCTACAGCTACAGAAAGGATTCAACATCTCACTCCCATCGGCTGTAAAATAAATAACATTCTGATATGATACACTGCATGCACAGATTGGTGTAGAAGCTAAAATCAGGAAGTTTAAACATGATAAACAGGGTGTAAGAAAGGATATTCATAATCGTACAAATGAAGAGAGATACATGATGAAGAAAAGGTCATACACACCTTGATGTTATTTCAATTATTGGTTCAAATTAAGTATATACACACTTGAATCTATCCCATTATAGTAGACCAGAGGAGTACATGAAATATCCCTGGTGTTCTGAACTGTAAATCAGTACAGTTCCGTATGGAAAAATGTCCGCTGGTCTGCAATAATAGCCTGAAATCATTTAATTGTGTATGTATGATGTATTTATGTGTTCACGGTTAGCCATGTGTGCGTCTGCTTGCATGTGTGTATGTCTGCATGCATGCGTGCTTGTGTGAGGTGAGTGGGACTAGAGACTGTTGAGGCTTTAGCATGAGTGTCAGGCCTAGTTTGGGGCTAGCAGGACAGGACGTCAGGCGAGCGAGTCAGGAGAGGGGACAGGGACCCCATTGGCCATACAGCTAAAGTATATCACTACTGGAGGCAAAATTCAGACTATTGCACTCCAGTCTAGCTTACTCCAGTCCAGTTATAGGATCCAGTCCAGTCTAGTCCAGTTATAGGATCCAGTCCAGTCTAGTCATAGGATCCAGCCATTCTGGGTTCATTTGATGTTTTTTCTTGATAAGAATAGTTCTATCCATCTTCCACCATTTGATATGTAAACAAATTAGTACAGTCATCTTCACAAATACAAATATCTGTCTGTAACAAGACTACCCACACCGTATTCTAACAAACACACAGCTATATTCAATTCTATAGCTGGTGTAAAATATCCACCAAGACACAGAGGGAAAGTATCAGTAAAAATCTATATCAATGATCAATTGCACCTTAAAGCCACTCAATAACCCACCACCACCACCCACTATAATTCCCTCTTCTTAGCAGTGAGTGACGAATCACCAGTTTCATCAGCTAATATCCAATGGCTGTCTCTCCTCTAGAGAGAAACCACAGCCCAGATTTCCTGTGTGGGGGATACGGGAGACAATAGAAGATAGGCCAGGGTAGAGGTGTGTGTGTGTGTGTGTGTGTGTGTAAGGTAGACAGGACAGGGCTGCAGTGAGAAAAGCTAATGGCTATGATTAATGACTGAGGGCCAGAGGAGCGCAGGGACACAGACGCTACATACATCATCCTCTCTCTCCCATCAGGAAAGGCACTTCCCAAGACCCGCTCTCTCTCTGGTAGAAAGAAAGAAAGAAAGAAAGAGAGAAAGAAAGAAAGAGAGAAAGAAAGAAAGAAAGAAAGAAAGAAAGAAAGAAAAGGTATAGCAATTAAGAAAGGAAGAAAGAAAGAAAGGTGGAAATAAAGACATAGAAAGGAAGAAAGACAGGTAGAAAGGTAGAAAGGAAGAAAGGTACAACGAAAGGTAGAAAGAAGTAAAGGTTGAAAGAAAGGTATAAATTGAGAAAGGTCGAAAGAAAGGTATAAATTGAGAAAGGTCGAAAGAAAGAAAGGTTTAGAAAGAAAGGTAGAAATAAAGACAAAGGAAGAAAGAAAGGAAGAGAGAAAGAAAGGTAGAAAGAAAGGTAGAAGAAAGGAAGAAAGGTAGAAAGAAAGGCAGAAAGGTAGAAAAAATGTAGAAAGAAAGGTAGAAAGAAAGGTGGAAAGAAATAAAAGGCATAAATTGAGAAAGGTAGAAAGAAAAGTAGAAAGGAAGGTGGAAGGGTAGAAACAAAGGAAGAAAGAATGGTGTACTGGTAGAAAGTAGAAAGGTAGAAGGGTAGAAAGGTAGAAAGAAAGGTAGAAAGAAATGTGGAAAGGTAGAAAGAAAGGTATAATGTCAGAAAGGTTGAAAGAAGGGTACAAATTGAAAAAAGTAGAAAGAAAGGTAGAAAGAAAGGGTAGAAACAAAGAAAGGAAGGTAGAAATGAAAGGTAGAAATGAAGAAAGAAAGGTAGAACAGTAGAAATGTCAAAAGAAAGATAGAAAGGTAGGTAATAAAGGTAGAAAGAAAGGTAGAAAGATAAAAAGGAAGAAAGAATGGTATGATGGTAGAAATGTAGAAGGTAGAAAGGTAGAAAGAAAGGTATAAAGACATGTAGAAAGGTAGAAGGAAGGGAAGGAAAGGTATAATGGCAGAAAGGTTGAAAGAAAGAAAAGTATACATTGAGAAAGGTAGAAAGGAAGAAAGAAATGTATAATGGTCGAAAGATGGAAAGAAATACAGGTATAAATTGAGGAAGGTAGAATGGAAGAAAAAAAGAAACGTAGAAATGAAAAAAGAAAAGGTAGAAACAAAGGTAGAAAGGTAGAAAGAAAGGAAGAAAGGAAGAAGTGGAAAAAATGTAGAAATAACGGTAGACAGAAAGGTAGAAAGAAAAGTAGAATGGAAGGTAAAAAAAAGGAAGAAAGAACTATATAATGGTAGTAAAGTAGAAAGGTAGATGGGTAGAAAGGTAGAAAGAAAGAAAAAGTAAAAATTGAGAAAGGTAGAAAGACCGAAAGAAAGGTAGAAAGTAGAAATAAAGAAAGGTAGAAAGCTATAAAAGAAGGCAGTAAAAAGAAAGGTAGAGAGGTACAATGGTAGAATGGTAGAAAGGTAGAAATGTAGAAAGGAAGATAGAATGGAAGAAATGTAGAAGGTAGAAATGCAGGTAGAAAGACATGTAGAAATAAAGGAAGAACGAAATGTATAATAGTAGAAAGGTAGAAAGAAAGAAATACATTGAGAAAGGTAGAAAGGTAGAAAGAAACGTGGAAAGAAAGGTATACATTGAGAAAGGTAGAAAGAAACGTGGAAAGAAAGGTATACATTGAGAAAGGTAGAAAGGTAGAAAGAAACGTGGAAAGAAAGGTATACATTGAGAAAAGTAGAAAGGTAGAAAGAAACGTGGAAAGAAAGGTATACATTGAGAAAAGTAGAAAGGTAGAAAGAAACGTGGAAAGAAAGGTATACATTGAGAAAAGTAGAAAGGTAGAAAGAAACGTGGAAAGAAAGGTATACATTGAGAAAGGTAGAAAGGTAGAAAGAAACGTGGAAAGAAAGGTATACATTGAGAAAGGTAGAAAGAAACGTGGAAAGAAAGGTATACATTGAGAAAGGTAGAAAGAAACGTGGAAAGAAAGGTATACATTGAGAAAAGTAGAAAGGTAGAAAGAAACGTGGAAAGAAAGGTATACATTGAGAAAAGTAGAAAGGTAGAAAGAAACGTGGAAAGAAAGGTATACATTGAGAAAAGTAGAAAGGTAGAAAGAAACGTGGAAAGAAAGGTATACATTGAGAAAGGTAGAAAGGTAGAAAGAAATAAACATAGAAAGAAGAAAGAAGGGTAGAAACAAAGAAAGGAAGGTAGAATGGAGGAAGAGAGTTAGAAATGAAGAAAGGTAGAAAGAAATGAAGAAAGGTAGAAAGAAATGAAGAAAGAACGGTAGAAAGGTAGAAACAAATGTAGAAAGATAGCAAGGAAGAAAGGAAGAAAGGTATAATGGTAGATAAGAAGATATGTAAAAATAAAGAAATGTAGAAAGGTAGAAAGAGAGAAAGGTTTACATTGAGAAAGGTAGAAAGAAAGGAAGAAATGTTTTCTAAATGTAGAAAGGTAGAAAGAAAGGTATGAATTGATAAAGGTAGAAAGAAAGGAAGAAGTATAGAAAAAGATAAAGAAATGTAGAAAGGTACAAAATTAGAAAGGTGGAAAGGTAGAAAGAAAGGTAGAAAGAAAGGAAGAAAGAAAGGAAGAAGTATAGAAAAAGAAATGTAGAAAGGTACAAAATTAGAAAGGTGGAAAGGTAGAAAGAAAGGTAGAAAGAAAGGTAGAAAGAAAGGAAGAAGTATAGAAAAAGATAAAGAAATGTAGAAAGGTACAAAATTAGAAAGGTGGAAAGGTAGAAAGAAAGGTAGAAAGAAAGAACGGCAGAAAGGTAGACATGTAGAAAGGTAGGTAGAAAGAAAGAGCGAGAGGGAGAGAGAAAGAAAGAGAAAAGTTAGAAGCCTTATCTGCTCCCTCTCCAGTCCTTTACACAGAGGAATTGCGTCTCTTTCTTCTGGTAGGGGAAATAAGTGACAGAGGTGATAAGGTGAACAAGAAAATGGCGTGTAAAATAGCTGGGAGATATTCTGAGAGAGAAGAGGCGAGGGGGAGTAGAGAGAGAACTCTGTGAAGCTCCCTGATTCCAGGCAACTTGACTCTGTTCGCATGCTGAAGCCATATTTCCAAGGTCTTATCAGCCATATGGCTCACCCTGTTAACATGATTTATTAGGTGAGGAAAAGTGCACTGATAAGTTTTACAGGCATTTCCCTGCAAAGGCAACCCACGGTGTCAATAACTAAACTCAGGCCACCTTTAATGAATACTTTTGGTACTGAAGGGGTAACATTTATTTATGAGTCACTATAATATTACACTGTGTAAAAAATATCTCCCCTTCTCACGCACCAGGCAGACAAATAACAAGGTCTGATTCGGAACAGAGGTGGGAGGGAGCACCAGATCATATCCATTATGTCAGGGACTCCACACACACACACACACACACACTTCCCTTCCCTTTAACACGACACTGGTGTATTTGTGCTTAATTGAAGCATTCAGCTGTTTAAAATGTACAACTAACACAAAGCCAGTGTGGGTTTATTTATGACCAATTACAGCCAGCGTTGTTAGGGAGTGAAGGAGGCCCATTATCTCTCCCAGATCCCTTTGATTCTAATTAGTTGGTGTGTTCATGTTTTGGGTTTACATGCCTGATTTAACAGGAAGGAGGCTGCTAATTAATTCACCATTAAAAACTGCACATGCTAGTTACCCAAAAACAGAACAAACAAAGCTTGAGAAGAAACAGGGAGTAAAAACATGTCAGAACACTCGAACACACTCCTGCTACTTTGTATTGGTGTCTGCCGTCAGCCCTGGATGGTTTTATAAGTGCAGAAAGAAGTACGAAAATAAAACATCCATGAAGTTAAGGCATTTTGTTTTAAAAAATGTCTATCAGCACATTGTGTTTTTAAGCCAATAAAACACCTACTATGGTAATCACGCTGTCTTTGATTTAATAGGTCTGTTTTGAAACCGCCCTCTTGGGGTTTGGCAACATAAAGGAAGAAAGTAACCTTTATTTAAGGATAAACAGAACAGGCACTAACAGTTCACTACAACAGCAAGATGTTCTTGTGCTAGCGTATCTGGAACGATAACTCACTCATGACAATAGCCAAGCTAATACAATGTGTTACGTTTAAGAAACATGACTTATTTTACATGGGAGAGAGATCTTAAATAAAAGCAGATTCTCAATTTTGGTAATAAAATTCTCGAATATTAAAAAACTATGCTGACAACAACAAAACATCTAAATGTCAAGACCTTAAAAAGCTGTAAGACATTCCTCATATCCAAACAGCTTTCATAAAAAGTGCAAATAAGTTCCAAAACAATTAACAAATCATTTGCAAGTGAATGGGATCTGAGGAACACCATAGAATAGGTTAAACCAAAGCCGGCTCTTTGAAGCCCTAACATGTCCTGTTCAACCAGGAAAAGCCATGTTGAGGTCAGTCGAGACAAAAGGGTTGGTTCAAAGAAACCATGTCAATGAGTGGCAGGATTCAATGAGGTCACCAAGCGAACACTTCTCTTAGAAGAATACACACACACACACACTACACACACACACGCTACTCTAAAAGTGAGACTCCAATCCACAATTTCCACACTTGTATGTGTAGCCAATTGTATACATTTCATACACGACAGATGAAAACACCGTTCAACGCAGGCAACTTTATTTATCAAGTTTGCTATGATTGTGTGTTCATGTTAATATTCTATAGTAGCCAACATCGTTGTCCTTTTTCAACCCATTGCCCTGGATGTGTTCTACAGGCCGTAATGGGCCCTCCAATGCCCACAGTCATGTTCTGGACAGCTGCGCTTTTCCAAGACAAACTCAGCCCAGCAGACTAGCTCCTCCTCTCTCTGCAGACCAAAGGATAAGCAGTACACACACACACAGAGACGCCACAGTTGCCATCTGCTAACAGACATAGGGAAATGTTTGATGAATATTTCACCTCTTGGTTCTGGCTGTTGCTCAAGTGTCACCTTCCCCACTCTGTCCCCTGTACCTCTACCAGGGGTCCCTCTGTCAGGTGGGGAAGAGGAATCAGTTAGTCACATACACACACTAATTACAGTGCAGCCAGCCCAGTGTGGGTGTGTGTATGCGTGTGTGCAGCAGGGAAATTTGGAAATTGGCCAGAGTGGAGGTATTTGAGAGTTATGTGAAGAAATGGAGGCCTCGTCCTTAAATTAGTGAGATCTCAAACAGAATTCACATAACACACCCCTCATTCACATAACACACCCCTCATTCACATAACACACCCCTCATTCACATCACACACCCCTCATTCACATCACACACCCTCATTCACATAACACACCCTCATTCACATAACACACCCCTCATTCACATAACACACCCCTCATTCACATAACACACCCTCATTCACATAACACACCCCTCATTCACATAACACACCCTCATTCACATAACACACCCTCATTCACATAACACACCCCTCATTCACATCACACACCCCTCATTCACATCACACACCCCTCATTCACATAACACACCCTCATTCACATAACACACCCTCATTCACATAACACACCCCTCATTCACATAACACACCCTCATTCACATAACACACCCTCATTCACATAACACACCCTCATTCACATAACACACCCTCATTCACATCACACACCCTCATTCACATCACACACCCTCATTCACATCACACACCCTCATTCACATCACACACCCCCCTCATTCACATAACACACCCCTCATTCACATAACACACCCCTCATTCACATAACACACCCTCATTCACATAACACACCCTCATTCACATAACACACCCCTCATTCACATCACACACCCCTCATTCACATCACACACCCTCATTCACATCACACACCCTCATTCACATAACACACCCCTCATTCACATAACACACCCTCATTCACATAACACACCCTCATTCACATAACACACCCCTCATTCACATAACACACCCTCATTCACATAACACACCCCTCATTCACATAACACACCCCCTCATTCACATAACACACCCCTCATTCACATAACACACCCCTCATTCACATAACACACCCCTCATTCACATAACACACCCCTCATTCACATAACACACCCCTCATTCACATAACACACCCCTCATTCACATAACACACCCTCATTCACATAACACACCCCTCATTCACATAACACACCCCTCATTCACATAACACACCCCTCATTCACATAACACACCCTCATTCACATAACACACCCTCATTCACATAACACACCCCTCATTCACATAACACACCCTCATTCACATAACACACCCTCATTCACATAACACACCCCTCATTCACATAACACACCCTCATTCACATAACACACCCCTCATTCACATCACACACCCCTCATTCACATCACACACCCCTCATTCACATAACACACCCCTCATTCACATAACACACCCTCATTCACATAACACACCCCTCATTCACATAACACACCCTCATTCACATAACACACCCCTCATTCACATAACACACCCCTCATTCACATAACACACCCCTCATTCACATAACACACCCCTCATTCACGTCACACACCCCTCATTCACGTCACACACCCAACATTCACGTCACACACCCAACATTCACGTCACACACCCAACATTCACATCACACACACCCCTCATTCACGTCACACACCCAACATTCACATCACACACACCCTCATTCACGTCACACACCCAACATTCACATCACACACACCCCTCATTCACGTCACACACCCAACATTCACATCACACACACCCCTCATTCACGTCACACACCCAACATTCACATCACACACACCCCTCATTAACATACTCAGCCTTTCCGGCTTGATAGCGCACGCACACACACAGTAGATTTTATCATACCATATTTCAGCTAAATCTAGAATGCCATATCACTAGGTAGACTTTGTCCCATACCTCAATCCAGAGATTAGCGAACCAACAGGGTAGTAATCTGATATCCTGGTTCATTCCCTGTACTCCTGACATATGTGAATATGACACACACTGATTGCATCATAACAATTCTTGGATCTGAGAAATACCACAATATTTGTGTCATCCCCCATAAGTGTGTACACCACTGCATCACACAGCTTCTCTATCAGCCGCTGTCTCTGTTTCGACTCACACACACTGGCTGCAGCACCTGTCCCTGTCCTGCCCTCATAAAGGATGAAGATACTAGAGAGAAGAGGGAGCAGCGCTGTGTTTCACACTGCGTCCTCTGAGTGAGACGACACATCATGCCAATCACCAGCCCAGCACGCCTGCCTGCCTGTCACACACACACACACACACACACACGGTGACAGAGGCAGTGACAAGACCGAAGGGAGGCCTCTATAGCATGCATGGCCCCCACTGAAAAACACACAGTAACATAACGACCCAGGACGATCTGTTAACTCATCCCATTCACTCACTGCATGTCAGAGTCATCTCCAGCCACCTGAGACATGCTACAAGAACATACAAAAAACACAACCTCATCATTCATTTTCCTCAGAGAGATTACACATTCCCGGCCATTTTAGAGACAACGAGACAACAGCGTCTACAGATTGAGGGATCGGCACGGTGGTGCGGTGGTCGCTACAAGGCTCGGCGTGGCGTTTTGGGCACGCTGTTGCTCAACATCAAGAGAAATCGATGGCAGCTCCGCGGGGGCAGAGAGGCCCTCAGAATGAGAGGAGGATAGAGAGGAGCTTTCTTTCTCTCTCTGGGTCTGTTTGAACTCATTTTCTTTGAGGGCGGTTGGCCCCTCTGCTCAGCCCCTCAGGCAGCTCTCTCACAGCAGGCCCTGACAGCTTGACACATTGACAGCTGCCTCTGAATGACAACTGATTTGTACAAATTTCAAGCCTTATAAAATGACCTGTCACAACAACGGCATAACAGAGCTCAGACCCAGCAGGTAATTCAGAAGAAGGGGGGAGGCTTCCTCCTACTACTACTACTGACATCCTTGACAGAGAGGGAGCTAGAGAGAGAGAGGAGGAGGGGGTAAGGGAGGAAAGGGACAGAGTCAGGGAGGGAGAGAGAGAGAATCCATGGTTCCTCCTGCCAAAAAAAACATCTCCATCCAGCCAGTCATCACCTACTTTTCCTCCGGTCAACTTTGAATAAGAACCAGAGGGCCTATTCTCATGGCCATGGGTATCCAAACGTCTCATTTCAAGATTAGACAGAGCGGATTGAGAATAGGGCGAAATGGGGCTGAATCACGCAATTTTGTTTAACACCGACATTAATGTGGCGTAGCCACCTGCTACTGGCAGGATTATCACTGTGGTGGTTTGCCTCTCCTCTCCTCCCAGAGCCCTGACTGGGTAAATGAGCGAGGCCTTTTTACGCTATTTAAACAATTTCCCAGTGTGCACCACTGTGCCGCCCCCCCACTAGCTTTCATCTGCTGCTAATGGAAGTCTGGCAGGCAGGAGAGGCAGGCAGGCAGTAAGGCAGACAGGCAGGAAGGAAGGAGAGGCAGGCAGGAAGGTAGGCAGACAGTAAGTCAGGTAGACAGGCAGGAAGACAGGCCGGAAGGCCGACAGGCAGGCAGCTAGGCGAGGAGTCATTAGCAGTAAATCCTTCCCAGAGCTATATTTTAGGAGCGACATAAACTATGAGAGAGAAGGGGGGGAACAGAAATCGATTGGAGTGACAAACAAAAAAATAGCTTAATAATTCTAAATGACTTGTCTTTCTGGGTCAGTTGGATGAAGGCTTGTTTGTCTTTGCCAGTCAGTGCATCTGCCACTGAGGATCCTTGTAAATCAAATCAAATTGTATTTGTCACAAGGCTATATACAGGGGTATCAGTACAGAGTCAATGTGCGGGGGTACACGTTAGTCGAACTGTAGAACGTTTTGAGAATCTGGGGACCCCATGCCAAGTCTTTTCAGAGTCCTGAGGGGGAAAAGGTTTTGTCCTGCACTCTTCACGACTGTCTTGGTGTGTTTGGACCATGAAGTAGAAAACATTGATCAAGCTAGCTACAGGGAAACATTGTACAACATCAATGCATTTTCAGACCCCTAATTTCTCTGGCTTTATCTGTACAGTAGCAGAGTACCTACTACTGGCCTAGCTCTGTCCCAAACCACTTCTATTGGCAAGTAGGCAAAACCTTTCTCCTAATCCCCTATTGGCGAGTACCCACCCCTGTACTAAAGGAGCCCTTCCGCACCCTAACCCCTCAAAGGGCTCTGTCACCGTGCAGCCCCATGCCCCACCGGTCCTGCTGTTTCATTAAGACTCAGTCCCACTGCTTTATCCCTGGCTGTACAGGACCCCGGCTGGGACAAAAAGCCCAGGAGGGATTATCACTGCCCCTCCTACGCAGCCAGTCCATCTGTCACTGAGATCAAAGGCACAGCTCAGCACAAGACGGGGCCATTTAGGGCTGGTGTCCCTCCCTCCCCTCCTTGCTATTGTAATGCCAGGAGGAGGGAGAGAATCAACCCTCACCTATTCAACGAGGAGGACTGAGGTATTGTTGGGCTGCCATGTTTATAAAGTCACTGTCATATACCACTCAACGAGCTGCATTGAATCGGGAATGGGCTAAATCATGATGGAACAATGTTGAATGTCAGATGGAGGTAGTTAATAACTTGAATGACTTGAGCTGGATGAACGTGAGTTGTCCTCGGAACTAACAGCTAACAGGTCAGATAATAGTAACTTATTCATAACAGTAACTACCTGTAATCTTATCTTGCCATATTACAATACATGGCTTACTCATTTCTGCCAGTCGGAAATGCATTACAATGGCCAACAGCCCAACAAGGCTACATTAAATGATGGAATTGTCACTTTTATAGAGTGCAATTAAAATAACATGTCACTTTGCTGAAGGAGGCTCATATAACCTTTAACAAGTTCTGATTTAGCCTTTATGGCCCTCCATATTATCTTATCACAGCTTTATAATCCTGCCTGGAGGTAAAGGCTTGAAAGGTTTCCAGAACCATTATGTTTATGCAACATTAAACACATGTTAGTACTCATAAATGTATATTAGGCCTACAATCACACAAGAGTCCTTGGAAAGGTATCGATAGACCATATCCATGCCAGGATGATTAAATGCAAAGGTACACTACTAGGCAAAATGCACAAAAACAATAAATATATAGAACAACGTGTTCAACTTTGGAATTTAACTAGGGAATACGCTTTTCGTAGCTGCTGTTGTTTACACCAAATACATTGACAATACTTCTATCATAATCAAGTCCAGTGCTTGTAGTGTAGACAGTTAAGCAGTGAGATCATATTTGATGACAGATATGGTTACGTCTTGGTTATGTGGGAACATAAAGCTGGGAACCCTGACATGGCGTGGAGACGAACAGAGGGCCTTAAATAATGTAACACAGGCCCTTTGTGACATCAGGCCACCAGGAAGACAGCCTGTAACCTCCAACACATCTCAACACACAGGACCTCCCAGATATGATACATTGTCCATGACACACACTGCCTCAGAAACACTGTCTCAAAAACAGTCTTCCCAAAGAGGGAGAGAAACCAGCCCAATAGTCACACACTCATTAAAGGGACTGAATGGTTCTTATTATGGCATCTGAGGGCCAGCTGAACCAGTGCGCAGAACAGAGCAAAGGAGAGAGAAGAGGATATATGAGAGAGGAGAAGAGAGCAGAGATGAGAGGATATATGAGAGAGGAGAGCAGAGAGAGGAGAAGAGAGCAGAGCAGAGAGGAGAGGATATAGAGAGGAGAGAGGAGAGCGGAGGAGAGCAGAGCAGAGAGGAGAGGATATATGAGAGAGAGCGGAGAGAGGAGAAAAGAGCAGAGGAGAGGATATATGAGAGAGAGCGGAGAGAGGAGAAAAGAGCAGAGGAGAGGATATATGAGAGAGAGCGGAGAGAGGAGAAAAGAGCAGAGCAGAGAGGAGAGGATATATGAGAGAGAGAGAGTGGAGAGGAGAAAAGAGCAGAGCAGAGAGGAGAGGATATATGAGAGAGAGAGAGTGGAGAGAGGAGAAAAGAGCAGAGCAGAGAGGAGAGGATATATGAGAGAGGAGAGCGGAGAGGATATATGAGAGAAATGAAATCAGAAGACTGGATAGTAATTTGTTTTCAACGTGAAGCCATGAGAGATTCTGATGCATTTGGATAATATTCATACGGATAGAGCAATGAAGAGCTAATCTACCAGCCCTGTTCTGAGCAATGAAGAGCTAATCTACCAGCCCTGTTCTGAGCAATGAAGAGCTAATCTACCAGCCCTGTTCTGAGCAATGAAGAGCTAATCTACCAGCCCTGTTCTGAGCAATGAAGAGCTAATCTACCAGCCCTGTTCTGAACAATGAAGAGCTAATCTACCAGCCCTGTTCTGAGCAATGAAGAGCTAATCTACCAGCCCTGTTCTGAGCAATGAAGAGCTAATCTACCAGCCCTGTTCTGAGCAATGAAGAGCTAATCTACCAGCCCTGTTCTGAGCAATGAAGAGCTAATCTACCAGCCCTGTTCTGAGCAATGAAGAGCTAATCTACCAGCCCTGTTCTGAGCAATGAAGAGCTAATCTACCAGCCCTGTTCTGAGCAATGAAGAGCTAATCTACTAGCCCTGTTCTGAGCAATGAAGAGCTAATCTACCAGCCCTGTTCTGAGCAATGAAGAGCTAATCTACCAGCCCTGTTCTGAGCAATGAAGAGCTAATCTACCAGCCCTGTTCTGAGCAATGAAGAGCTAATCTACCAGCCCTGTTCTGAGCAATGAAGAGCTAATCTACCAGCCCTGTTCTGAACAATGAAGAGCTAATCTACCAGCCCTGTTCTGAGCAATGAAGAGCTAATCTACCAGCCCTGTTCTGAGCAATGAAGAGCTAATCTACCAGCCCTGTTCTGAGCAATGAAGAGCTAATCTACCAGCCCTGTTCTGAGCAATGAAGAGCTAATCTACCAGCCCTGTTCTGAGCAATGAAGAGCTAATCTACCAGCCCTGTTCTGAGCAATGAAGAGCTAATCTACCAGCCCTGTTCTGAGCAATGAAGAGCTAATCTACCAGCCCTGTTCTGAGCAATGAAGAGCTAATCTACCAGCCCTGTTCTGAGCAATGAAGAGCTAATCTACCAGCCCTGTTCTGAGCAATGAAGAGCTAATCTACCAGCCCTGTTCTGAGCAATGAAGAGCTAATCTACCAGCCCTGTTCTGAGCAATGAAGAGCTAATCTACCAGCCCTGTTCTGAGCAATGAAGAGCTAATCTACCAGCCCTGTTCTGAGCAATGAAGAGCTAATCTACCAGCCCTGTTCTGAGCAATGAAGAGCTAATCTACCAGCCCTGTTCTGAGCAATGATGAGATAATCTACCAGCCCTGTTCTGAGCAATGAAGAGATAATCTACCAGCCCTGTTTTGAGCCATTTGGAGATGTTTTATATCTTTCTTTGCTGCAGATGACCATATAACTGGACAGTACTCTAAGTGTGATAGGATCAGGGATTGACCATATAACCAGACAGTACTCTAAGTGTGATAGGACCAGGGACTGACCATATAACCAGACAGTACTCTAAGTGTGATAGGATCAGGGCCTGACCATATAACTGGACAGTACTCTAAGTGTGATAGGACCAGGGATTGACCATATAACCGGACAGTACTCTAAGTGTGATAAGACCAGGGATTGACCATATAACTGGACAGTACTCTAAGTGTGATAGGACCAGGGATTGACCATATAACTGGACAGTACTCTAAGTGTGATAGGACCAGGGATTGAAATCACCTGATTCAGTGTGCTAGATGTTACATACTCTGAACATTTTCTTGTAACATCAATTCCCTTACCCATCTTAATAACAATATTATCTATGTGTTCTGACCATGATAAAGCTGCATCTAACACGACACCTAGTAGTTAGATAGCTTTCCATCCAGGATTGATCTACAGACTTAAGACCGTAACATTTGAGTTGACTTAGTAACAGTTCATAATCAATTACATCAAAAGCAGCACTGAAATCCAGCAACACTGCACCAACTAACCTCCTGTCAGCCATAGTCTTATCAGAAACCAATGATCAAATCAAACTTTGTCACATGCGCCGAATACAACAAGTGTAGACCTTACCGTGAAATGCTTACTTACAAGCCCTTAACCAACAGTGCAGTTCAAGAAGAGTTAAGAAAATATTTACCAAATAAACTAAAGTAAACAAAAAACATGCACAATAAAAACTAATAATAAAAAGTAACACAAGAAGATAACAATAACAAGGCTATATACAGGGGGTACGTGTACCGAGTCAGTGTGCGGTGGTACAGGTGGGTTGAGGTCATTTGTACAGGTAGTTAGAGTGGCTTGGGAAAGTATTCACCCCTCCTGGAATTTGTCTTATTTTGTTGCCTTACAACCTGGAATTAAAATTGATTTTGGGGGGGTTTGTATCATTTGATTTACACAACATGCCCACCACCTTGATGATGAAAAATATAGATTTTTTTATTGTGAAACAAACAGGAAATAAGACAAAAAAACTGAAAACCTGAGCGTGCATAACTATTCACCCCCCAAAGTCAATACTTTGTAGCGCCACCTTTTGCAGCAGTTACTGCTGCAAGTCTCTTGGGGTATGTCTCTTTAAGCTTGGCACATTTAGCCACTGGGACGTTCGCCCATTCGTCAAGGCAAAACTGCTCCAGCTCTTTCAAGTTGGATGGGTTCTGCTGGTTTACAGCAATATTTAAGTCAGACCACAGATTCTCAATTGGATTGAGGTCTGGGCTTTGTCATTCCAAGACATTTAAATGTTTCCCCTTAACCACTCGAGTGTTGCTTTAGCAGTATGCTTAGGGTCATTGTCCTGCTGGTTGGTGAACCTCCATCCAAGTCTCAAATATTATTAGCGCCATCCATCATTCCTTCATTTCTGACCAGTTTCCCAGTCCCTGCTGATAAAAAACATCCCCACAGCATGATGCTGCCACCACCATGCTTCACTGCGGGGATGGTTCTCGGGGTGATGAGAGGGGTCGGGTTTGCGCCAGACATAATGTTTTCCTTGATGGCCAAAAAGCTCAATTTTAGTCTCATCTAAACAAAGTACCTTCTTCCATATGTTTGGGGAGTCTCCCACATGCCTTTTGGTGAACACCAAACATGTTTGCTTATTTTTTTCCTGAAGCAATGTTTTTTTTTCTGGCCACTCTTCTGTAAAGCCCAGCTCTGTGGAGTGTACGGCTTAAAGTGGTCCGATGGACAGATACTCCAATCTCCGCTGTGGAGATTTGCAGCTGCTTCAGGGTTATCTTTGGTCTCTTTGTTCCCTCTCTGATTAATGCCCTCCTTGCCTGGTCCGTGGGTTTTGGTGGGCGGCCTGCTCTTGGCAGGTTTGTTGTGGTGCCATATCCTCCTCATTTTTTTATAACGGATTTAATGGTGCTCCGTGAAATGTTCAAAGTTTCGGTTATGTTGTTATAACCCAACCCTGATCTGTACTTCTCCACAACTTTGTCCCTGACCTGTTTGGAGAGAAGCTTGGTCTTCATGGTGCCACTTGCTTGGTGGTGCCCCTTGCTTAGTGGTGTTGCATACTCTGGTGCCTTTCAGGACATACACTGAGATCATGTGACAGATCATGTGACACTTAAATAAAGTCCACCTGTGTGCAATCTAACTAATTATGTGACTTCTGAAGGTAATTGGTTGCACCAGAGCTTATTTAGGGGCTTTATAGCAAAGGGGGTGAATACATACACATACCACTTCACCGTTTGTCATTCTTTAAAATTATTTTGAAACAAGTAATTTTTTCATTTCACTTCACCAATTTGGACTATTTTGTTTATGTCCATTACATGGAATCCAAATAAAAATCCACTTAAATTACAGGTTGTAATGCAACAAAATAGGAAAAATGCCAAGGGGGGTAAATGCTTTTGCAAGGCACTGTAGCAGGGAAGTGACTATGCATAGATAATAAATAGTGTGTGTGTGGGGGGGCGGCCATTTGATCCGGCGGCCATTTGATTATTTGTTCAGCAGTCTTATGGCTTGGGGGTAGAAGCTGTTAAGGAGCCTTTTGGTCATAGACTTGGCGCTCCGGTACTGCTTGCTGTGCGGTAGCAGATTAAACTGGAGTCTTTGACAATGTTATGGGCTTTCCACTGACACTGCCTATTATATAGGTCCTGGACAGCAGAAAGCTTGGCTTTAGTGATCTACTGGGCCATACGCACAACCCTCTGTAGCGCATGAAGGTCAGATGCCGAGCAGTTGCCATGCCAGGCTGTGATGCAACCGGTCAGGATGCTCTCGAAGGTGCAGCTATATAACTTTTTGAGGATCTGGGGAATAATGCCAAATCTTTTCAGTCTCCTGAGAGGGAAAAGGTTTTGTCATGCCCTCTTCATGACTGTCTTGCTGTGTTTGGACCATGACAGTTCGTTGGTGATGTGGAAACCAAGGAACTTTAAACTCTCGACCCGCTCCACTACAGCCCAGTTGATGTTAATGGGGGCCTGTTCGGCCTGCCTTTTCCTGTAGTCCACGATCAGCTCCTTTGTCTTGATCACGTTGAGGGAGAGGTTGTTGTCCTGGCACCACACTGACGGTTCTCTGACCTCTTCCCTATAGGCTGTCACATCGTTGTCAGTGATCAAGCCTACCACTGTTGTGTCGTCAGCAGACTTAATGATGGTGTTGGAGTCGTGTTTGGCCCCGCAGTTGTGGGTGAACAGGGAGTACAGGAGGAGCCCAAGTACACATCCCTGAGGGGTCCCAGTGCTGAGGAGCAGTGCAGCAGACGTGTTGTTTCCTACCCTTACCACCTGGGGACGGCCCGTCAGTATATCCAGGTTCCAGTTGCAGAGGGAGGTGTTTAGTCCCCGGGTCCTTAGCTTAGTGATGATCTTCGTGGGCACTATGGTGTTAAACGCTGAGCTGTAGTCAATGAATAGCATTCTCAAATAGATGTTCCTTTTGTCCAAGAGGTGGGAAAGGGCAGTGTGGAGTGCGATTGAGTCATCTGTGGATCTGTTGGGGCGGTATGCAAATTGGAGTGGGTCTAAGTAAGGTATCCGGGAGGAGGCTGTTGATGTGAGCCATGACCAGCCTTTCAAAGCCCTTCATTGCTACCAAGAGCGTTGAATGTTGACCTGTTTAAAGGTCTTGCTCACATCAGCTACCAAGAGCGTTATCACATAGTTATCCAGAACAGCTGGTGCTCTCGTGCATGCTTCAGTGTTGCTTGAACATATTCCAGTCTGTGCTAGCAAAATAGTCCTGTAGCATAGCATCCGCATCATCTGACTACTTCCGTATTGAGCGAGTTACTGGTAATTCCTGCTTTAGTTTTAGCTTGTCAGCGGAATCAAGAATTGTGGTCAGATTAGCCAAATGGAGGACAAGGGATAGTTTTCTGTGCATCTCTGTGTTTGGAGTAAAGGTGGTCTAGATTTTTTCCCCTCTGGTTGCACATGTGACATGCTGGTAAAAATTTGGTGAAACTGATTTAAGTTTGCCTGCATTAATGTCCCCGGACAATAGGAGCACCACTTCTAGATGAGCATTTTCTTGTTTGCTTATGGCCTTATACAGCTCATTGAGTGTGGTCTTAGTGCCAGCATCAGTCTGTGGTGGTAAATAGACAGCTCCAAATAATATAGATGAGAACTCTTGGTAGATAGTGTGGTCTACAGCTTATCATAAGGTACTCTACCTCAGGCGGGCAATACCTCAATACTTGTTTAATATTAGACATCGCCCACCAGCTGTGGACAAAAAGACACCCCCACCCCTTGTCTTACCAGACATAGCTTCTCTGTTCTGCCGGTGCATTGAAAATCCCGCCCGCTCTATATTCATTCAGCCACGACTTTGTGAAACATAAGACATTACAGTTCTTAATGTACCGTTGGTAGGATAATCGTAAGTCATCAATTTTATTCTCCAATGATTGCATGTTAGCAAGTAGAACGGACGGCAGTGGGAGTTTACTCACTCGCCTATGGATTCTCAGAAATCAGCCTGATCTGCGTTCTCTTTTCCTCCGTTTCTTCACGCAAATGACGTGGATTTTGGGATTGTTCCCAGGACAGCAGCATATCCTTCTTGTCGGACTCGTTAAAGGAAAAGCTTCTTCCAGTTCGTGGTGAGGAATCGCAGTTCTGATGAGAACAGAGGAGAGCAGAGGGTTGAATATAGTTCAGTACAGGGTCTTGTGGGATGGAGGAGAGAGGGGAGGGGGGAATGAATGATGGACCCGGGGGTGAATGTCAAAACAATAAATCTGACCCGAGGCTACTATAAAGTTTATTTAAAATTTCACATTGCGTCCACCTTTAAAACGTCTATGTTTAGACGTTTCAAACGGCGTAAAGCGGCCATCAAACTTAAACCTGTCCCGTTGGCAAGTCATGAAAAAAAGATGCCCCTCGCCGTCTTTCCCTGCCCCTCGCCGTCTTTCCCTGCCCCTCGCCGTCTTTCCCTGCCCCTCGCCGTCTTTCCCTGCCCCTCGCCGTCTTTCCCTGCCCCTCGCCGTCTTTCCCTGCCCCTCGCCGTCTTTCCCTGCCCCTCGCCATCTTTCCCTGCCCCTCGCCGTCTTTCCCTGCCCCTCGCCGTCTTTCCCTGCCCCTCGCCGTCTTTCCCTGCCCCTCGCCTTCTTTCCCTGCCCCTCGCCGTCTGCAAGTTGGTTCGTTTGTGTGCAGAGGGATTCTAATTTTACTCTATTACTCCACTGTGCTGCCGACTACACTTCGAGGCCTTTAGGAGCTTTTAACTCTTTTCACATTGTGTTTCATCCTGTTCATGTTATTCCCTAGCCCATTTGCTCATGTTTATTTGTGTTGATTCAATACATTATTTAAAATGAGAGATTAAATTAGATTAGCTGGCAGACAAGCCCGATATCATACTAACCACAGCGGTCAATGGTATCATATTTCCCACAGGAGAAAGGTGTTTTTTTGTCTATTTACACTTCAACTCCTTTAAATGATTTTCAAGACTAATCATCTGTGATTGTTTAACCTCTCATCAACTCTGCTAGAAACGACTGGCCGCCACATTTTATACACAACAAGACAAATGTTGGTTATCAGTAGCAGCGACTGACTGACTGCACTGACTGACTACACTAACTGACTACACTGACTGACTGACTCACTCACTGACTACACTACCTAAAGTGAGTGGGGAAATAACCCACTGGCTACTACAGTAGCTCTCTCGGTTTTATTTCTCTCTCTACACTGAATGTACAAAACATTACAAATACGTGCTTTTTCAATGACAGCTTTCAACTGGATTCACCTGGTCAGTCTATGATCCCTTATTGATGTCACCTGTTAAATCCACTTCAATCAGTGTAGATGAAGGGGAGGAGACAGGTTAAAGAAGGATTTTTAAACCTTGAGACAGTTGAGACATGGATTGTGTATGTGTGCCATTCAGAGGGTGAATGGGCAAGACAAAATATTTACATTCATTTGAACGGGGTATGGTAGTAGGTGCCTGACGCACCGATTGGTGTAAAGAACAGCAACGCTGCTGGGTTTTTCACGCTCAACAGTTTCCAGACAACTTGACAGAACTGTGGGAAGCATTGGAGTCAACATGGGCCAGCATCCCTGTGGAACGCTTTCAACACGTTGTAGAATCCATGCGCCGACTAATTGAGGCTGTTCTGAGGGTGCAACTCAATAAAGTGTTCCTAATATTTTGTACACTCAGTGTATATACATTTCATTTGTGAAAAATAAATAGCCAGAGGCAACATCCCGCCGGTTCACTTTCCTGCCGCCTGTGTGCTGCTCTTTTTGATGTGGGCGCCTGGAGTGAAACCTTGTTTGGACAGCTATGGGGTGGAGCTGGCCAGCTTATAACTCTGCCACAGAACACAGGCACACACAGGGCAGCCCACAGGGGTCCTCACACTGGGCAGAGGGAGGGAGGGAGGGTATAGAGCCGGGTAGGGCTGGTTGTGTGGTATTGAGCCGGGTAGGACTGGTTGTGTGGTATTGAGCCGGGTAGGGCTGGTTGTGTGGTATAGAGCCGAGTAGGGCTGGTTGTGTGGTATAGAGCCAGGTAGGGCTGGTTGTGTGGTATAGAGCCAGGTAGGGCTGGTTGTGTTGTATAGAGCCGAGTAGGGCTGGTTGTGTGGTATAGAGCCAGGTAGGGCTGGTTGTGTTGTATAGAGCCGGGTAGGGCTGGTTGTGTGGTATAGAGCCGGGTAGGGCTGGTTGTGTTGTATAGAGCCGGGTAGGGCTTGGGCTGAGAGACTGCATTGTGGCCTTGTGTGAGAAAAATAGGGAACATGTCTAAGTTATTACAGCAGGAAGGCAATCTGTCAAAGCCAGGCTGTTCTGGCATGGCCAATACCACTGGTGAGATCAGAGAGGCAGATTCTGCTTGCAATTACTGCTAAAGGACCTTGGATGCAGGCAGCCTGCTATCAATTATTTCCCTGGCCCCAGACACTTGGAGCCGTCAGGTCCCTACTGTCTTGTGTTTTGTAACAGTATGGGAGAGGGTGAGGGGCCTCTGAGGCACGGAGAAGGGAGAGGGACCTCAGCGGCAGGGATAAGAGAGAGGGCCCGTTGAAGCAGGGAAAGGGTGAGGGAGAGGGGAGAAGTCGAGTCTGTTCTCTCAGACAGACAGTCAAGATACTGAAGTTAGTGTCATTAAGCACTGCTACTATGGAAATAAATTGTTCTACAAATTGATATCTTCCTCCCCTCTGTCTACACATGATGGAATTGAGGGATTAACCCAAGGAAAGAATGAGGGAGAAAGAGAGTATGTTCAGGCTAACAGCTCTAACCTGTATGTTTGTAGGCCTTCCAATCCTACAGTTGTAGGATCTTAATTTGACCCCTTTCGTCGTAGGAGGAAAATAATCCTACAGCAGCAGGAATGACTGCATCACTTCTTATAATAAGAAACATTAAATGTGTTGACAATCCCAAATTGTTTGCATAGTCAACTTATACACAGCTCTGACACATACACTTACCCTACCAGACATGCCACCAGGGGTCTTTTCATAGTCCCCAAATCCAGAACAAATTCAAGAAAGTGTACAGTATTATATAGAGCTCTTATTGCATGGAACTTCCTTTCATCTCATATTGCTCAAATAAACAGCAAACCTGGTTACAAAAAACAGATAAAGCAACACCTCGAAGCACAACGCCTCTCCCCTATTTGACCTAGATAGTTTGTGTGTATGTATTGATATGTAGGCTAAGTGTGCCTTTAACATTTTTTTAATGTAGTTCTGTCCTTGAGCTGTTCTTGTCTATTGATGTTCTATTATATGTAATTATGTTTTGTGTTTTGTGTGGACCACAAGAAGAGTTTAGCTTTTGCAACAGCTAATGGTGATCCTAATAAAATACCAAAAAATACCAAAAATCTGAAAAAATATTTAGAGTCACCACCAGGGGGCAGCTGGAAGTGGTGAACATCTATTTTTGAGGGAATAATTCAGTGTGGTAATAGGATTAAAACAGAAACAACTCAAAGGGTAACAGTTTAAACATTCATTCTGAGTGGTTAAGGTTAGGGCTATGATTTGGGGAAGGCTTAAAACTAAATAATAAAAAAAAAAACATGCCTATGTATAGTCCGTTTTCATAGTATATTTAGCGCTTGCTAAAGTATTGTGAACTGCTGTAGCGCACTGGTCTAAGCAGCGTGATCCGGCTCTGAGCCTCATGAGTTCGCGCCCAGTGCTGGGTGATATAGTGACCAGCCTGATCCTACATTAGGTCCACAAGTCAATTACATTAATTTCAATGTTTTCAAGAAGTAAAAATAATAATCTGATAACTTAAAGAAAAGTGTCTCAGCTAAACTAAATCGTCTTTGGATAGGCTAAAATCATAAACATCTTGGCAGTTGAACAAAATTAACTATTAAAGCCATACCATACAGGCGTTCAATGCACAACAAAGACCAGAACTATATTGCAAATTATACATAGCCTAACTTTAAAACATGGAAGAGCATCCACACTGGAGGAATGTTGATCGTTCTACAGTAGGCCTACATCTGTCAATCAACTGATGGTCCTAATCAGCTGATTAACTCAGCCAGGTACATTATTTTGATAGCAAGCCCTGATCCCAATGACTCGACTGCACCAGCATGGAGAGAAAGAAAACTGTTATTTTTAAAGGGACTCACAAGGCTCATTTTAATTTCCTGATGCAGCAGGAAAATTCTTTGCGACAAAAGAGTGATCAAGTTAAGACCCGACATCTGTATGTATATACTCTCTGTGTCCCAAATGGCACCATTTTCACCATACATACAGTTACAGTCGGAAGTTTACATACTCTGGAGGTTGGAGTCAATAAAACTTGTTTTTCAACCACTCCACAAATGTCTTGTTAACAAATTATAGTTTTGGCAAGTTGGTTAGGACATCTACTTTCTGCATGACACAAGTAATTTTTCCAACAATTGTTTACAGACAGATCATTTCACTTATAATTCACTGTATCACAATTCCAGTGGCTCAGAAGTTTACACTAAGTTGACTGTGCCTTGAAAATTCCAGAAAATTGTCATGGCTTTAGAAGCTTCTGATAGGCTAATTGACATAATGTTAGTCAATTGTAGGTGTACAAAGCAAGTATAAACACCATGGGACCACGCAGCCATCATACCGCTCAGGAAGGAGACGTGTTCTGTCTCCTAGAGATGAATGTACTTTGGTGCGAAAAGTGCAAATCAATCCCAGAACAACAGCAAAGGACCTTGTGAAGTAAAAGTCCTATATCAACATAACCTGAAAGGCCGCTCAGCAAGGAAGAAGCCACTGCTCCAAAACCGCCATAAAAAAAAAACTGACTACGGTTTGCAACCTCACAGGGGGACAAAGATCGTACTTTTTGGAGAAATGTCCTCTGTTCTGATGAAACAAAAATATAACTATTTTGCCACAATGACCATTGTTACGTTTGGAGGAAAAAGGGGGAGGCTTGCAAGCTGAAGAACACCATCCCAACCGTGAAGCACAGGGGTGGCAGCATCATATTGTGGATGTGCTTTGCTGCAGGAGGGACTGATCCACTTCATAAAATAGATGGCATCATGTGGAGGAAAAAGTATGTGGATATATTGAAGCAACATCAGTCAGGAAGTTAAAGCTTGGGCACAAATGGATCTTCCAAATGGACAATGACCCCAAGCATACTTCCAAAGTTGTGGCAAAATGGCTTAAGGACAACAAAGTCAAGGTATTGAAGTGGCCATTACAAAGCCCTGACCTAAATCCTATAGAAAATGTGTGGGCAGAACTGAAAAAGCATGTGCGAGCAAGGAGGCCTACACACCTGACTCGGTTACACCAGCTCTGTCAGGTGGAATGGGATAAAATTCAACCAACTTATTGTGGGAAGCTTGTGGAAGTCTACCTGAATATTTGATCCAAGTTAAACAATTTAAATGCAATGCTACCAAATACTAATTGAGTGTATGTAAACTTCTGACCCACTGGGAATGTGATGAAAAAAGTAAAAACTGAACTAAATCATGCTCTCTACTATCATACAGACATTTCATATTCTTAAAATAAAGTGGTGATCCTAACTGACCTAAAACAGGGAATTTTAACTAGGATTAAATGTCAGGAATTGTAAAAACTGAGATTAAATGTATTTGGCTAAGGTGTATTTGAACTTCCGACTTCAACTGTATAGCGCAATACTTTTGACTATATTTTTTACCTAGAAAGGGCACAGGGATCTTCTCTTTCATCTTGTGCTCTGGACCAACAGCCTTTTGAAACCTGCAGGTGTCCACAGTCATTTGCAACACCAGCAGGACATTTTATCAAAAAGATATAAAGTCACAAAATATTATTTTTTTAAATTCTGTCAAAATATAAAACACATCTGAACCCTCCATACTTCGTACAATTATTTCTAAATGACGATTAGGTCATTTATATATAATATAATAATCTGCATGAGGCATTTATCTGATTGCCTTTGCTCTGTATCCCCACTCATCCCTCCATCCTTGTGGGATAAAGGAAAGAAGAGGGATAGATTAATCATTTTTCTGCAGGATGACAGCTCTTTGGCCCCGTCGGCCCCTAACCCGTCCCCCGGGGCATGGCCTTGGATCAGAGAGCTGCAGCTCTGGCACCAAATGGCACACCCGCACCCCCCAGCTGCTGCCAAGTCCCGGGACCTTGTCGTCTAAAAATGACATTCTTATGGTAGGCAAATGTTCACTAAAGCAATCGTGGAGTTGCATGGAGCTGTCAGAGGAAAGACCGAGAAAGGTCATCTACTTCTAGGGGGTTTGTGAGTGAAATAGGCCTTGAAGGCAAGTGGGTTGTGTAGGTGTGTGTGTGTGTGTGTGTGTGCGTGCGTGCGTATATAGAGGGGTGAAAACGGGGTTATTGTCATGTTAAGCTTCTCAGGGTAGGCTGGTTGCTACCTTGAGTGATTATCTCATTCATACAGGGTAATGTACTGTAGGTATGACCTCAACTGAGAGATGATCATGCTACGGTCCACCTACAGTTTCTGGTTATGCAATAAAGCAGTACCATAACAGAGACTGTTGTTCAGAATCCTATCTAGCACACTTGGCATCAGGGCACTTTGTACGTAGTATTAAGGTTTAACTTAATAACTTAATCTATTTGCAAAAAAATATGTGTATTTATCCTATATTTAACCAGGGAAGTTACATTAAGTTTGACATTTATTTTACAAGTGAGCACTGAGGCCCTAATGTTGTCAAATATTATCTTTCAAAGTAGAAAGTGCTCAATCATTTTCCCACACATACGTGTTCATTACCAGACATGAGAAGTCAAACAAAATTGAAATATATTAAATCACAGAATGAGACTTTCAAGATGTTGACGTCACTTTAATAATGTTTGCATACTGCTTTACTCATTTCATATGTATATGCTGTATTCTATTCTATTCAAACTGTATGTTTGTCAATGCCACTACGACATTTCTCGCCCTTATCTTCATATATTTCTTAATTCCATTATTTTACTTTTAGATGTTTGTATTGTTGTGAATTGTTAGATATTACTGCACTGTTGGAACTAGGAACACAAGAATTTCACTACACCCGCAATAACATCTGCTAAATATGTGTATGTGACCAATAACATGTATTTGATTTTGATTTGACAAAAAGATGAGCTACGACCAGTCAATAAAATTAAATTGCCTCTATGACAACCGCCATAGAAAACCCCCTCCACCACACTGAACAGGTGAATAAACTCAATTCCCCATGGCTTCTATGGATATTCAGGGCATTTGTTTACATCAAGAACAATGTAGTTTCATCTTAAGCCCTTTGGGTTTCTTTATCACTCCATTCTTCAATAGGGTTAGTCATGCACAGAGAAAGTACTTCGAACTTTCCAAAGACTTCTCAGTGGAGCAGGGGGAAACTCACCGTGTCAGAACCATTGTGAGGGGTTTACAGCTTAAACCCCTGGTCCTATACATCCCAACCCCTTTTCCCCCTAAACGGTTAAGTTCTCCTCAAACATCAAACTCCTGAAAGGAGTTTAAACTCCACAGCTGTTGGGCTTGACAGACTAAGAGCGGGAGGTTGAGAAGGGGAAGGTTAGGGGAAGGTTAGGGGAAGACAGGGAGGTTAAAGTGTCAGGATGCTTCAGTTCTGCTGACGGATAGACGAACTGAATGAGTGTGTTCACATGCTCCCTACAAAGACGTTCGCTTGAAAATCTAAAAAAAGGGGGGGGTAAAGTGGCAATATTACCCCGGGACAGTAGAGGGCGATGAGCTGGTAATAGCCATCTACAGCCAAACAATGACGTGACGACACACCCAAACAAGGAAAACACGTAGGGGAGAATAAAAGTGTACGCAGAGACACACTTGACTGGCAATAACATTTTATTTTTGCGAATTGCCCGGTATAAATCTCTGCAAGGATGAGGATTCTTGATGGATGCACAGACCCAGTTCTTTGTGTGCACTGTGAACCAGTCGAGTTTTAATCTTGTTAATAAAATTAACCCTAATTCTAGGAAATCTCAGTGTGCAGTAATTTAGATTAGATTGAACTACACCACAAGTGAACAAAGCCTGTGGCACACAGCTCCTCTGTATGTTGTCAGAACCTAATGTTCAAGAAGAATGCATTGAAACACCTTGTATAGAGATGAAGAAATGTCAACAGAGCTTTTTCAGCACACAAATAAACCTTTATTCTTGCTTCTGAAAGTAAACCACAATACAACAGTGTCTGCTGAGAACAGAAAACAACAAAAGGGTCAAATATAGTGTCAAGAGCGTAGATACAAATATTTATGAGCAATATAAATATTTCGGAGCAATATTAACACGGTGTCTTGTGAACAGACATGTGAGACACACAACACTGCAAACAAAACATGCTCGGTGCATGACCTTCTCCAGATCCTGCGATATGTCTTCAATCATTTGCAATGCCTTTGAGTGTGATGTGCCAAGGACTGAGTCTGCATCTCTTCTCTCCCATCTTCTCACACCCCTGCTAATGCTGCTGCTGCTCTGTGGCATCGTGAGGAGCAAGCCAGTGGAGTAGGTCTTGGAGGTGGGCCCAGGATAGAGCTTCCCAGGTCCTGCATGGAGATTGTTTCTAATTCCACACTGCAACTCAGATCACCAGTCAGTACTGGGGGCAGAGGTAGTGCTTGGGGCCAGTGAACAAAAGAGAACAAAACCAGGTGCTGTCTCCATTCACTGGTGTTTGTGCCTTGAAAATAAAAACACATTAATCAAATATCATTAACCAAGACTACAACAGACTATATAATGTTGCAAATGTTTGAGCAAGCAGAGTTGAGTAGGCCTGGCCAAACTACTTAATTCCGCTCAAACGTTTTGACTAGCTGGACCTTTCTACCAAACTGACTTTGGTGTTACCAATTTTTTATTACATTTGTTTATTCCACCTTTATTTAACCAGGTAGGCTAGTTGAGAACAAGTTCTCATTTACAACTGTGACCTGGCTAAGATAAAGCAAAGCAGTGCGACACAAGCAACAGAGTTACACATGGAATAAAAAACAGTATGGGGGAGGAGGTAGTTGGATGGGCTATGTACAGGTGCAGTGATCTGTAAGCTGCTCTGACAGCTGGTGCTTAAAGTTAGTGAGAGAGATATGAGTCTCCAGCTTCAGTGATTTTTTGCAGTTCGTTCCAGTCATTGGCAGCAGAGAACTGGAAGGAAAGGCAGCCAAAGGAGGAATTGGCTTTGGGGGTGACCAGTGAGATATACCTGCCAGAGCGCATGCTACGGGTGGGTGCTGCTATGGTGACCAGTGAGCTGAGATAAGGCGGGGCTTTACCTAGCAAAGACTTATAGATGAACTAGAGCCAGTGGGTTTGGCAACAAATATGAAGCGAAGGCCAGCCAACGAGAGCATACAGGTCACAGTGGTGGGTAGTATATGGGGCTTTGGTGACAAAACAGATGGCACTGTAATAGACTGCATCCAAATTGCTGAGTAGAGTGTTGGAGGCTATTTTGTAAATGACATCGCCGAAGTCAAGAATCAGTAGGATAATCAGTTTTACGAGGAAGCCGATTCTAGATTTAATTTTGGATTGGAAATGCTTAATGTGTGTCTGGAAGTCTAGCCAGACACCTAGGTATTTGTAGTTGTCCACATATTCTAAGTCAGAACTGTCCCGAGTAGTGATGCTGGACAGGCGGGCAGGTGTGGGCAGCGATAGGTTGAAGAGCATGCATTTAGTTTCACTTGCATTTAAGAGCAGTTGGAGGCCACGGAAGGAGAGTTGTATGGCATTGAAGCTCGTCTGGAGGTTAGTTAACACAAAGAAGGGCCAGAATACAGAATGGTGTCGTCTGCGTTGAGGTGGATCAGAGAATCACCAGCAGCAAGAGCGACATCATTGATGTATACAGAGAAAAGAGTCGGCCCGAGAATTGAACCTTCTGGCACCCCCATAGAGGCCGCCAGAGGTCCTGACAACAGGCCCTTGACACACTGAACTTTATCTGAGAAGTAGTTGGTGAACCAGGCGAGGCAGTCATTTGAGAAACCAAGGCTGATAAGAAGGTGGTGATTGACAGAGTTGGAAGCCTTGGCCAGGTCAATGAATACAGCTGCACAGTATTCTCTCTTATTGATGGCGGTTATGGTATCGTTTAGGACCTTGAGCGTGGCTGAGGTGCACCCATGACCAGCTCGGAAACCAGATTGCATAGCGGAGAAGGTAGGGTGGGAATCGAAATGGTTGGTGATCTGTTTAACTTGGCTTTTGAAGACCTTAGAAAGGCAGAGTAGGATAGATATAAGTCTGTAGCAGTTTGGGTCTATCGTGTCTCCGCCTTTGAAGAGGGGGATGACAGTGGCAGCTTTCCAATCTTTGGGGATCTCAGACGATATGAAAGAGAGGTTAAACAAGCTAGTAATAGGGGTTGCAACAATTTTGGCAGATAATTTTAGAAAGAGAGGGTTTAGATTGTCTAGCCCGTTTGATTTGTAGGGGTCCAGATTTTGCAGCTCTTTCAGAAGATCAGCTATCTGGATTTGGGTGAAAGAGAAATGGGGAGGCTTGGGAAAGTTGCTGTGGGGGGGGCAAGGGCTGTTGACCGGAGTAGGCGTAGCCAGGTCGAAAGCAAGGCCAGCCGTAAAAAAAGGCTTATTGAAATTCTCAATTATCATGGATTTATCAGTGGTGACAGTGTTTCCTAGCCTCAGTGCAGTGGGCAGCTGGGGGGAGGTGATCTTATTCTCCATGGACTTTACAGTGCCCCAGAACTTTTTGGAGTTTGTGCTAGAGGTCGACCGATTACGATTTTTCAACGCCGATACCGATTATTGTAGGGCCAAAAAGGCAGAGAACGATTAAATTGGCCGATTTTTTTATTTATTTGTAATAATGACAATTACAACAATACTGAATGAACACTTATTTTAACTTAATATAAAACATCAATAAAATCAATATAGCCTCAAATAAATAATGAAACATGTTAAATTTGGTTTAAATAATGCAAAATTTCTCTCTATACCATTTGTATTTCATTAACCTTTGACTATTGGATGTTCTTATAGGCCCTTTAGTATTGCCATGTGTAACAGTATAGCGTCCGTCCCTCTCCTCCCTGGGCTCGAACCAGAAACACAACAGCCACCCTCGAAGCAGCGTTACCCATGCAGAGCAAGGGGAACAACCACTCCAAGTCTCAGGGCGAGTGGCGTTTGAAACGCTATTAGCGCGCACCCCGCTAACTAGCTAGCCATTTCACATCGGTTACACCAGCCTCATCTCGGGAGTTGATTGGCTTGAACTCATAAACAGCGCAATGCTGCTGGCAAAACGCACAATAGTGCTGTTTGAATGAATGCTTATGAGCCTGTTGCTGCCTACCACCGCTCAGTCAGATATTTGTATGCTTGAATGCTCAGTCAGATTATATGCAATGCAGGACACGCTAGATAAACTAGTAATATCGTCAACCATGTGTAGTTAACTAGTGATTATGATTGATTGATTGTTTTTTAAGATAAGTTTAATGCTAGCCAGCAACTTACCTTGGCTTACTGCATTCGCGTAATAGGCAGTCTCCTTGTGGAGTGCAACGAGAGGCAGGTGGTTATAGCGTTGGACTAGTTAACCGTAAAGATGCAAGATTGGATCCCCCGAGCCGACAAGGTTCAAATCTGTCGTTCAGCCCCTGAGCGAGGCAGTTAACCCACCGTTCCTAGGCCGTCATTGAAAATAAGAATGTGTTCTTAACTGACTTGCCTAGTTAAATAAAGATGAAATAAATAGTGTAAAAAAAAGAATACATATAAATCTGCCAAATCGGCGTCCAAAAATACAGATTTCTGTTTGTTATGAAAACTTGAAAATCGGCCCAAATTTATCGGTCGACCTCTAGCTTGTGCTAAAGGATGCAAATTTCTGTTTGAAAAAGCTAGCCTTTGCTTTCCTAACTGCCTGTGTATATTGGTTCCTAACTTCCATGAAAAGTTGCATATCACGGGGGATATTCAATGGTAATGCAGTACGCCACAGAATGTTATTGTGCTGGTCAAGGGCAGTCAGATCTGGAGCGAACCAAGGGCTATAACTGTTCCTGGTTAAAAAAAAATTGAACGGGGCATGCTTATTTAAGATGGTGAGGAAAGCACTTTCAAAAGAATAACCAAGCATCCTCTACTGTCGGATTGAGGTCAATATCCTTCCAGGATACCCCGGCCAGGTTGATTAGAAAGGCCTGCTTGCTGAAGTGTTTAAGGGAGAGTTTGACAGTGATGAGGGGTGGTCATTTGTCTTCAGACCTATTACGGACGGAGGCAATGAGGCAGTGATCGCAGAGATCCTGGTTGAAGACAGCAGAGATGTATTTCGAGAGCAGGTTGGTTAGGATGATATCTATGAGGGTGCCCGTGTTTATGGAACTAGGGTTGTACCTGGTAGGATCATTGATAATTTGTGTCAGATTGAAGGCATCAAGCTTAGATTGTAGGATGGCCAGGGTATTAAGCATGTCCCAGTTTAGGTCACCTAGCAGCACAAGCTCTGAAGACAGATGGGGGGCAATCAATTCACATATGGTGTCCAGGGCACAGCTGGGGGCAGAAGGTGGTCTATAGCAAGCGGCGACGGTGAGAGATTTGTTTGCGAACAGGTGAATTTTTAAAAGTAGAAGCTCAAATTGTTTGGGCACAGACCTGGATAGTATGACATAACTGCAGTAGATTGCCACTCTGCCCCCTTTGGCAGTTAAATTTTGTCTGAAAATGTAATCAATCAGGATGGAAATTTTAGGGTTTTTGGTGGTCTTCCTATGCCAGGATTCAGGCATGGCTAGGACATCTGGGTTGGCAGAGTGTGCTAAAGCAGTGAATAAAACAAACTTAGGGAGGAGGCTTTTAATGTTAACATGCATGAAACCAAGGCTTTTACGGTTAAAGAAGTAAACAAATGAGAGCGCCTGGGGAATGGGAGTGGAGCTAGACACTGCAGGGCTTTGACTAACCTCTACATCAGAGGAACATAGGAGGAGTAGGATAAGGGTACGGCTAAAGGCTATAAGAACTGGTTGTCTAGTATGTTCGGAACAGAGAGTAAAAGGAGCAGGTTGCTGGGCACGGTAGAATAGATTCAAGGTATAATGTACAGACAAATGTATGGTAGGATGTGAATAAAGTGGCAGTAAACCTATGCATTGAGTGACAATGTGGGAAGCTTTTGATTTACTTTCTGTGACAAAATTATGTTTGATCAAAAGTTGTAAAGATCTTTAGTTTAGTTGATTGGCTTGCTTTCCCTGCATGAGTATGCTGCTAGGCTAGCTAGCCACTAGCCAGCCAAGTAGATAGCGCTAGCT
The DNA here is from genome assembly GCF_018296145.1 of Oncorhynchus tshawytscha. Lineage (NCBI taxonomy): Eukaryota > Metazoa > Chordata > Actinopteri > Salmoniformes > Salmonidae > Oncorhynchus > Oncorhynchus tshawytscha. The sequence goes on from NC_056444.1 coordinate 28,152,998, forward strand.
GGCTAGCTATTGTTAGCAAAACATGGCAACTCTTTATGCAGACGGCATGTTGCTTTCAGTCTTCCCATGCTTCACGTGCCAAACAGGCCAGCAGCAACATTTCTGGAGTAGCTTTTCCACCAGTGTCTCCACTGGCCCTTCTTTCTTTTCTATGCCTGACGAACTTGTTGCAAAACCCTTAACCACTTTTTCAAACAAGTGGTTGGGTCAGACTCCACCGTCTCTGCAATCTCCCTCCTTAAATTAGCATTTACATGCTGGTCTTTAAATAATGCATGGCTAGAATCGTACTGGTGAAGGTAATGCTGTACCACCTCATTCAATCGATGCTCAAAGTTGTCGTTCACCATGTGGAATCCAAACAGTTTCAGGCTGAATCGACAAGAAGCAGAAACTCAAGTCCCCACTACAGTAGACCAATCGCGAACGAAGGGGCATTGACTTTGTCTTCAGAGCTTCGGCTGGCCCTTGAGAAAAAAAATGTGTGTGCCCGAACAGCTGAGAAAACCCTAACTGAATTCCAAAACGTCACAATATATGCATGAACTGTAATGAACTGTTTCGGCTGGGAAGCATGCGGCCGCGTAAATAGTTAACACACACACACACACATAGACGCAGCAATCTAAGGCACTGCATCTCAGTGCAAGAGGCGTCACTAGAGTTCCCAGTTTGAATTCAGGCTGTATCACATCCGGCCGTGATTAGGAGTCCCATAGGGCGGTGCACAATTGGCCCAGCGTCGTCCGGGCGGTCCTTGTAAATAAGAATTTGTTTTTAACGGACTTGCCTAATTAAATAGAGGTTACACACACACCAAAAAGTTATTTTGTTGGCATTTACGTAGCTAGCTATTTATTTTCATGAACTGAAGTTCAATTCCAATAGGCGAACAACAAGTGGCAAGGATTCTTAAATCATTGCTAAGAAAAATGAAAATGACACTTTCTACTGGTCATTGTTTTCAGGCTGGTTGTATTGGTGCTAGCTAGGTAGCAAGCTAAAGCTAGCTACCCCAGAAGTTGCGGTCAAATGGTATTGCAGTCAACACACGGTATTGTAAACACATCGTTCATGGCCGGTGTTTGCTTGTTTGCAGACTTTTTTGTACAGCTTTGACAGTGCTACTGTATATTTTTTGACACGCAAAGACCCAAACAGCATTTCATAGTATGTTTGCCGTGAGGCCTATATCAGTGACGTTATTACTGTGTAACTCCGGTAGGGCAATATCTGAAAAACAGAGCAATTGGTAGTGTGTAGCGGTGCTCGACCAGTCGGCGAAAGTCAACATCACCTACGACAGAGAACGGTTGATTGTCAAGGGCAATGATTTCCATTATAATGCTTTAATGGATTTCACCTTTGAGTTGTCTCGCCGAAATGTTCTTACTCTCTCAAATGACTGTTCGACTTGTTCACTGCTCGATCCACACAGCAGACATTGTGGGCGAGGTTAGGAATGCTGTGTTGAACGTGTAGCGCAAAATTTTACGTGTCGTTATTACATTATGTACCTACATTATATAGGTATGCACGGTACCTTTGACATTGGTTTTTAACATTGGCGTTAAACTAGATATCGGCCAATACCGATGTTGGCATTTTTAGCTAATATCGTCTGATTCCGATATGTTCACCTATATATCGTGCATCCCTAGTTAGAGGGGAGGGTTAGGGGAGAGGAAGTGGAAAGTTAGAGGGGAGGAAGTGGGGCTTTAGGGGGAGGGTTAAGGAGGAAGGGGAAGGTTAGGGGAGGCAGGGGAAGCGGAGGAGTGTTAAGTCACCATATGTATCATGACTGGGTTACCTCTCCTGTCAGATCCATTTATCTTCCACATGCTAATTAGTGATGTCCTCCACCCATAAGCCCTCTTCTCCCTTTTCCTCTCCATGGCTGGAGGCCTTGACTCCCTCTCTGGAGGAGAGCAGGTTTGACAAATCAAGGCGGGAGCCCCTATTAGCATATGAATGCACATCCACGCTATAGCCTAGCCCCCCTGGCCTCACTCCCCCGGTTTACACGTGTCATTTCCTCCTCCAGACCAGATTCGCACAACAAGAGGTGTTGATCAGTTATTACCAATTTAGAGGGGAAATCTGGGATTGATACCTCAATGACAGGTAGTAATTGGTTATTGAAGACTATAATCATTTGAGAGTGGTTGCATTTCTCCAGGACAATCCCTCATTTTTGCCTGCACTGGGCCTTTGACAATACCTTAAAGAGGAATATATATATAAAGGGGTTTTTTTGAAAATAAAAATGGAGGGGCCTCTTAAAAACTTCTAAAAGAAGCTGAATAAGTAATATGATGTCAGTAGAAAGGAAGATAAGAAACATGGCATGGGTACATGGCAGCGGGACCGTACAGGCAGAGAGAGATACATAACTCATATGTAAAGCCTAACCCTGCCAGTGGGTCCTTTATTGACAACCAAGGCCTTGTATCTGCACTGAAGGCATTAACTACATCCACATATGTAGGTTATAAATCCAACTCAAAGAAAGAGAGCTTTGCTTTGGCCACAGGACTTTGGTGTGGAAAACTGTCGAGGATTGGATGTGAGGCTTGAAAAATAATACATTTCAACATTTCAACCTGCATGGTGTGTGAAACGTACTTATGGCAGCTTAAAGAAATGATTTACATGAGCAAATAAAAACCAATTTGACACGTGAATAACATTTGACAACAGACTCTCTGATACAAAACACATCACTACATATTTACAGTAATTGAGTAAACTGTATCCTTCCATATTTCAAAAACTTCGGCTACAAGTGAAATACTCTGAGTAAATGTATAGAAAATATGTGCACTGACATTCAATATCGGTACGTCAAATGTCGCATGCATGTGATTCCGAGTAGATCTCTAGATAGATAGTGTGAGAAGCCAGGGCACTCAGCTCGTTTTTAACCCGATAAACATTTTATCCATCCAAATGCATTGTGTACTCTCTGACTACACTGACATCAGATATGATAAGAAATAGAATGCTTTGTCTGGTTTATGTTTTAAAAACTTCTCCTGTTTCTCCAAAGCTCGCCATCCGCCTCCTCGCTCCGAGGCTCACCTGTTACCATCAATCACGCCACAAATGGCTTCCCTGACACTCCCACTACTCATTCTGCACCGCGCCTGCCTTTTGTGACCACCATCTTGGAAATAACCAGAGAAAAACATGGATGTAGGGTGGGTTAGGAGTAGAGGGTAAATGGGTTATGGGGGTTCAAATCATTGCCAAATGTTCTCTTCTCAACAATAGGATTTCAAACATCATCTGGTGAGGACAACCGTCAACATGTTCCAGGTGGACGAGAGTAGTTAGTGAGTGAGTCCTCTCATCGATATCATGCGGCAAATGTCACAAGCTTCACTGTCCACCTCTAACCTCCCTCAACTACCTCTCCTCTTTCTCTTCCCCCTCTCTTCCACTCTCTCCCCTAATCCTTCCTCTCCCACCATACTCTCTCTCACCCCCTCTACCCCTGCCTCCCTCTCCCTCCCTGCCGTGCAGAGGCCAGAGACAGATTTACAGCGACTGTCAAAGTCAGGGATGACAGATAAATTAATCTTCTCTTCATGAGTTTACATCCCCGGCATCTGGGCTGCTGCTCTGGCCCTAACAAGCGCTGGGGTCTTGGAGAGCTGTCTTCTAGAGCTGATGTTTTAATGACCAGAGATGAATTACCCTGTCATGTGAATCTATTTATATTGCCGTTAGGAGACGGAAGGGTGGGGCCCGGCCCAGCCCCGTGGCTCTGGACCCAGGACAGACAGAGTGATTTTATGGGTTAAGGTCCCCTTGAAGCATCTGGTGGAATCAAGTTTTGTCAGCCAGGCCATCGCCAGTCTGTGGTGGGGGGGATGCAGATTTGGCCGTCTGTAGAGTGTAGTAGTCTGTGGTCCTCCTGAGTCCTGTATCTAGCGTCCGCCAACACCAGGCTCCCGAAATCAGAGTAATTCCCTTTTGATTGAGGCCCATTACCCAAATTGCATGGTGTGTGTTTGTGTGTGTGTGTGAATGCAGAGCCAATGTAAATTCACATTCATACACCAGAGTAACGTGGGTCTGATGGGCCCTGTGAACCAACTCCTTTATCCAACTCAAATAAACCATGTGGAAACCAGAGGTAGTGAATGAGTCTTAATGGACGGACAGGTATATTTTGATGGTAAGGCCTAAAATAACTGTTTTGCTCCGCGTTGCTCTGCAAACTCAGTTTGAGATTTGAATTCTAAATCGACGCCATGTTGGCAGCATACGTTCCAAACCATAAGTTCTGAGATGGCTAGATTCCTCTGAGAATGTATAGAGAAATAGAATGATGTTATTGAACCGGTGTGGAAGATAGCTCGCTAGAGCTCCGTCACTGAGAAATGGCTGTAGCATATGACAATTCTCAGCCTATGCCCAGACAGTATTGTTGCCAAATTTTCTGATATGCAGCATGTATAATAATACAACATATTAACCTCGACATCTTAAAATAGCCCCACAATTTATATGGCAGATACGCAAAACATAGTCAGCACATAAGGAAAGGACACTGACATCTCCAGAGTTGAGTCGTCCCTCAGACAGTCGGTTCTGCTGATGAAAGCCAGGCCAGATTACTTTCCTGTCGAGGTACTGTACATCTACAACTCTGTGTTGTAATTCATCTTAAAATGGATGACTCTGTCACCTGGACTAACACGTCGCTGAGAGAAGCCATCAATAGTTTGTCAGAAACTGCACACTGTGCGAGACGACTCATCAATCACCATTTACATAAAACAAAGAGCTGCTTTCTATGTGAGGCTGCCAAGCAGCCAGTCAGCGACGGAGGGGGTTGCTGCGGAGCCTGTCACAGATAAAAGGAGCTACCTCATAACCCCTTTGAGACACTGTGCAGGAGTAACGGGGCCATGTGATGCCAATCTTCCAACCCATTGCTTTTGGATAACTACCAATGAGCCATACATCAATGCATTAGAGCGAGGAATGAGTACCTCCTTATATAAACTACAGGGAAGGCTGAGGTGAAAACTAGAGGCCTAAATCATAAAAGAAAACGGTGCCAAATTAAGAATAAAATGGCAAAAGATCAAATTAAGGTATTGTTCTGTTGAATGTAAAAGGTTATAGTTCAACGTATATATTGCTACATTATAGACAACACATTGTATACATACTGTTGATATTTGATTTTCAGTGAACTGCAGTACAAAAAGCTTTGGCAAAATGTTCACCTTCCTAATGATCTCACACACCCAACCCCACACCAACGCTAGGAATTCAATTTGGAAGCCATCATCACGAGCGGCGAGGAGGAAAGTCATACTGCTATAAAGCTCAGATTATCAATCATCCTGACAGTTTATTGGCGTTATCACTGTACATACCATTAACATGATGTCTGGCCCAGATTGTCAGGCCATGCAGGGGCAAACGCTAAACAGACCAGGATTCAAATGCACATCCCAAACTACATTCCCTCTGCGGCTGTGATGGCAAAGCACTGTCTACAGTACAACTGACTACGACACTGACTTCGATTTATGGGACGTGCCGTCTGTCAGGACAGGCGTCAAGTCAACACAGCCAAGCTGACGAGAACATAGATAGTGTCAGTGTGTCGCGCTAAAGGAAATGCAAAAGCTTTTTATGTTTATCGCATACCAGTATGTCAGTATAGTATATAGTCAGTCCATGCACTATAACAGATTAACAGTGTTGACAAATAAGGTAGAGAGATAGTGTAGGCAGTCTGTAGGCAGTCTGTAGGCAGTCTGTAGGCAGTCTGTAGGCAGTCTGTAGGCAGTCTGTAGGCAGTCTGTAGGCAGTCTGTAGGCAGTCTGTAGGCAGTCTGTAGGCAGTCTGTAGGCAGTCTGTAGGCAGTCTAGGCAGTCTGTAGGCAGTCTGTAGGCAGTCTGTAGGCAGTCTGTACTACAGCTGTGTAGTGTTGACAAATAAGGGAGCTAGAAATATATGTGTCTTCCCTTTGCTCTACCTCATCAGACTTCATTGGAAAAGTCCTTAGCACTCGACTGATATGCTAATACTCTTCATGAAAAAGCGTATTAATACAACCACTTGTGCTATTAAAGTAATTTTGGTGGCTCTGGGAGACTCGGCGAGAAAAGCAAATATCCATAATTCAAAAGATCTTGACAGTTAGAAGGTTCTTAATGGACTTTTAAATGCTATGCTGTTGCCAAGCGAGACCATAAAGAAGAGAGAAATGTCTCCTCGCAACCTTTAATCAGACGAATGCAGAGCAAACATACCACTCTACCACTACTGCTTATAGAGAGAAAATTGTAATACTGTTTTTTCCAAGAAATAGAAATGGGTTTTTCCTCCCTTCCTGCATACATATTAGACAAGCTTGTGTTTTTCTTAGTTTCATGCACACACAGAGCTTGATCATGGATTGGGTAGAGTTGAAGTTGAAAGAAAATATAATGTATAATCTTTATGTTCTCATCTCTATGTTAACTTGATTGATAAAAGTAATACGGATTGTTGGACTAACTTCCATCACTACAGCAATCAATGCACTGGTTTACTGTAACACCCTACTATGGCCTTCGTCATAGAAATATAACTACAGGAATGTCTGTCCTAGTAATTACATTTCTATGTTCTTGATATCCTTTGCAAGACGGTGAGTGAGCAGCATCCACCACCTTCCGTTACAGTCACTTAAAGAACATACAGGTCCCATTCTATCTGGATCTCAAGATGCATCAAAACCTTCTCATTGTGCCAACTAAGGCTCTTGATACAGAGTCACAATGATCCATAAAATATTTAGTGTTGTCCATCTGCAATAGTGAACAATGTTGCGCTTCTGTCCGAGACCAGACACCACAGTCATCCGTCGTCACGTCCTCTCAATGCGCTCTGTTCACCAAAAAAAGTCCACAGACCCCCTCCATTTTAATATAATGATGATGTCATCATCCAGTCATCTTCTGGCGTTCCGTGTTCGCTCCTACACGAGCAGCAACATTCTAGCTGCGAGTCAAACACACTGGGTTTGATTGTAGCAGCTGATGAGCAGCCGAACAAAGTCAGGGTGCTGTTTAATTTCCAAATCTCTTACACGCGTAGTTAAATATAAAATAATCAAATGGGTTTAGCCAGAAGAGTCTGGTAATCCCAGACTAATAGGAGGAATGAGGAGAGAGAAGGGTGGTAATCCCAGACTAATAGGAGGAATGAGGAGAGAGACGTTCTGAGCAAGGAACTTAAACTTTAGCTTTTTTCGTGGCACATATTGCACTTTTACTTTCTTCTCCAAAACTGTTTTTTCATTATTTAAACCAAATTGAACATGTTTCATTATTTATTTGAGACTAAATTGATTTTATTTATGCATTATATTAAGTTAAATTAAAAGTGTTCATTCAGTATTGTTGGAATTGTCATCATTACAAAAATATATATATATAAAAATCAGCCGATTAGTCAGTGTCTACTTTTTTTGGTCCTCCAATAATCAGTATTGGCGATGGAAAATCATAATCGGTCGGCTTCTAATGTAGATTATGTTCAGAAGTATAAAGAGACTGTATCAATGACGGCTCTCATCTATTTGAACATGAAGAAGTTTTCATAAAGACACACACAATGTTGGCAATTCCAGACTGCTTGTTCTGGGATAGAGAGTCCTTCCTTTAAATAAAGTGGCTGTCCATTATAGCCTTTCTTAGAATCTTTAAACCAGGGAGCTAAACTCAACTAGCGTTAGCCATCAAACAGCCCAGTGAAAATATCCAGAGTGCAGTGCTACAAATCTGATTACTCCATCAGCAGTCCATCAGTGGAAAGAAAATCCCTTCAGATGCTCAATGACTGCAGCGCTGCAGAACATTCAACCACCACATCCATCCATCAACACAGAGGTCGACACTAGGTCATCTGTCCTCCATGGTTTCAATATAAACATCATTCATAGCATCCATCCGCTGAAACGATTATGAACACAAAATGGCCAAAACAGGTTGGGACCCGAGGGGATATCGAAAATTTCCTTATGGGATATCAAGTTATGATACAATTATTGTCTTTAAAACAAGTTTTGAATCATAAAGCGGCAATAAGCAGTTGCTACATCTATTTATGGACTTGTAAATTAATTATATTTACCGATTGATTCTTGAAGAAATAACTTATAAATGCCTCAGAACCAGAAATATAAGCTTGTTTTTTCCCAATGTTTGTAAACAAAGTAAATGTAAGCAAACACTATATAGCCACAAAACATGGCTAAAAACTATCATTTTTACATTTATTTGAGTGGTTACAATTTTCCAGCCCCATCCCTCAGCTTTCTACCGAAACAGGGGCGGGGAGAACACGTCGTCTGCTGATTGTCGCTTTAAGGACATTCTGGTCATCGAAGTGATTCAAAATATTGTTTATTTGCAGAGTCAATTTCATGAGCCATTTCACGGGACATTCATGAGCCATTTCACAGGACATTCATGAGCCATTTCATGGGACTGTGGAGTTTTTTCACCATGAAACTCATCACTTTCTACTCTACAAAAAATAAATAATCACACAAATACCCATTTGTAGCCTCTCCTATCAGCTTCCCTCGCTTACGGATATTCTTTGTAATCCCAAACACCTCAAGCATCCTCCACTGGTTTTACAACTTCAAAAACACACCTCATCAAATAATCAGGAGGTCTGTCAGACATGTGTCCCCCCCCTACCCTGATGGCATGCCAACACCAAAGGGCAGCATTGATTTTCTGTTGGGATGGCTCGGATTATCTCTCTTTAGGGATTAGCTGCCTGTGCACGGCCTCGGGGTTCACTATAAAAGTAATAATTAATTTAAGCAGCTACACTGGAAGGATACATATTCGCAGCGAGAGGGGGCTCTGTGTGTGTGTGTGTGTGACTAGATGACTGGTACTCAGTTGAAAGGAAGAGAGATTTGTCTCTGTTATATGTTTAACAATAGCAGCAACGATGACAATACTGTCCATTCTTTAAATGTGGTTACCATACATCCTTGAAAAGCCAGATTTGAACTCACAATTCTGATTGATTATACAAAACACAGAGGTCGATGAGATAACTGAACATAAAGATTCAGTTCAGACAACCTTTTAAGCCTGACCTAAGCCTATAGGCCTTCTGCTTGTCTTGATTGACGGCCATGTCACAAGTCAATTAGGATGTCCGCAGTTCTCACCATGGCATCTCTTTACATTTTCTTTTAATGAATTTCACTGTGGCCTGCTCCTGCTGATTATCAGGCAGTGAGGCAGACTGTTGCTGAGTGAGTGAGTGTCAGTGGTGGGGAAGGAGGGGAAGGGCCACGGGGGAGGGTGTTGAGCACAGTCATTGTTGTTGAGAGAGCGCTGCAGCAGGTAGTGATGACAAGTGATGTGAGAACAACAAATTAACTAGCACTAGTTACCTACATACTTCTCCTAGTTATTGTTAGCATTGTAAGTACAGTACCTCAAATCAGCCTGACTAACCGGTGTCTGCATGTAGCCTCGCTACTTTTATAGCCTCGCTACTGTTTTTCAGTCTTTTTACTGTTGATTTTATTTCTTTACTTACCTATTGTTCACATAATACCTTTTTTTCACTATTGGTTAGAGCCTGTAAGTAAGCATTTCACTGTAAGGTCCACACGTTGTATTCGGCGCACGTGACAAATAAACTTTGATTTGATATACAGTAGTCCCACAACTAAGACCACTGTACATGTAAAAAGCAATGAGGCTAAAGTAACAGATCAGAACGTTTAGCTTAAAATGTTGATCAACTGTTATTCCTTCACGTCAGAAGCACACCAATGTGCACACGGCAGTAGTGACAAAATGCAATTAGCAAGAACCCATGCAAGCAGTTTCATGTGACAGAGATGAAAATACCTGTTAGAAATGTAGAAAGAGGGGAGATCTAAAGATGCAACAACTAGCAGGGTTGTTAATATGACAAGGACTGTGTCTTTGCCTGCTGGACAATGAAAGAACGTTGATTTGAAAACAGAACAATAGAAAATGCTGGTTTCAATGGCATAAAGAAGTGCTCATCAAATAATGTCCTCAACATATGGTCTGATTTTGGCTATAGGCTACTTTGAAACAAGCTAATACATGCCTCATACAATGAAATAAAACCTCCAGATTGAATCTGATATTGGTCTATGGGAATTAGTAGAGGAAAATGGTAATTATTCTGTTAATTTCAACCTGTTAGTGTGAATCTATGTATTCACTGACCAACTAGAAGCACCCTCAAGTGACCATCTTGTTTAGTGACTAAACATGTCTACTCTCACTCACACAAACATATGGATAGAACTGTCATGCTAAAATATGCACCAGAGGTGAAACTAAAAGGCCAAACTAGCCACCAGCTGTAGACCTTCTGTACGCCAGTCTTCCTCAGCCCTGTGAACATCTTTACATCTCTTCCAACCTGCCTTCTGCCAAAAACAGGACGGTAAAGGGATTTTACACCACTTTCTCTACACTTCTCTTTCTCTTCTATTCTCACTCTTCCCCTTCTACAAAACTTTCATTGGACTGACACAAACAGCTGGTTAGATCACAAGTCTGTTCTGCACCCTGTTGAGCCTGTCTCATGAGGATCCTGTGCCCCCTATTTTCTTCCCCATCCTCGTCCCTCTGTTCTTCACCTCATCCTCCTCTGCATCTTCCTACTCGCTTCCCCCCTCCCACTCTTCCTCCACCTCATCCTCCTCTGCATCTTCCTACTCACTTCCCCCCTCCCACTCTTCCTCCACCTCTTCCTCCATTATTTGTTTTGAAGCCTCTCAGTACAGAGGCAGGATTCTGACTGCTGAGGACCCCAGAGCCCCAGCACCAGACAGTAGAAGAAAAGGACTGTTCTCTTTGCCCGGAGTACATCACTCTTCTTCCTCCTCCACCACCACCACCGTCGAGGGATAACTCTTTAAATAGCACCAAATGTCCGGACAGACAGAGGAGAGCGGATCAGTGGGATGTAGGCCTATGGTCTGTTGTTGAGATAGTGTCAGCCACAGATACACATACACAGAGTTCACAAGGAAACTGTCTCAGTGGTGATCAGAGTCATGGTACATACACTAATGGGCAGACTATATCTATGAAGGGAAAACAAATTGCTAGAACCTCAAAATGGCCGCCCATTTTCACAGGGAGAGTATTCTTGAACTGGAATACACACGTCAGCTGCCTAGACACGGAACATGCCGCCACCGTTTCTTATCTCAACATGTGCCTCAGTAAATCCAAAAGGAATGAGGCAACATATCACTGATGTATTGCAGCCTGACCATAAAAAAACCTCTCAGTCTGATGTATGTCATATGTAACTATAAACACTTTCTCTACACTTTGATTCTGTCATTCCTATAGCTGCATTGTTTTATAGAGAATAGTTTTCCATGCTGTTGAAATAAATTGAGTATCAAACAACTAAAAAGGTAAACAAATGAGGGAGGGCGCGAGAAAGAGAAAGGAGGGACGAAGAGAAACTCACCCCAGGGAGGAGGTATATTCCTTCTCTATAAACCATCCTATCAGGCTAAGCACTACCAGGCCGTAGGGATTGGGGAGGAAGGTGGCTGAGAGAAGAGGAAAGCGAGGGACTTTTAAAAGCAAACGCTGCCAAAGATGTGATTGAGTTGATCTGAAATGGAAACGGGAAATGTGTTACAGCTGTGCTGAGAATGTGGTGCAGCTGTACCGAGACAGAAATGGTTTAAAGCCTTCTAACTGGGGTAGAAGGAGAAAAAAACGTCACCCCTCGCCAGTGAGGTGAGAGTTTGCAAAGCAAGCACATTAGCCGATTTGCTGTAGTGTATCACTCCGCGGGTGGCAAACCACTGTTAAACATGACTCCCGACGCTAAGGTTAAAAGATGATTATTTTAGGCAGCGTTTATTGCGGTGATGTAATATTTTCTAATATTGATGGAGTCCCCTAGGCTCACTAGGAATAGGTCTATAGTGACATAGTGACAGTTCTCCATGCACTTTAATGGTGGTGCGATTTATCTTCTCCATTGTCAACAATTATCATTGAGCCTCTTAAAAAAAAAAAAAAAATCACACCACATAATTCTAAAAATGGTGAGGGCTACAAGCATCATCTAAAACCTTGGCTGGGTAGACCTCATGTTTCGGTCTTCACTTTTCAACCCAATCCACTCTCCTGGAGAGAACTGTGGAAGATGGATTGAGAGCCATGGAGCTGAGAGCAACCATATTGTCCAGGCAGCCAAATCCAGGAAAGCAGGAAACTTCTTTGTTCAGCTTCCAGGCGGCTCTGGAAGCGTATTTTTCCTCTTCGTTCGGGACGCATTGATGAGAACACCCCACCGCTTACATCATTCATCTGGGAGATGGTTTAGTGTGATGGGAGAACGTAAACGCTAGATGAGCCATGGACTAACAGGAGATTTAGGGTGTGTCTCAGTAGTCTAGAGTAGTTTCCTCTACACCAGTGTTTCCCAACTCCAACTCTCCAGTACCCACACCAGCACACGTTTTTGTTGTTGCCCTGGACAAAAAAAACACCTAATTCAACTCATTGAGGGCTTGATGATTAGGTGACAAGTTGACTCAGGTGTGCTTGTCCAGGGCTACAGCCAACGTGTGTGGGAGTTGGGAAACACTGCTCTACATATTAATCTGCCGTATTGCTTTCACCTCGCCTGTGTTTTTAGATCGGTACAGATGGATGAGAGAAGATGAAGAGAGGAAGCCATGTTAAACTATTGGGATGTGCCCTCAGCTTCACCTTTAGCGGAGCATACTATTCTAGTAGCCTTGTTGACAGCTCAGTGCCATCCCTAATCATCTCCCTTTTAACACTTGTTTAAAATGCACACCCTTATGTCAAAACTGGACTAGGCATCAGCTCACCACAAGTCAACTACTTACTAAACATGTCACTATTAAATAATAGATTCACGATTTTCCCCATCATATTTGCAAGACCTTACGGCAACGTCTGTGGGTTAGTCTTAAAGTATTTAATGTGTTTAAATATGTAGGAGAATCAAGATCTTAGAAAGTAGCTACAGTACTTGTTTATGCAATATTCACAGACTCCGGCTATGGCTGCTGGGAAAATAAGTAAGACGTATGGGCGAATTGTTTTGAACTTGTCAGAATAGAAAAATGGGAGTATGTCCGCCACTGGCCCATTCAAGTCAACCCATAAAGATACATCACTCAGCGTTGCTCTCTACTAAAACGCGAAGGAAACATATTGTAGATTTTAAAGAGACTTCTTATTTCACCAAACTGTGTACTAAAACTAATTGGATTTGTGTCAATGGAAAAAATATCTCCCTCCCTCCCTGGGAAGGGCTTTGAACTCAATAGCTCTGACAGGGCAACCAAACGAAGGGCACATGAGGGAGTGGGACCCTTCACCACATGCCAAACACCAGGGAGGAAAATTAAATCGCTGGTCAACATAAAATATTAAAATAGCATGGGTATCGAACTATTTTTAAATGTCAGGCCCGGCGAGGTAGTGAACTAAGCTCTATTTTGTGGGTGATAATTGAAATCATAGCTGTAGTCATTACCACTGACAAGTTTCTAAATAATACCCAATAAATTCCATCCACATAGCGGGCGGAGTTGTGACAGCTGGCTGTGGTAAAAACCATAAAGTACAGAATTCCCCTCTCTCTCTATCCACCCATCCATCCTTTCTCCCACTCGCTGTTTCATCAGTCAGTCTATCCTCTCTCTTTCCCCCTCTGTCCTCGCTCTCCCTCCCTCTCTTCCTCTCTGTGCCAATAAACCGTCAGCCTTTCTCCTCTCCCCTCCAGAGTGTTGGCTGTGTGTCAGCAGTAGGGCCAACTATAGGCCTGTAGATTGCGCTCTGTGTCAGTGGCACGCCATCCATCTTGGGATATACAATAAAAAACGTGACACACTCATCAAAGGGAATGGCACCGGTGCCCAGTATATATTTAATTTGAACAAAAGGAACATAAAGATGTTCCATTCCATTACGGAATCCAACACCACCACGAGACGGCCTGAGATTAGCGAGCGTTCCGTGGTGGAATGCCTTCTAGAAGGCCGGCGGCGATGTTCTGACAGTGATTTAGGGATGAGTCCCTCTCTGCCATCAGTGGGCTTTTGTTGTGTTGCAACACAGACATAGATAGGGATTATAAATACAGTGTTGGTGAAAGGGACTATACAGCTGGGAGATGACTGGGGGACTATGGCCTAGCTAGGCATGTACTGCTCCATTCATACTACACAGAAAGACCCTGTTGAGTGACTCTAGCTATCATTCAATTGTCTCAGCATACTGCAGATAATCCTAACTAGATTTGGGAGTATGCCTCACCTATCGATAAAATCCCTTGCTAGTGTGATTTAAAAAAAAGGATCCTACACAGTCATTTGTTTATTTGGATCCCCATTAGCTTTTGCAGAAGTATCAGCTACTCTTCCTGGGGTCCACACAAAAGAAAAGATGACAAAACATTATTGGTTGTACTCTTGCTTGGGTCAAGCCCCTGCAGATTTGGGCATGTATTTATAAGCAAGCCAGAGTAGGAATGCTGACCTGTCCACGTAATCTTACTCATTATGATCTAAAAGGCAACACTGATCCTGAAATGGGGCCAGTCTTCTCCATGGTACCTGTAGTGCTTCATTACAGTCAGAATCAGTACTGTATGTAAACACACACAGACAGAGAGAGAGAGAGAGAGAGAGACAGAGAGAGAGAGAGACAGAGAGAGAGAGAGACAGAGAGAGAGAGAGAGAGACAGAGAGTTTGCTCTAAACCAGGACCATATTGCTGCCTCGCTGCGGTTTGGCTGCAAAAAATCTTTCTGATACAAGATTGTCATCTTACCAAAACAGAGAGTGCATGACTTGCCCGCGAGAATATTTCTAAACAAATTTGGAAAGACTGTACTAATGTTCTCTTCCCCTTGTCTTTCTCTTTTTGAGCGAGCGTCACGTTCATTGAGGTCCCCCTCTCCAGCAGGATTTCATTTGACTAAGTGCTATGGTTCCGTTTACTTTGACACATGGACATCAGATGCTGATAGCAAAACCTTTGATGAACACGGTCTACAAGCACACACACAGTTGTCATGTGTTTAGCATTACAAGTTCTCTCCAGGCTATGGTATGTTTCTGTTCTGCTTTTCACACAGCATTGATGAACATTAGCCAGAAAGCAGAGGCTGGCTAACCCTGGACTGGGGTGGGCTGGGGTCGGCCTGGAGAGTATTCAGGAAAGGACGCCTAGCGTTCTATGAGAACAAAGCCAGCAGGCAAAACTGGCTGTGATGATGTCATTACAACCAGATTAAACCAGTTCTAGTAGGAAACTAGCTTTGTCTGCTGAGAATCAACAGTTCAACTGACAGCAACCATCTCCAGGATAAGGTGGTTAGACTACAGATGTGGGATCTTAATTTGATCACCCTTTTCCTGCACCGCTTCATGCTTTACATACATTCACTGAAAACCCACACTAACACACGGTTATTTGAACAGTATTGCACTTTTCATGTAGCCTGCTTTTTGGCCAGCTAATAGCCTAACCACAGATGAAGGAACATTATGGACTAAATGCTCAAATGTTGTCGCCGCTGGATTATTTTGCTGTGACAATATAGGTCAAATTAAGATCCTACATCTGTACGTTAGAGGGACAACAGAAAAATACATACTTTACAATAAGTTGTACGGATCCTAGTTACACATATACTTACATGCAATTTTAATTATAATGTCTTGTTGTAATTGCATGTCGTGAGTAGCTAATTTGTAATTACTTTAAGAGTAGCTAATTTGAAACATAATTTATTCCTATTCATAGAATAACCAAGGTCAACTTAGTGTTGCCAAAGCTGGTAACTCTTAGTGTTATTTCCTCCTAGAAGACACCACAGTGTTTCATCAACTACCATGAGATTGCAAGTTGTCATTACTGGACAAAGATGCACAACAACTGGCGAGACGAAGAAAAACAACAGACTGACAACTCATTACATCCATTCCATCTAGTCCCATTATTCTCTCAATTTTCTCTCCCATCTCTGCACTTTCCCCTGAGTGGTCCATCACTGTGGAAATTGTTCCAATGAAAATTAAAATGGAGTGTTTTCAATAGGACAGAATTTATGTGAAATTGCATATAGCTTCCAATATGAATATATTACTTCCTGGTCTGCTGGCTTGGTCTCTCTTATCTCTCCATTTTAAATCTGTCTGGAGGAACACTGTATTGGCCCTAATTCATGAGATGCAAACCTGGTTATACAGAATATTACTCCTAAATGGGACTGATAGATCAGATATGAAATATATACAAACCAGCGCCAAGTCAAACACACGGACACACACACACACCACACTCCCAGTTAAGTAATTTGAAGTCTTCATACAGACGGTCCCCCCCGAAAACTGACACTATCTGCATACTGCTATCTCTGCAGACTGAACACTCAGCCAAGACAATGACAGCCCCTCTCTCTCCCTTGTCACTTCTCATTTCAGCCCCAGTCTGACGGCTCTTACTGGGTTTATGCCAATAATATTCCCCCCTCCCCTCCTCTGGTTCCCCATCAAACACCCAGTGTCTAGCTCTGATGGAAAAGGAGCACTTCATGTCTGTGACACCCATTTGTCAATTAGCAGGCCCCTTTCCCTGTTGACATACGGGGACTTGAAAGACGGAGCGCCGCCTGTGACCAATTAAGAGAGACAGATGAGTGAGGCGTGTGGCGGAGTAATACCATAATGTGCTTTAGATATGAATATAAAACGACATGGATGACAGGCCATACAAGGTTTTATTTAATTTCTGAGTGGTAACCGGGGGTCCCCTCCCTACGTTGTCTTCCTTTTTCTGTTTTCATCACACTACTAACATCTCATTTGACAGGCTGGGCGACATTTAGAGCACTTTAGTTTGTTTTGTATTACCTGCGAGTTAGCATACTTGATTTCCCATTAAAATGCCAAATGGCTGCCATGGCTGACGTACTGTAGCCTTATCCTACACACACAGGTGGAGGAGGGTTGATCTGCAATGCAAAAACTCCACGTTCATCTCTCTCTACAGCTTTGGGTGGGTGTGGGGGGGGAGCAGGGAACAACAGCCTTGATTCATTGGATGACAGTAGAGCACATGATGGGACATCAAGATTGATCTTGTCCTGGTTAAAACACAGTCATGATGGGTCTTGTCCTGGTTAAAACACAGTTACTGTATATCATTGTGCTGAAGAATGTAAGACTTTGTAGACTAAGTTAGATGAATTTGACTATTGAGACCCAATAGGTCTATATCGTCTATTTCTGCACATACTGTACTAAGGGGAGCACTTACATCAACAATAAAAGACGAGCGAGATAGTGAGATTTATCTGTTCAATACAGAGTAGAGGACAGTGATCACCACAACATACCGTACCAGTCAAAAGGTTGGACCCACCTATTCCTTCCAGGGTTTTTCTTTATTTTTTACCATTTTCTACATTGTATGATAATAGTGATGACATCAAAACTGTTAAATAAATCAAAATATATTTTATATGTGATTCTTCAAAGTAGCCACCCTTTGCCTTGATGACAGCTTTGCACACTCTTGGCATTCTCTCAACCAGCTTCATGCGGTAGTCACCTGGAATGCATTTCAATTAACAGGTGTGCCTTGTTGAAAGTTAATTTGAGGAATTTCTTTCCTTCTTAACTTCTCTAGAGTAGGGGCAGCATTCATAATTTTGGATGAAAAGCATGCCCAAATTAAACGGCCTGCTACTCGGGCCCAGAAGATATGATATGCATATAATGTAGATTTGGATAGAAAACACTCTAAAGTTTCCAAAACTGTTAAAATAGTGTCTGAGTATAACAGAACTGATTTGGCAGGTGAAAACCTGAGACAAATCCATTTCAGGAAGTTTTTGTTTGTTTTGTTTTTGTAGTTTTCTATTCAATGCCATTACAGTATCCATTGACTTAGGACTCAAATTGCAGTTCCTATGCCTTCCACTAGATGTCAACAGTCTTTAGAAATTGTTTCAAGCTTGTACTCTGATAAATGAGGGAGTAAGACCAGTCTGAATGAGTGGACCCTACTGTATCACAGAGCTTTTTCAACGCGCAATCCCGAGAGAGTGCCTTTCTTGTTTACCTTTTATATTGACAAAGTTATTGTCCGGTTGAAATATTATAGATAATTTAGGCTAAAAACAACCTGAGGATTGAATATAAACATCGTTTGACATGTTTCTATGAACTTTACAGATACAATTTGGATTTTTTTGTCTGCCTGTTTTGACTGCGTTTGAGCCTGTGGATTACTGAAGAAAACGCGAACAAAACGGAGGCTTTTGGATATAATGAGACTTTATCAAACAAAACAAACATTTATTGAGTGCCACCATATGAAGATCAAAGGTAAGGGCTTAATTTTCTCTCTATTTCTGACTTGTGTAACTCTTCTACTTGGCTGGTTACGGTTTGTAATGATTTGTCTGCTGGGCTATGTTCTCAAATAATTGTAAGGTATGCTTTCGCCGTAAAGCATTTTTGAAATCTGACACAGTGGTTGGATTCACAAGAAGTTCATCTTTAAACCTATGTTTAATAGTTGTGTCTTTTCTGAATTTTTATAATGAGTATTTCTGTATTTGAATTTGGTGCTCTGCAATCTCACTGGATGTTGGCCAGGTGGAACGCTAGCATCCCACATACCCTAGAAAGGTTAACGTGCTTGAGCCAATCAGTTGTGTTGTGACAAGATAGGGGTGGTATACAGAAGATAACCCTATTTGGTCAAAGACCAAGTACATATTATGGCAAGAACAGCTCAAATAATCAAAGAGAAACAACAGTCCATCATTACTTTAAGACATTAAGGTCAGTCAGTACGGAAAATTTCAAGAACTTTGAAAGTTTCTTCAAGTGCAATTGCAAAAACCATCAAGCGCTATGATGAAACTGGCTCTTATGAGAACTGCCACAGGAAACGAATACAGAGTTACCTCTGCTGCAGAGGATACGTTCATTAGAGTTACCAGCCTCAGAAATCGCAGCCCAAATAAATGTAGTAACAAACATCAACATCAACTGTTCAGAGGAGACTGCATTAATCAGGGCTTAAAGGTCGAATTGCTGCAAGGAAACCACTACTAAAGAACACCAATAAGAAGAGACTTGCGTGGGCCAAGAAACACGAGCAATGGACATTAGACTGGTGGAAATCTGTCCTTTGGTCTGGAGTCCAAATTTGAGATTTTTGGTTCCAACCGCCATGTCTTTGTGAGACGCAGAGTAGGTGAACGGATGATCTCCACGTGTGGTTCCCACCGTGAAGCATGGAGGAGGTGTGATGGTACTTTGCTGGTGACACTGTCTGATTTATTTAGTGGGACTATCATTTGTTTTTCAACAGGACAATGACCCAACACACCTCCAGGCTGTGTAAGGGCTATTTGGCCAAGGAGGAGAGTGATGGAGTGCTGCATCAGATGACCTGGCCTCCACATTCACCCAACCTCAACCCAATTGAGATGGTTTGGGATGAGTTGGACTGCAGAGTGAAGGAAAAGCAGCCAACAAGTGCTCAGCAAATGTGGGAACTCCTTCAAGACTGCTGGAAAAGCATTCCAGGTGAAGCTGGTTGTGAGAATGCCAAGAGTGTGCAAAGCTGTCATCAAGGGAAAGGGTGGCTACTTTGAAGAATCTAAAATATGTTTTGATTTGTTCAACACCTTTTTTGGTGACTACATGATTCCATGTGTTATTGCATAGTTTATGTCTTTACTATTAGTCTACAACTTAGAAAATAGTAAAAAATTATGAAAAACCCTTGACTTACACTGTACATCTGAACATTACGACGCAGCAGTGATCTGAGCACTACGACGCAGCTGTGATCACCACAACATACATCTGAACACTACGACGCAGCTGTGATCACCACAACATACATCTGAACACTACAACGCAGCTGTGATCACCACAACATACATCTGAACACTACAACACAGCTGTGATTACCACAATATACATCTGAACACTACGACACAGCTGTGATCACCACAACATACATCTGAACACTACGACACAGCTGTGATCACCACAACATACATCTGAACACTACGACGCAGCTGTGATCACCACAACATACATCTGAACACTACAACACAGCTGTGATTACCACAATATACATCTGAACACTACGACACAGCTGTGATCACCACAACATACATCTGAACACTACGACGCAGCTGTGATCACCACAACATACATCTGAACACTACAACACAGCTGTGATTACCACAATATACATCTGAACACTACGACACAGCTGTGATCACCACAACATACATCTGAACACTACAACACAGCTGTGATTACCACAATATACATCTGAACACTACGACACAGCTGTGATCACCACAACATACATCTGAACACTACGACACAGCAGTGTGGCTCAATACAATGCTCCCCAAAGTTACCAGTGTGTGTACCTCTTGATCTGTATAGTAGCACTACAGTTGAGACCTATTGCATGTGATGAGACAACAGGCTACACAGGACCCTAACCATCTCATTTGCAATCAGAAACAACAACTCAGCCGAGCGTGGTGGTGACAAGGAGGAAACCTGTCAAATTATTCTCTTTACTAACAAGACTCAATGTCATGTTCCGTCTGAAAAGAGATGTGACTCGTCTGTTGCACTGAAACAACCAGATAATGTTAGTATTTATTCTCCTCAGGTGTCATATATGATATTACAGCAGGTAACGGATTGAAACCCCTACGACAGACACTGGCTCTAGTAGTAACCATTAGATAGTAGTGGTGTCTACAGTGTATTCCCCATCATCACAATGTCTCTCTCTCACACACACACACCTGAAACTAAGTGGACAGCACAATAATATCCACCCCTGTCCTCCAACTGCTACATTGGTCTAGGAGTATCACTCTCTCAACACATCGATGAGGCAGCCTGACAGGTTGGCATGGGGATATGAGGTGTAGGTGTGACAGGCTGCTACACCAACTTTATCTCCTGACTTTCCCTTCCCAGCCACCCACCCACCCACCCACCCACACACACCCACACACACACACACACTTCAGTGACAGGTGCTGCCTCATTTTCACTGACACTCATTGTCAAGTTAGTGGATGAGAGCTGTTAACTGGGCTGACGGATATCAACATATTATACTGAAGAAAGTCCACTCGTCAAGGCAGTTAGCACTTGGGTTACTTTTGGCGTCACCGAAATGGGGTCACAATTGTGAAACACTGGTGTGTCTACAGAGCGGTAGCGTGAAACAAATCTTGATAGGGGCGAGGAGACGTCAAGCACTTGTTTTGAAGTGATTCATAACAAGTACAGGCGGTATCACAGAGACTTCCTCTCATCAGGGACAGACTACATGTTTTACACACAGCTGTGGGACTGGGTTCCTTTGTCCTCAAGGGGAGTTCTTATGGGGATAACTACGACCCTGAGCTAGCGAGAGAAAGAGTGAGCGAGAAAGAAAATAGCTGCCACCACCCATCACTCTACTTCCTGATTCGTTTATCACCTCTGCTCGCTAATTGAAATTCACAGCTCCACCCAATCATGTGACTTCCACAGCCTCCAATCATCGCAAAGAATGCCTTTATTTAAGGGTGGTTAATTTACACTATACAACAGGATAAGTTGTTTCATTAGGCCACATGACCAGAAAACTCCAGAATGTACAGGAACCAGAGTTTTGCTGGTCAGAAATTAAATACTGGCCCTAGATATGAGAAGGTGGAAGCTAGAAAAGTGAGATGTCTTGATGACATGAATACAAGCCTCACCAGTAATAAGTTTAGAGGGAAATCAAATAGTTTGTAATCCAACAACTAATACACAACTATCAGTCAATCAATAAATACTATCAGTGGCAAATGGCTTGGGTAACTTCTCCTCTGTCCAGAGAATCCTTTGAAGTCCAATAATAATATCTGAAATCTAAGATTCCCCCTTAACCAAATGAAATATTAATAATGAAATGAGAAATGTCAGAGATATACATATTTGATTTTGGACATCAAGTTCTTAACCTTTTTGGGATAGGGGGCAGCATTTTCACTTTTGGATGAATAGCATGCCCAGATTGAACTGCCTCCTATTCTGTCCCAGATGCTAATATATGCATATTATTATTAGTATTGGATAGAAACCACTCTGCCGTTTCTAAAACTGTTTGAATGATGTCTGTGAGTATAACAGAACTCATATGGCAGGTGAAAAGCTGAGAAAAATCCAACCAGGAAGTGGGAAATCTGAGGTGAGTAGTTTTTCAACTCAGCCCCCATTGAAGATACAGGGTGATATTAGTTATGTTTCACTTCCCAAGGCTTCCACTAGATGTCAACAGTATTTAGAACCTGTTTTGAGGATTCTACTCTAAAGGAGGGGCTCATAAGGGCTCTTTGAGTGAGTGGTCTGGCAGAGTACCACAACCTCGGTCTGGCAGAGTGCCACAGCCTCGGTCTGGCGCGCTCCCGTGAAAGGTAGCTACGTTCCACTTCATTTGTACAGACAAAGAAATTGTCCGGTTGGAACATTAATTAAGATTTATGTTAAAAACATTCTTAAGATTGATTCCATACTTAGGTTGGCATGTTTCTACGGGCTGTAACTGAACGTCCGGCGCGACCTGAACGCGCAACCTGAACACGCTTTTGGATTTGTTTATCAAATGCCTTAACAAAAGAAGATATTTGGACATAACTGATGGACATTATCGAACAAATCAAACATTTATGGTGGAACTGGGATTCCTGGGAGTGCATTCTGATGAAGATCATCAAAGGTAAGTGAATATTTAAAATGCTATTTCTGAGTAATGTTGACTACCCAATATGGCGGTATCTTTTTGGCTGCTTTGTTGTCTAAAGGCTGTACTCAGATTATTGCATGGTTTGCTTTCTCCGTAAAGTTTTTTTGAAATCTGACACAGCGGTTGCATTAAGGAGAAATTTAGCTAAAGTTCCATGTATAATAGCCGTATCTTTATCAATGTTTATGAGTATTTCTGTAAATTGATGTGGCTCTCTGCAATATCACCACATGTTTTAGAACTACTGAATGTAATGCACCAATGTGAACTCAGATTTTTTTATAGAAATACAAACTTTATCAAACAAAACATACATGTACTGTGTAGCATGAAGTCCTATGAGTGTCATCTGATGAAGATCATCAAAGGTTAGTGATTAATTTTCTCTCTATTTCTGCTTTTTGTGACTCCTCTCTTTGGCTGGAAAAAATGGCTGTGTTTTTCTGTGGCTTGGTGGTGACCTAACAATCTTTTGCAGTGCTTTTGCCATAAATCCTTTTTGAAATCAGACACTGTGGCTGGATTAACGAGAATTGTATCTTTAAAATGGTGTAAAATACTTGTATGCTTGAGGAATGTTAATTATGAGATTTTTGTTGTTTTGAATTTGTGCCCTGCACTTTCACTGGCTGTTGCGGAACCTCAGTCCTAGACAGGTTAATGTGATGCGATCAAGAACGAGGAACAATTCTGCGGGCCTTGATCTTTTCTAAAACCAACACAAATTATTTAACTTGGCAAGTCAGTTAAGAATAAATTCTTATTTATAAGGACGGTCTACCAAAAGGCCTCCTGCAGGGACGGGGCTGGGATTAAAAATATAGGACAAACACACATCACGACAAGCAAGACACCACAACACTACATAAAAAGAGACCTAAGACAACAACATTGCAGAAACACTTGAGAACATAGCATGGAAGCAACACCACATGAAAACAACATGGTAGCAAAACAACATGGCAGCAGGACAACATGGTAGCAGTACAAAAATTATTGGGCACAGACAACAGCACAAAGGCAAGAAGGTAGAGACAACAATACATCACACAAAGCAGCCACAACTGTCAGTAAGTGTCCATGATTGAGCCTTTGAATGAAGAGATGGAGATTAAACTGTCCAGTTAGTGTTTTTTTGCAGCTCGTTCCAGTCGCTAGCGGCATCAAACTGAAAAGAGTAGCGACCCAGGGATGTGTGTGCATTGAGGACCTTTAACAGAATGTGACTGGCAGAACGGGTGTTGTATGTGGAGGATGAGGGCTGCAGTAGATATCTCAGATAGGGGGGAGTGAGGCCTAAGAGGGTTTTATAAATAAGCATCAACCAGTGGGTCTTGCGACAGGTATACAGAGATGACCAGTTTACAGAGGCGTTAGAGTGCAGTGATGTGTACTATAATGATTGGTTGCAAATCTGATGGCCGAATGGTAAAGAACGCTCGAGAGCACCCTTACCTGCTGATTTATAAATGTCTCCGTAATCTAGCAGGGGTTGGATTGTCATCTGAATCCATGTTAATTTGGCAGCTGGGGTGAAAGAGAAGCGATTACGATAGAGGAAACAAAGACTAGATTTAACCAGTTTGATATGTGCTGAGAGAAGGACAGTGTACTATCTAGCCATACTACCAAGAACTTGTATGAGGGGACTACCTCAAGCTCGTAACCCTCAGAGGTAGTAATCACACCTGTGGGGAGAGGGGCATTCTTCTTACCAAACTACATGACCTTTGTTTTGGAGGTGTTCAGAACAAGGCTACAGGTAGAGAAACTTGTTGGACACTAAGAAAGATTTGTTGTAGAGCATTTAACACAAAATCTGGAGAGGGGCCAGCTGAGTATAAGACTGTATAATCTGCATATAAATGGATGAGAGAGCTTCCTACTGCCAGAGCTATGTTGTTGATGTAAATTGAGAAGTGTGGGGCCTAGGATCGTGCCTTGGGGTACTCCCTTGGTGACAGGCAGTGGCTGAGACTGCAAATGTTCTGACTTTATACACTGCACTCTTTGAGAGAGGTAGTTAGCAAACCAGGCAAAAGACCACTCAGAGACACCAATACTCCTTAGCCTGCCCACAAGAATGGAATGGTCTACCATATCAAAAGTGTTGGCCAAGTCAATAAAAATAGCAACACAACATTGCTTAGAATCAAGGGCAATGGTGACATCATTTAGGACTTTTAAAGTTGCTGTGACACATCCACAATCTGACCAAAAACCAGATTGCATACCAGAGAGAATACTATAGACATCAAGAAAGCCAGTCAGTTGATTATTTGCAAGTTTTCCCAAACTTTTGATAAACAGGGCAAATAGAAATTGGCCTATAACTGTTAGGATCAGCTTGATCTCCCCTTTCAATAAAGGACGCAAAATGGCTGCCTTCCAAGCAATGGGAACCTCCCCAGAAAGGAGAGACAGGTTAAAAAGGTCAGATAGGCTTTGCGATGATAGCAACCTTAAAGAAGAAAGGGTCTAAACCATCTGACCCAGATGTTTTTTAAGTGGGTCAAGTTTAAGGTGCTCCTTTAGCACCTCGGACTCAGTGAAGGCCTGCAGGGAGAAACTTTGTAATGGGGTAGGGGAAAAGGAGAGAGGAGCATCAGGGCTAGTCACATTAGAAGGGATGAGAGATGAGGAATTGTTGGATGGGCAATGAGACATAGCGGAGTCAAACAGGATTCCTGACTTAATGAAGTGGTGATTAAAGAGCTCAGCCATGTGCTTCTTGTCAGTAACAACCACATCATCAACATTAAGGGACATGGGCAGCTTTGAGGATGAGGGTTTATTCTCCAGGTCTTTAACCGTTTTCCAGAACTCCTTGGGGTTAGAACCACAGAGAGAGAGAACTGCTCCTTAAAGTAACTAACTTTGGCCTTCCAGATAGCCTGAGTGTACTTCTCATTTGCCTGAACGAGAGCCAGTCAGCCTGAGTATGCGCGTGCCAAGCTTTTCGGCAAATGGAATTCTTGAGGTGGAGTAACTGCCAGATCACGGTCGAAACAGGGGCAGAATCTGTTTTTAATTCTCATTTTCTTTACGGGGGTGTGTTTGTTAAAAAAAAAGAAGGTCAAAGCGTCTTCGACAGAGGGGATCAAGCTGATTCTATACCAATTTACAGAGGCCAGGTCATGAAGGAAGGCTTGCTCATTAAAGTTTTTTAGCAAGTGTCTCTGACAAATGAGGACAGGTTGTTTCACTGAGCAGACATTACCAACACAGACTGTAAAACAGTGATCACTAAGGTCATTACAGAAAACATCAGCAACTGATACCTATCAGGATTATTTGTGAGGATCACATCGAGGAGAGTAGCCTTTTCTGGGTGTTTGGAGTCATACCTTATGGGATTGGTGATAATCTGAGAAAGATTTAGGGAGGTGGTTTAAGCAAGTCCCAGATTAGGTCACCTAGCAGGACAAATTCAGATTTAGTGTAAGGGGCCAGGAGAGAGCTTAGGGCAGGTAGGGTACAGGCCGGTGCTAATGGAGGACGATAGCACCCAGCAACAGTCAACAAAGAGCTATTTGAAAGTTTAATACTTAAAGCCAGCAAATCAAATTGTTCAAGGGACAGACTTGGTGGAGACAACTGAGCACTGAAGGTGATCCTTGGTAAAGATTGCCACTCCAACACCTTTGGAAGATCTGTCTTGCCGGAGAAGGTTATAACCAGAAAAGGTTAACATTAGTGTTCAAAACACTCTTCCTTAACCATGTCTCAGTAATGACCAACACATCTGGACTGAAAGTGTGAACCCACACTTTCAATTCATCAATTTTAGGTAATAAGCTTCTAGTGTTAACGTGCAGAAAACCCAGGCTTTTACAAGAGCAGAAATCAGTGAAACAGAGTCAAAATTGGGTAGATGGGCCAGGGTGTATCAGCAGTGATACAATCAGGGCACGGCAGAGTACAGGGAGAGCTCTGCAGTGTTGAATGTGCATCAGATGGCAACAAGATCATATTGTACAGCAATTGCATCAGGTAAATTAGGCCTGTAGCAGTCAACTTCCATGAAGCCATCTGTAACAGCTAACAAGCTACCATGTCCTGTATGGAAGGTAGACATTACTGTATTTTAGAGCTATGCAACATGGACAGTCTGTCTAGCTATATCCCTCTTTGCACACATCCAGTGTATGAGGAATATTTAGGGAAATAATAGCCTGGTTCCAGATCTGTTTGTGCTGTCTTGCTAACTGATTACCATAGATGTTGGCAAGACGGCACAAACATATCTGAGACCAGGCTAGGGAAACACTCAAATCACCTCACCACAACTGGATGATGGTGGGAGCACTAGAGAGGATCACTTTCGTCAAGTCAGTGACCATCATTGGTCAGCGCCTTTCAAAGTGTGTTGCATTATGGGGATACAAATTGTCCGACTTACGCCTGCCTACATGTCGACTACATGAACTTCACACAACCTCTCACCAATTGATTGTACAATGTACACACATATATTTTCAGTTTGTGAGTGTGTGATATGGGGGTTGGAGACATGATTATTTCAACATTATAAAGAACAACTTTTATAAACAAGGGAAACACTGCCATGTTGATCTGAGCCTTGCTGTTGGAAAACCACATCAGTGTCCAACTTTAGGCTGTCGCAGACGCACCTCCCCCGACTTCACTCCTCAACTTTCATCTACAGTTGTTTGCTCTCGCCTTAACACTCAAACGAGCCCATCACTGACTGCAACCAACCTGTCCGGGAGAAACTCAGGGCCTTGGACACAGTATAACCATGGCTGTATCATTGTATTGAAGTCCATTTTGATAACTCAATAGGCTTCAAAGGACTGTCTCTCTGCCTCCTGTGTCTCTAGCGTTTCTGCCTAGGATGACTCTAAGGTTAGTGAAAGGCACAAGTCAAACCACAAAACAAGTAATCACACTGTTCATAACCTGTACAAAAAGCAATATATAACATATCTACAATATATCTAATATATAACATAACTATTATATAGAAACATACTTATAATATAACATGTAACATTTATAATGTAATAGATATGAGAATGTGATCATTCATTACTCAAGATAAGGCTGATCGGAAAATAATGTCATCAGCATTTGAATGACATCAATCAACACATTTACTATAAGATCTAGCCTACTAACTGTTCTCTTGTTGTTAACTGTGTAATAACAACTCAAAACCCAGCAAATGACAAACCCGTCTAACATTATTACATCCAATGAAAGAGAACTGCAGTTTACACATTTTACCACATTGCCTTTGTTTCACATTCAAGGGGGGCAATCATGTCTGAAATCTTCAGAGTTTGACACCCTCAGCGAATGAAAAGGCAGGCAAATCAAACTCCAGCCAACACAACGCTAGTTTTTCAATCGCTGCGGTTCATTAGGATTATTAATGCTCTGATAAGCAAACATTTATTCACGACAGATTGGGCTGGGGTGCGGGACTTAGCAATTATTAACGTGACAGGACTCGGGCGCAAAGAGAATCAATTAAACAAAAATCCCCATTTCCAGCACAGACAATGCTGGACGACGACAATTTTCGACGACGTGACAAAAAGAGCCTCCATTCAGAGGCCTTTCAAGGCCCTGACAGGTCAAGAAACAAAAGCACCTTCTAACCATCATCTCTCCTCTTTTAGTTGTCAGATCAACTTTGCCAGTCCTGCTGCTGAGATGACTGAGACGGCACCCCCACCCCCTGCTCCCTCGCTCTGAACCAGCTGCCACAAGGTGATTCTTCAGGTCCTGTCAGAAGGATCTTTTATTCTATTTGGCCCCTGCATTAACATGTCACATTTATTGATCAGGCCTTTAATTCAGCCACAGCGTGGTAGCAGCCAACCCAGCTCTCCGCTGCTCAGTGTCTCCTAAATAGCAGCATATTCCCTATAGCCAACTACTTTTGACCAGGGCCTGAAGACTGCCGTTTGGGATGCATCCTGCCCTTCACACAGCCATGACAAAAAATGTTGATGTGCTCTTGAGCAAGGCAATTAACCCTAATTGTTCCTGTACAGTAATAAGAGTGTCTGCTAAATGACTAAAATGTACACGTACAATGGGCACATTGGGATATTTCTACTGAGATACATCAACCTATCTCTATCAGATAAGGTGGTTAAAAACAATGAAGGCAGGTCAGTGTACCATCCATCTACACTGAGTAAACCAAACATTTGGGACACGTTCTTAATATTGAGTTGCGTCCACCCACCACCACACTGTGATGACTGCATGAATATGCAAGGCCTGTATGCAATCCTATTTATATGTAATCTAGTGTAAGAGTATGTATATTCCTTATAATAATTTATAATGACTTATTAATGAAGGGTATGATTACATAGTTGTGTCTTAATTAATAAGACATTTGACCTAACACAAAGCATCACCCTCAAGGCAGCACTGTGTCCATGGAAGTATTCACGACTCATCTCAGCTCATCTCCTACCTTAGCTGATTGAAGCTGAGATCTAGCCGTCTTGCCAAGAATCCATATTTTTTTCCAAGGAACTCTGGGATGTCCTCACAGTCATGTCCAATATAGGAAACCTGTAAAGCAACAACAGAGAGATACATAGATACATGTTAATTAATGGGATACAACAGGGGCAGAGTGGGCAGAGTGGCCCGGGCATTTCTAACACACCGTTGGATTTTTTTATCCTTGAGGTCCCCATTGTTAGCCAAATAATGATCAGTATGTGCAAAAAAAATAACATTTTAGACAGGACTACTGGGCTAAAGGTGGACCAGCACATCAGGCATCTGCCCAAACTGCTCTATGGCCAGTCCATTTCTGTGTTAAAGTGAGTAAGAGTAAATAGCCCATGGTGGAGTGAATGTGTTTAAGCTTATGGGGCAGGGTAGGTGGTATGGTGAACGGTTTACCTTTGTTTGTGACCTGAGGACTTGTGAAACGAACAACAATACATTCTCTATCAGCTACACATCCAATAATATTAATTTTCTTGATTGAGAAAATGATTGTACTCAGGGCACCATTGTGAATGAAACCATGGTCTCATTTGTGCTCCCCTGAATAGTTAAAGTTAAATCAATGACAGAATATTGGACATTGAATGTATTTAAGCCATTTGATGGCTCGGCCAATGTGAGAGACCTTCCAGGTAGCCTATGTTTGATACCTGGTCAGTTACATTGTCACTTTCATTTAAACATGCCCTGTAACCTTTAAGGTGCACGGTAGTATATTGACTCTGTACACCTGCCCTGTGCACAAAACTGTGCTCACTGCTCAGCTTCGACACATTGATAAAACACCATCTAATAGACTAGATCATAAAGCCATGTCTGCGCTGCAGTAATGCGTTTCAAACTTTATAAAAACGAGCTTGCATTCTACCTGCCAAAACACTACAGTTCCGCAAATGTTCTGAAAAGTTATTTAAGTCACATGACAGTAGCAGCACATGACAATGGAGGCAATGCAGCGTAGCCTACCAGAAATGCACGAAAAACAAATCCTCTAAGCGACATACACTGATAACTATCCGACTGTATACTGTTCGTTTATAATTGCAAACGAGAAATGCTACCAACACTAAATGTTGGAAATGATTCACACTTACTTGGGTTCCATTCATTGTGACCATAGAGTCGCTGCATGCCATGATGATGACAGTTCAGTTACTAGGCTACCTCTGTGAAATAACTACTGGAGTGGAACTGGTACAGGTACTCTTCTGCTTTAAAATAAATTTTAAAAACTTTACTGTCAGTAGCTTTCCAAAAAGGTCACTATTTTGTTTGGTTACTTGAGGTTTCGAATTTACTTCTTCCGCATACTTCCTCCGAATCAGCTGATCCAATGCGGAAACGCGCTATTACTAGTATTATGGCAGGATTCGCTTGTGTCGCATTTCAGAGTGGTGGAGACAGTCCTTAACCTAAAATGCCATAGGCCTATATTCTTAGTTATTGTTCCTGAACTGTGGTTGGAACTAGTTACGATATAGGCCAGGCTAAGAGCTTGCGCTTAAAGTTGGAATAAGATTGCATCTGGAACAGGTGATTGGTAGAATGCAAAACACTAGCCTATTTACTATTAATCATCAGTGCAAGCCTTATAGGATGTGGGATACGTACATACTTAGCCTACTTACACACTATTTGTTTGGGGTTCACTGGGGACCATTAGCTGATACTGGTAACCTGATTAACATGCAATTATAGCCTGATGCACATGTAATTGGTATCCAGCAGATCCGACCTGCTTGCTTACATTGCATTGGAGTCATTCCACGTACCTTTCTGCCCGACGATGCCCAAATGCTCTGTCTAGACATTGATATGGTTTTGGAGACATTCTAAACTTTAAGCAATTATTACAATTTTTTCATTCTACCAAGCAAGTCAGCTAAGAACAAATGCTTATTTACAATGACGACCAAACCTGGACGACGCTGGGCTAATTGTGCGCCGTCCTATGGTACTCCCAATCACGGCTGGTTGTGAACCAGGGTGTCTGTAGTGACGCCTAAAGCACTGAGATGCAGTGTCTTGCTAACCAAACCGAACGTGCGTCCGCTGTTGATTTTGTTCACCCACAGCAGAAACGATCAGGACACTCAGGTTGAAATATCAAAACAAACTGAACCAGTGATATTACTTTGGGGGCGGGACGACGTCATTAGCGCCTTTTCTTGCCTACATTTTCAGTGGCCCTGTTGAAATGTATTTTGATTATTCTGATTTCACCGCGATTGAGGAGTGGTAACATGAGTAAGTAAGTACATGATTGTACAATAGTGATATTGCCAGGACAGGAGTATAATTTAATAAGTGCAAATTGTAGTTTTACACCTCTAGACACTTTCCTCTCCCCAAACCACTCTGGTATGAGATATAAACAATGCATTTACTGAATAAAAGCCCATGAAATACGAAACTGTAATAGTATACTCATCCAAACAAGTTTTTTAAAAAATACAATACTTTAATGCTTTTCTAAACAGTATGGATTAACAGACGCCACCTGCTAAAACAAAAGTTGGTCACCCTTGTGTTATTGAGGTGCAGACAGGTAAGGTGGAGGCGGTTATGGGTGCATCCCATAAATGTGCTGAGAAGGGAGCATGGGCAGTACTACCACCTTGTCCAGGACCTGCTCTTGGACCGTGCTCGACATCACTGATACTTCCAGATGAGTGCAGAAGAGATGGAGACTCTTCTGTCTTTTGTTGGCCCAGACCTCACCAAACAGACGACCAACTACAGGGCCACAATCGAGGCAAAGCAAAGACTAGCTGTCACTCCCAGGTAAGTTATTGGAAAATGTTGTATTGTGTAAGCAGGTGCATGAAGAAAAGCAGTATACTATAGTGTAAAGAAACTCCAGCACACTGGTGATCATGATGCTCCACAGATGTAGGCCTGTGTTTCATTATATTAAGGGAGCAGCAAGATCACCAGGTGCTATATATTGTATATTCATTTTACTCAAGGTACGTAAGACACACTGTTCTTTGTTTAGTCTTATTTATAATTATTCAAGGTGACATTAACAGTCACAGCAAGGCATGGTGCACCTGTTGTAGGTGAGATGAACAGCCAGAGCAATGCATGTAAACAAATAATGGCATTTACCTCCCAATTACAATATCCCCTGAATAGAAAAAATATTAAATACAAGGTGCAATGCAAAATAACTGCAACAACAAAGAAGTGCAAATAGTGCATACATAAACATTTCCCTTTTTAAAACAGAACATAGGCCTAAGTATGCACAGGGCTGTTATCTGTCTTTTAAGAGCGGATTAACAATGTGACTGGGAGTCTCTGTCCTAGCTCTCTTGAGAGAATGTACTGAAGCTGTCATCCCAGCTATGTGTTGGAGACCTAAGTCCTGGTGAGTACCGATCCCTGGGCTCATCGTACATGATTGGCTGCAGTCCACCTCTTCCGTGCGGAGTACTTGCAGGCCGTGGTGGTGGCAGTGGTGTTGCCTGCTGGTCATCCCAGTTATCCCAGTTATGTGTTGGAGACCTAGATCCTGGTGAGTAGGAGTATTGATGCCTGGGCTGGCCGTACATCATAGGCCGCAGTCCAGCTCTTCCATGTGGAGCATCAAAGAGCCATTGTGGTATAGGTGTTGCATACAGGTCATCCCAGTTTACAATCAATGATAGTAGATTCACTTTCAGACGTCCCTTGTTTCTTCCTATTTTCTTCAGCTCTGGCACAAGGCTGAGCACAAATGCCTCATCCTCAGAGGTAGCAGGAGAAGGGATTGGTCTCCTGACAAATGCAAGCAGCTTTTCATCCACATCTTGACGGTTGACCTTCTGTGTTCTTTTTCTTGGCTGCCAGTCTTGAGCCGTGTCTGTAGTGGTTGGTCTTGACTGTTGTTCAGGCATCTGTAGCACAGGGTCATGGCTCGGGGACGCCACGTCGTCATCAGGCTCCACAGGTTGAAGCGGAAGTGAATCAGCATTTCAAGACTGAGGTTGCCTCTTGAGCTGAAAATAGGTCAACATATACACTACCGTTCAAAAGTTTGGGGTCACTTAGAAATGTTTTTTTGTCCATTAAAATAACATAAAATTGAAAAGTTTAGACATTGTTAATGTTAAATGAATATTGTAGCTGGAAACGGCAGATTAAAAAAAATATGGAATATCTACATAGGTGTACAGAGGCCCATTAACAGCAACCGTCACTCCTGTGTTCCAATGGCACGTTGTGTTAGCTAATCCAAGTATCATTTTAAAAGGTTAATTGATCATTAGAAAACCCTTTTGCAAATATATTAGCACAGCTGAAAACTGTTGTGCTGATTTAAAGAAGCAATATAACTTGCCTTTAGACTATTTGAGTATCTGGAGCATCAGCATTTGTGGGTTAGATTACATGCTCAAAATGGCCAGAAACAAAGCACTTTCTTCTGAAACTCATCAGTCTATTCTTGTTCTGAGAAATTAAGGCTATTCCATGTGAGAAAATACCAAGAAACTGAAGATCTCATACAACGCTGTGTACTACTCCCTTCACAGAACAGCGCAAACTGGCTAACCAGAATAGAAAGATGAATGGGAGGACCCGGTGCACAACTGAGCAAGAGGACAAGTACATTAGAGTGTCTAGTTTGAGAAACAGATGCCTCACAAGTCCTCAACTGGCAGCTTCATTAAATAGTACCCACAAAACACCAGCCTCAACGTCAACAGTGAAGAGGCCACTCCGGGATGCTGGCCTTCTAGGCAGAGTTGCAACGAAAAAGCCATATGTCAGACTGGCCAATAAAAATAAAAGATTAAGATGGGAAAAAGAACACAAACACTGGACAGAGGAACTCTGCCTAGAAGGCCAGCATCCCGGAGTCGCCTCTTCACTATTGACCTAACGTCACTCCTCTTTCCATTCTGGTTAGGGCCAGTTTGCACTGTTCTGTGAAAAAGAGACTTAAAAGGTCATAGAGAGGAGGATGCTGGCGACCCATCTGCCACGACCTACTGAAGAAACCTGGAGACAAATTTCTCAAGAGTTTCATGAAAAATGGGACTTACCCAAATGTTTGGGATTGGTTGATGGAAAACATATTATGATTACCAAACCACCAAACTCAGGGAGCCGTTTTTTAAATTATAAAGGAACTTTCTCCATGGTGCTACTCGCCATTGTGGATGCCAAATACTGCTTCACAGCTATTCAGGTAGGGGATTTTGAGAGAAAAAGCGACGGCAGAGTCTATGCCAACTCCCTACTTGGAAGGCAACGGCGTCAAAAACCCTGTAGGCGCCTTTCTGCCTGGGGGTGAAGATTTGGGAAATATACCATACACAATGGTGGGGGACGCTGCCTTCCCTCTAAAGCCCTACCTGATGAGGCCATATGCCGGGCACAACATCAGCTAAATCTTCAACTATCGTCTCTGTCAAGCTAGAATGACAGTGGAGAAGGCATTCGGAATTCTTGCAGCCAGATGGAGGATTCTCTACAAGAAAATCAACCTACTGCCAAGCAAGTTTGACACCCTAGTGGTTGCAATGTGCATCCTCCATAACTTCCTCACAAAGCCTTGTGATGTGGAGATGTGTCTACAGCAGAGTGGGGCAGGGAAGAGGCAAGGCATGAGAAGCATAGCCATCCAGGCCAACAGAGCAGGTCAGGAGGCAGTTTGTCAGGAAAAAGTTTAATGTTTTTCACCTCTGTGGCAGGCAGAATTAACTTCCAATGCACGTTTGGCGCAATACCGGCTGTATCCAAGGCTCAGCCAATTGTTCACATAACAACAGAATGCAGCACACGACTAAAGAGAAGAGACGACCAACTTGCTAGTTATAGAATCAGCGTGCGCACTAGAAAGCTACAGCAGCGCGTCCACTGAACGATAACGACGAGGTAGGTGAGATAGCATACAAGGCATTTTTGGACTCACCTTGCTGACTTAAACAGGAAGGTGGTCCTTTTTGGGCAGGTTTTGTCATCAAAGTATGGAATTCTCTGAATTTATGGTGGGAACTTGGGAAAAAACACACAGCCACTCCACTGAATAGCAGGCTAGTGATTGCTTTGCAATGCTTGCAGTTGGCCACTGATTCCTTCCAAAGCACTCAATGTTGAATTAGCAATATCCAACTTGTTGTGTAATGTTTATGTCCAATGGCCGATGAGCACTGATACATTTTATTTATAATTTCACTTCATTATTTATTTTCATATGACAACGATTGAAAACTATTTGCCATTAGATTGTCGACTTGATTCATAATGGTGACTGCTAGCTAAGATTTTGAAAGTAAGATCTTGACATGATCAGTCCAATCAAAGTTACTGTACATGTAATGTGATATGACATCATTTTATCTGTGCCCAATGACCTTGAGCCTTCTCACTTACAACTTCCAGACTGGATATGGCGGTTGGCAACAAACTTGAAGTGCATTACCGCCACCAACTGGACTGGAGTGTGGACCTCAGTTTGTCTTTCAATCACCCATGTGGGTATATGCTCCTTAACACCAATGAGGAGATGGCACGTTGGTGTATGCTCATAAAAACCAATGAGGAGATGGGAGAGGCCGGACTTGCAGCATGTGGAGCGTCACAAATAGAACCTATTTCTATTTTAGCACCTGGCCACGCAGACGCTCGCTGAGGTGCACGAGCAGTGTGGGTGCAATGACTGAATAACATGTATGTTTACATTTATTTTGCTACGCTCGCACACTCGATGCGAGCGGTGTGGTCATTATGTTAGACTTCTGCTCCACTCGGAAGCCCCCAATGCTCCAGAGCTTTTGTATAATTTCAGCCAATAGTTTTGAAAGTAGTGCTCACGAGCCAAAACGGGCCCCCGAAAATGTTGTACAATTGTGTACCGTGTCATCCATTTTGCATGATATATGATCCTCCTGCAAAAAAAGGAATTCCAATTCTTACAATATGTTACGAATTTGTAAGTGCTTAAAACCTCTCTGGGATATTTGGGACGCTAGCGTCCCACCTGGCCAAAAGCCAGAGAAAATGCAGAGCGCCAAATTCAAATAAATTACTATATAAAATCAAACTTTCATGAAATCACACATGCAAGATAGTAAATTAAAGCTACACTTGTTGTGAATCCAGCCAATATGTCAGATTTCAAAAAGGCTTTTCGGCGAAAGCAAACAATGCTATTATCTGAAGATAGCACCTCCGTAAACAAAGAGAAAAAAGCATATTTCAACCCCGCAGGCGCAACACAAAACGCAGAAATAAAAATATAATTAATGCCTTACCTTTGACGAGCTTCTTTTGTTGGCACTCCAATATGTCCTTTTTGTTTGATTAATTCCGTCGATATATATCCAAAATGTCAACCTATTTGGCACGTTTGAGACAGAAAAAAAATGGTTCCAACTTGCGCAACGTGACTACAAAATATCTCAAAAGATACCTGTAAACTTTGCCAAAACATTTCAAGCTACATTCGTAATACAACTTTAGGTATATTTTAATAAAATTGAAGACGGGATGATCTGTGTTCAATACAGAAGGAAAACAAACTGTAGCTAGCTTTCTGGACACACGCCTCTAACATTACACTTCAAGTTACCCTCGTTCAAGATGGCCGTACTTCTTCATTACACAAAGGAAAAACCTCAACCAATTTCTAAAGACTGGTGACATCCAGTGGAAGCAGTAGGAACTGCAAGAAGGTCCCTTAGAAATCTGGATTCCCAAGAAAACCCATTGAAAAGAGTGACCTCAAAAAAAACATCTGAATGGTTTGTCCTCTGGGTTTCGCCTGCTGAATAAGTTCTGTTATACTCACAGACATGATTTAAACAGTTTTAGAAACTTCAGAGTGTTTTCTATCCAAATCCACTAATAATATGCATATCTTATCTTCTGGGGATGAGTAGCAGGCAGTTGAATTTGGGCATGCATTTCATCTGGACGTGAAAATACTGCAACCTGTCACCAAGAAGTTAAGACCCCCGGACTGCATCAGCGAAGCTACATTTACTGTATGCAGTTAAGAAAAGTTGCACCCGGCTGTGTTTTGAATAACACATACTCCTAGACGAAAATATAGAATGGTCAAATGGTAATGCAAGTGCAAGGTGAGAGGATGTGTCGTAGCCTACACCGGCTGGAGGCATTGTGGAAACAACATCCGCATGCAACTTTGCTAAAACTGCGTACAGTATATTTTGTACTTGAAATTCTATTTCTGGCTGATATATAATGTATGTTCCAAAGGTTTACAAAACTGTATTGCAAGTGAGGATTATTAACATTTCTAAATGTTAAAACAGAGCGTCGCGATTGTAGTTCACATTGAAACCGCTGTGGTCCATATGTTCAACTAAGAACCCAAGAGGGAGGACTGTACAGCATGGCCCCTCGGGTTCTCTAGAGATACCTCTGTACCTAAATATTGGGAAGATCACATAATCACAGGTTGAGAGCAGTTCATGACTCGCCACCTAGAAATGGCTTTCCACCAGTGTTGGGGTCAATTTTAAATTTGTGAATTTAATTAAATTCAAACCATGAATTTGTATTGGCCGCACCCCACAGGAAGCAGAATTTGAATTGAAAGAAGTAGAATTGACTTCAAACCAATTCAACTGAGACATAAAACATGAAAGTCTCATTAATTTCATAATTTTTTATATCAAAATGATATGCCACTTAATAATGCAAAGAATACGCATACCATTGCAAATATTAGTTTGATTATAACTAAAAGATGTCAAACAATATTTTTCTTTGTCATGAAATGTTAGATTGTTCCCTTCTGTATTGCAGTGTCTTATCTAATGCAAATTTACTGTAATTATTTAAAATTGTTTTAGGAGAATGGTTTTGGGACTATATGTCAACCTTATGGTATTGGTTACCATATATTAAGTCAAAATTCAAATGTTTATGTTCATGTGTAGAATAAATAAGCCATTTCAATTTCATTCAATCAAAGATGGTTTATTATATTGACAAGATATTCGAGTGACCTCTCTAACAATGGAAATACATGTCCTCAAAGATGGAAGACAAGCAGGAGGAGGCGAGATTGGGTGGGACCATTCTAGCCAATGAGAGGGCAGATACGTATGTAAACAGTCAATAGAGATTTATAGAGGACACAACTTTGACTCTGTGGATGCGGTCCAAACACTTAAAAGACACACCCTTGTCCACTTACCCTCTCCTTATGCCCTTGGCCGAATCCCCACCGCCATCTTAGAGGGCGGTCCAAATGATTAGCCAAGCAAGAAAAGTTTGTAACGTAAGCCCCTCAGCCCTCTTTTTTAGTCGGCTTTACGAGTGTGCAATTATGTTCACTCCGGGGCCTGAAACTCCCCACAATTCAATTTGCAACGATTGTACGTCCACTAAAAAAGTCAGCAAAAACTTAAAAACATCATCAATGGAGAAGTCAACATACAAGTGTAAGTCAAAACGAATGTAAATAAGTTTGAAATTGTGCTACGAATGACGGCACAAACACGTCTCGTAAAAAGTAAATATGTTTTTGTTTGGTTATCTTTTGGAAATTGTAGAACTAAAACATTTTCAGAAGTTCCACCTAGGCAGACTGTTAGTTAGCTAATTAATTATCTAGCTGTCATGCAGTAGGCGTATATTAATAATCATATAGTTAATATTAGTAGACATGCACTGATAATTGACTGTAGAGCATATAAAGCACCTACAAGCTACCGGTGGCTGAAAACACAATCATCGCAGGATGAACGAATGATGAATTTCAGACCAAGGGTGATCCATTAAAAAAAATATATTCATTCTTCTCTCGTCCCTATTACTCGTCAGATGTCATCATAAGTGTCCACTTAATTTGAGGGCTGAGGGGATAGGGTGTGTCTTTTAAATGTTTGGGCCGCAGCCTGTGCCATCATAACGTCTGTGACAGCATGGTCAGCACCATTGAGGCTATCTCCATTTTTTTTTTATGTAGGCAATTTTTTTGTTCTTCATTGCTAGATTGCTCCCAACTCATAGGAATCCCCACCCAGTTGACTACTTTAAAATAGTGGAAGCCCTCAATGGCAATGACCATGCTAAAACAGGTTATATCCATGATTAGTCCTATTTACAGGCACAACTCCTGATATAAAGTTTTTTTTTTTTTCAGTTTCCAAAATGCCACTTATATCAGTGGATTCATAACAACCTAATTATGAAGCTTCTATTAGATCAAATAAACCTCACGTAGCAAGTTAGCTATTACATTTTTTTGTTGGCCAAATTTACACTAATTGACCATCATACAATAATTCCTCACTTCGTGGGGTTATTTTCATGGCAGATTTTGGGCAGAGTAAAATCTCTTGCTTTGCCTCTTCCTCTCTGATTTAATTACATTATACTTCCTTTAATTTAAATTATATTCAAATTCTGTTTCCTGTGGGGTGTGGCCAATTCAAATTCCAGAATTGAATTGGAATTAAGAGCAATGCGCAACTCAATTCAGAATCGACCTCAACCCTGCTTTCCACAGTAGATCTTGTTTTTGGGTGATATTGAAGATAAATTAAAAAGAGAAACTTTGGATTAAATACTTTTCTAGGATGATGGTAAGAACCGCAAGCTCTCTCCTCTCACCTGTGCTATTACTTATCATCACCTGTGTACCCCTACCCATGTGACTAGTGACCTGGACCCCGGGTGAGAGTGCCTCTAGTGTACAAAGCAAGTTAAAATGACCCTAGATAGACAAGATAAACACACAACACATGAGCACATAAATAAGCCAAAATGGCTCCTAAATACTGGTTGAACTCATAAAAAGGTGTTAGTGTGCCTTGTAATAACACAACCCCTGCAAAGATGGACCCGACCTAGCTATGTTGGTTATTCAGAGGGAATGTTAGTGACGTCATTTTAGATCCTCCCTGACGCGGAAAATCCTCTTTCTGCTCTGCCCAGCTCGAGCTCTCGAGGTTCCGCTGCTGGAAAACACGCATGCTCCAGTCGTTGTATTTGTAGCCAACTATGTCCCACAATATAATATTGTAACAATGTAACTGATAAATGTATCGTGTGATCTTTGCAATGCAACATTAGTAAACAAAGGATTACGTTTGCGCAGTGTTTTCACAGATCTGTCGTTTCACTTCGGAACATGTTGTTGTAAGTCTTTTAATGTGGTTCTATGCGCCCTTTTTTCACCTTTTACCTCTGATAAAAATGAGTGTACCCTACGTTTGTTCTCCACAGTGCATGCTTTTAACTGGAAGATGATATAGGCTATTTTTCTAGTTCCATTGACTGAGAAGCTATGATAAAATATCGCTTTGTTGATGTCCATAGGCTACTCTTTCAGCAAACTCCTTGCATGCAAAAATAAAATAATGTATGCGAGATCCTATTCGCTTGATTACGACAGGAAAGTATGTGAGTTGTTATATTGCAAAACAAAACAAAAACATAATATAGTCGGCGACAAACTCACTGTGCGTCATTGAAAATGTATTTTACGTTATAAAAGTAGGTTATTTAATTAGCATAATTCCAATACTCCCTATATAGGGAAATGAAAACCTCAATTCTAAACCCAATGTAATGTAATATATTAAATGTTGCCTTCGCTACAACCCTCTGCTAAGGAGGCATATAGCCTAGAGCAGAACTGACAGTCCAACGTACAGCCCATGCTACTCTCGTGCTGCTTTAAATAATTATATTTACATATAGGGAGTGATTCATAAACATGTCGTCGTTATGAAGTATA
Organism: Oncorhynchus tshawytscha; assembly: GCF_018296145.1. Classification (NCBI taxonomy): domain Eukaryota; kingdom Metazoa; phylum Chordata; class Actinopteri; order Salmoniformes; family Salmonidae; genus Oncorhynchus; species Oncorhynchus tshawytscha. Next base: position 28,194,113 of record NC_056444.1, read on the forward strand.
TGGGGACTTTTAAAACTTTCTATTTAAATATTAGGAATTATGGCAGGGAAAAATGTGTTTCCATTTAACGGAAATATCGAGTATTTGGAATCTGGTGTAGAACCTCATTCGTCAAACCGACAATAAAGAGGGGTTTCGCCTGACACTGGGAATTTATGGTTGCCCTTTGCCATAATAACTCACGTAATTTGTCACGGGCTGACAGCCCTTACAGAAAACAGTTAGACTGACGTCTATCAATCATATATCTTTGCATATTGTGAAACGTTCTCTTCCTGTTCTGCCAGACATACAACATTTGGATTAATAGGCCGTTTTCTCCTTCTTCTTGTACTTCAAAGTCCACAGCATTTAAGGGCCACGGGAAAATTGTATTTGTAAGACACTTTCTTGCTTAGTTATGTTTCCACTTTGTAAGTCTCCAAAAAATAAATGTCACAACGTAAATTTAATTGATTTATGTTGTAATTTGTCAGTAGTAGATTTAATGCAGTTTTGTGCACACCGAGTAATGAGTAAGGTATTCACAAATTACATTCAGTATGGTTTGAAAATAAAACGAGCAGGCGGCCAGTACGTTGCAATTAAATTTAGTGAACGATTAACAGAAAATACATGTATGGCTTAAAATGTAAATAAAAAATCTGATAAAAGATATTAGGCTACAATGCAAATTCATCTGAGATATTTCCTTAATTCAAGGGCTCAAAATATACAACATTTTTTTATTTTTTTTATTTTACCTTTTATTTATACAGGTTTTTTTCGTTGAGATAATATCTCTTTTCCAAAAGAGACCTGGTCCAATAGCAGCAGGATAGCAGTTTATGACTATAGCAGTTTTTGCTTCTGCGATAAGAACATTAATTATATGGTAAGGCTTCAATAGGCTGCAAGAAGTTGGGTTTCGTGTGAATAGGCCTTTAGGCCAATGTTGACATGCAGTGACACTTGAGTAGCCTACAAAGTAAAATAATTCACGTCATATTCTGGCTATAATTCCCATATGGTTAAAATATCAATTACATATTTTACACTCTGGTTCAATTTTTTTTTATAAGATATAACTTCAAATATATATCCATAGTTTTCCGAAAGTCCGGTCATTTTAACAAAATTCTTTGAAGGCCTAAAATAAATATATTTACTTTTCCAGCTGTTTTTCTGCCCCCCTGTGATTGCCCACTCCAGGTTTTCTTGCTCTCCAAGATGACCTGTCAAACCGATTACCGTAGAGAGAGATTAATGGCGGAGGCGGGTTACAATAATAATCGTTTTGTTTGAAGTGACAACTTTGATAGGCGTTGATTTACTTATAAACTGATAGGCTTTTAATTGAGCGCCTCTATCCCGATTGAGATGAAAAGAGACCCGCATTGAAAGGCTGCCCGATTCCCCTGAGCCTCAATACTGATTAGCCATCTCAGCGGTGAATAGTTCAAGGCATTTTAAACTTATTTTCTCAGCGCTCTGACACACCATTTCTCTTTTATTTATCTTTCAGTCACCCCCCTTTTCTCCCACTTAAATAAAATAAATAATTTTCATTGCATGTAAATAAAATTGAGTTGACATCAATATAAAATGTCTGGACTAGTTTTTTTGTTGGCTTTTATTTGTCATTGTTGTTGGGGAGATAACAATGTGCCAGAGGCGAATGACGTTTTTTTTTTTTACGATACGTATAGAAGAAGTACGTTTGGATCTGTGAGGGAAAGTGGTTATTGTTCGCCTTTGCTGAGAATCCAGGACATTATGTTTCACTCAGTAATGTGAACCTTACATGTTGACGTGTGTTGGATAGCCGCTGTCCCTGCTCGGAGTGACTTTGTTATGGGGAACTTTGCCTTCCACTAATAACTGTGTTCATATTGGCTATTCAAAATAATGTTAAATGCTCCATATAGCCTACTAAGCAACACAAGGTTGCCATTTAAAAACACTTTCTGGTCACATTTCAAGCAATTCACATTATTACATTTAAATGTAATTTTAGTCATAACGATTCCCCTATCTAGGCTAAACTTAGGTAAATCCATTACCAAGTAATGTCCATAAGCATGAACATTACTAAAATATAATAGTAGACTCTGTTCGTCTTTGAACGATTTCTGACAGGTAGCCTAGTGGTTAGAGCGTCAGGCCAGTAACCGAAAGGTTGCTAGTTCGAACCTCAGAGCTGGCAAGGTAAAAATCTGTCGTTCTGCCCCTGAACAAGACAGTTAACCACACTGTTCCTAGGCCGTTATTGTAAATAATAATTTGTTCTTAACTGACTTGCCTAGTTAATTAAATAACATCAGAGCACCTAAACTCCATGGCGTGTTTAGTGCGGGTTTTGGGACACATTCCTCGTTTTGAAATATTTGACAGGGAGGGAAAACGTTGAAAATGCTTAATTTATGCCGCGTTCACGTACTAGTCTGAACTCGGAAATGTCCGACTTGCTAACTGGTTTGAACGTGGCACCTGTACAATTAACTACAACAGTTAGCAAGTCGGAAATGTCCGAGTTTCTTAGTTCAGACTAGCACGTGAACGAGGCATAAATCCAAGTGAATCTGCGACCAAGATGTGCCTTCGGTCGCTGTGTTTGAGGAGAACCTTGTAAAATGTGGTTAGTTTAGCCAAGTCAATATCCTCATACATTTTCAAATACCGTCCTAAATTCCATGGACACATGAATAAATCTGAAAAAGATGCATAGCGCTGTGCAGTCAGCATATTGTCGATATATACACATTTAATTTAACACGAGAAAGATTGATTTCGTACAAATTAAGTCTCTTTTCTCAGATGCATCTCTCTCTTTCCATGTGTCCTCTTTTCCCCATGCAACTATGCTCGCATGTAATCCGCTACAATAGCTGTTAAATCAAGGCCGGATTGACAGCCCCTGACAAATAACTGATTGATTGCGGTGGAGCAGAATTGACAGTTGGAGGGGTGGAGATAGACATGGAAGGGCGGTGTATATTATAGGCTACTGAAAACATGTGACATTCTCATCCCTCCATCACTGCATTGGTCTGTTCCTGTCAACGCTTGTCTGAATCGAGTTGAAGTGGTTGATCTTCTGGTTGTGGGATATAATTCACATTGGAAAATGTATGTGTAGACTAAGATACAGGCTTGTGTTAAGATTCAAGATTCAATAGGCCAAAAGTGCCCAAAACAATGCTTATTAGTGCATTAGTCATTAGAAAACAAATGAATAACGATTTAATTTATTTTTATGAGTACATTTCCCATCTCCTAAGTATCATGTAGCTCATGTCTTACAGTAATAACCATTACCACATCGCCAACCTATTCATTTGCCAAATACCTTCACTTGCGTCTATATACAGTACTTTTTCAGACGCTGAAAAATCTAAACAAGCCTTGAACTGTCCTGCCTCGAGGATGGTGAGAGCGCGCACAACAACCCAACTATTCCTCGCTATCTCCTCCCCCGCGCTGTAAAAATAGAGGATAACGTCACATCCCCTTGACCCTCCAATCACCTCAGGGTCCCATTTGATTGGAAGGCGGCAAAGGCTTTAATCTCGGACTAATTCAGATGCTTTTGAAGTGAGCATTTCTACCAGTTCGTACTTTGGGAGTATAGAGAGCAGACCTGCTGGGAGATACAGAACACGCTATGCCTATGATGCAAGACGCAGCCTCGGATCCGCGATAACATCGCAATCACTCTCCTGTATCTTCTTCCTGCTTACCAGCCGCACCTTCTTATTTTCCTCTCACTATAAGGATTATTACACGCAATACCAACACTTTTTTCTCTACTGATTTTCGAGAGAGGTTGTAATTGCTTTTCGCCTTTCTTGATGAATCTGATAAATGCATTACCGACTAATTTCGTGAGAATTAGGACATGATCACATCGCCCTCGGTGTCTGCTCTGAGCAATAGTAATACTCATCTAGTCTGGGAGAGCATCAACTCTCGGAATAACATCAACAAGCCTTTTCTTCATTCCGTTCCCCCGTCGGACCATCTACGGCAAGCTAAGCGAGTCCCCATCAAGGTTTTGAGAATGCTTACGGCACGATCAGGACACATTTTGCACCCAGAGTATCTTCAACCGTTACCATCTACCCCGATTAGCCCTATTGAGGTAAGATTTAACAAATAATTTTAAAAAACTAATAAGAACTGAACCAATAAGTTAAAGTTGAATGTTTTTGTTGTTTTGTAACCATTACAAATAGAAACGGTTCTCCCGGAATGTAGCACATGAAACAGCATATAAATAACGATGTATTATATCGAAGTGTAGATGTGGGCTATTCTATTATAGAGCTCATTGGTAAAATACATGTTTTATAAATGTAGGAAATGTTCATCGTTCTCTTAGAGCTCGGCTATTCTCTCGCGTAAAAGCTGCGCATTGCGCACTACTCTTTTATTTTGGGGTGGCGGCGGAGAAGGGCTCGGACATTCCGTTGCTGGATGCATTTCGATCAAAAGTCCTCTTGTTTGACTGTTTTTATATTTTTTCACTATTCAATTTGTAAATATCGGTCTTGTTGTTTCTCTACAGCTAGATGCCAAGAAGAGTCCATTGGCACTGCTGGCGCAGACATGCTCTCAAATCGGTAAACCAGACCCCCCTCCCTCTTCCAAACTCTCCTCGATTACATCTAATGGATCTAGTGACAAGGAATCCAAATCCGGTCCATTAAAAATGAGCGACATCGGTGTGGATGACAAATCTAGCTTCAAACCCTATTCGAAACCGTCCGATAAGAAGGACTCGTCCTCGGGCGTTTCGAGTGGAGAGAAGACTGGTTTCCGAGTACCGAGCGCCACCTGTCAGCCGTTCACGCCACGGACAGGCAGCCCCAACTCCAGCACTTCTGCCTCTCCCATGCCGTCTGAGGGGAAGTGTGGAGACAGGGAGGACAAGAAAGATTCAGATTGTATTAAAAATGGCACAACGGACGGATCTGGAACCACTAACAGCCACAGCAGGATAAGCGTGAGTTGCGGTGGAATTAACGTGGAGGTGAACCAGCACCAGGAGACGCCCGGGTCCAAAGCCCCGTCTTCGGAATCGTCCTCCATAACCTCCGCTTCCTCAGCTTCCGGACTGGGCTCAGGACTTGTAGCCCCGGTCTCTCCTTACAAACCTGGTCAGACAGTTTTTCCCCTGCCGCCTGCTGGCATGCACTACCCCGGGAGTTTAGGGGCCTACGCAGGTTATCCCCAACACTATCTCCCCCATGGCGGCAGCCTGGTTAACGCACAGCTGGCCAGCATGGGCTGCAGTAAAGCCGGATCCAGCCCACTGGCTGGGGCCTCTCCACCCTCCATCATGTCAGCCAGCCTGTGTAGAGACCCTTACTGCTTAAGTTACCATTGTGCCAGCCACTTAGCGGGCGCTGCCAGTGCCTCACAGCAGTGCCACGACAACGCGATGAAATCCGGGTACCACCACATGTACCCGACACACCTTTTGCACGGCATGCACTCCTCTCCGCAGTCATTCAGTGGACACCCTTTGTACCCCTATGGTTTCATGCTCCCCAACGACCCACTTCCTCACGTCTGTAACTGGGTGTCTGCGAACGGACCCTGCGACAAGCGTTTCTCCTCTTCCGAGGAGTTGCTGATACACCTGCGGACGCACACCGCCTTCACCGGGGCGGAAAAGTTGATATCGGGTTACCCTAGTTCCTCATCTTTAGCGAGTGCTGCGGCTGCCGCTATGGCGTGCCACATGCACATGCCGCAGTCAGGAGGCCCTGGAAGCCCCGGGACACTGACCCTGAGGAGTCCGCATCACGCGTTGGGACTAAGCAGCCGTTACCATCCGTACTCCAAGAGCCCCCTGCCAACCGGAGCCCCTGTTCCCGTCCCCGCAGCTACCGGGCCATACTACTCCCCATATGCACTGTACGGCCAGAGACTCACCACAGCATCGGCGCTGGGATACCAGTGAAACAGACTTGACTTTTGAAAAGTTTATAATTATGAAATGCAAATATAAAGACTTTTATATCAACGCTCCACCTATGGACAGGATCCGTGGACTGTATTTATTTATGTCGACTGAAAGCGGACGATAATAGCTACAAATTGAAGATATTTGAGAGACTCGAAGTGCATTATGTTTAAACTGAACTCTATAGGTAAAATGAAAACACACATGGTAGAATACTAATAAAATAGAGGTTTTCATTTCGATGTTCATTTGAAATTGATATGATTGTATTGTTCTTATTTAATGTTTCATTGAAAAGAAAATAATTGACATGCATGTTTGTTTCTTAAAATCCCAAATTGTCCACATTTAAAATTGACGTTATTTTTAAGGTGTATACCAGGGAAAGAGAATTGGTATTTTTTTGTATGTATTCTGGAAAAATAAGAAACGATTCTGTTCCATATTTCCGTGTGCCTCCTTTTATGATAACAAGACCTACATTTTTAACATGCTATTTCATTAAACAGTTTCTGGTTTCTTTATGATTTTAAATTGACATTATGAGATGTGCTGATCTGGGAAGTTAATCTTATAAACTGGTTGCCTATACAAACAACTGGAACTTTATTTACAGAGTAGGCTTTTTTTATTATGTTCACTTTAAAGTGCACTTTATTTCTACAACATCTCTATAGAGTTTAATGTGTTTAATTTTTTGCATCATACATTGTTTTAAACTAAATCATTTGACTTGAAAGTTGAAACACTAGGCTATTTTAACTAAACACACAACTTTGAAATCGAATGCAACTAAGATTGGACATTATTTCAACAATAGTGTATAGCTAGCTGAACGTCATGTTTGAGTGTGTGAGCGCGCTGTGTGCAAGTGTGTCTGCATGTTCTAAAAACGGGATACATCCATCAAAGCATGTTAATTGTTGATTGACGATGAGTTTTGACATTATTGCTGTAGTGATTGGATTTAGAAGGTCATTTCCAAATAAGTATTGTTGGCTAAATATAGTTTTCAATATTTGATGATGTAGAAAAATGTTGTCTCTTGACATTGCCTGGTTAATAGTGATCCCCCTCGAGCAACAAACAGACAACGCCTCATTTTGAAATGCGTTATCAAGGTATTAGTTGATCTAAATTTTATTTACTATTGTCTCAATAATTCACGAGTCATTGAAGATGTATTAATTATGAATATAGAGTATCCTACTAAAAACAGATACGGCACAACTCTAGAGGGGAATAATATTGTATAGGATTACATAAGGAACATTGTGCATACTTGATTTTAGAATGTCTCTCTAATCTATTTCCACTTTGGCCCCACTTCAATATAGTTGGTTGAAAATAACTGATGATTTTAGAGACATCCAGCTGGGTGCAGACATCAATTTAACGTCGATTCCACATTGGTCAATGTCATTTAATTGAAATCAAATCACATTGTTTTGGTCACATACACGTATAGATGTTATTGCGGGTGCAGCGAAATGCTTGTGTTCCTAGCTCGTACGGTGCTGTAATATCTAATAATTCACAACAATACACAATCTAAAGTAAAATAATGGAATTAAGAAATATATAAATAATGATGTGGAAACAACGTTGATTAAAGCAGTGTGTGCCCAGTAGTGTAACATTGGTGTGTGATTCAGAAATTTGTAGGAGATCATTTCCAAATGCGATGATCTAGCCTATAGTTTAAACAAAGGATTATCACACAAACTTTTAAATATACACCCGATTATACTCAGCTTTTTAATTACAGTAGAGGTCTAACTAGACTAATTTATACAAAAAAATGTGTTGTTGGCTGATTCATTCCTTAGATCAAACAGGGTTGAAGTTTCGTGCACATTTTTGTTTCATATTGAAATTCATCAACAGCTGGCCTATAGGCCTAACTGTTCGCTGCTCTGTATACTGCCGTTTGCTATGTTAAATAAGGCCACACAATCTTAAATTGCATGGTTACAGACACACCATATTAGTCCAGTAATTAATCATGCCTTTATTGCATTCAGGCGAGAAAAAAATGGTTGCCACATTTTTTTAAAGAAATACGTAGGCAAGCCAAAAGTTAGGTCTATTGCTTTTCACAGAATATTTCACACAAAATCTACAAAATGGCTGCGAAACGGGCCAATCCCCGAGATAACAATACCATTTTACGATCAAGCAATAGGCTATATTACTCAAATACCAATAACTAATGGGTTAATCTTACAAGTCCAAAAGATTAATTCATGTTTTTAATTGCATAATTGGGAAACTTTGAATTGAAATACAGTGGAACTCAATCATTTAGCCAACTACAGTTCTGCTTGGTGCCATTGGTGTCAAACATCAACAGGATAACAGTAGGGTCCCACTGGACACACACTGGTTGAATCAACATTGTTTCCACGTCATGTTATTTAAATTAACCAACTTGGAATAGACCTTGAATTGACATCTGTGCTCAGTGGGGTGAATTCAGAAAAAGTGGGACACCGTTTGACTTTCAGTCTTATGTAACTTTTTAGACATCTATTCAACATAGCCCAACACATGATACATTTCTGAAATCCTCAACATGTTTCCTAATCACACAAAATTGAATCAAATTTCCAATGGGCTAGAATGAATGGCCTATCCCAGTTTATCTAACCTGCTGTCCCAGTTTCCCAAATGTGCACTGAAAATATGGTTTTGGCTCAGTGTACACAAATGGGTGTGTCATGCTTTCTGTGAATATGATATCAACATTTGTCCTTTTTGTGTGATTAGGAAACATGTTGATGATTTCAGAAATATATTATGTGTTGGGCTAATATGTTGAATAGATGTTGAAAAATGGGTTACAGAAGACCGAAATGCAAAACGTGTCCCACACGTTCTGAATTCACCATATATTTTAGAAGTGAAATTGTTTTAATAGAATTAAATATACAGTAGCCTATAGCTTAAGGTCTTGTACCAGCCTTATTTATCAAACACAAATATGTTGTGTCTGAATATATAGTTGACAGGCCTTTACATATTTTCTTCCTGTTCTTAGCTGTCAGTGAAGCTACCTGAAAATAGCTTCAAGCTAAAGCCAGATATTCTCCTCTATACAGGCACAAACTGGTGCGAGGCACAATGTCCCATTTCCTTCATTCTGTGTGAAAGATGAGATGTCACACAGTGGACGTGTCTGAAGTGACAGGCTAGAATAGAGCGCATCAGCCCTATAACAGAGAGCACTGCCACACATCGATCTATTGGCTTATCTGTTCGTCAAACGCTCAAGTGTTTCCACTTTGCATCTATAACTCATGAAAATACTATACTCTGGAAATGTTCTTGAATATGAATTAATGAATGAGTTATTTGTAAATGACTTTGACCTCTGAATGATAGCTACACTCATCCACCCTGTCATTGGTTATTTAGCTGAATACCGTCTCAGAGAGATCGCTCTCGTCTTGGTCCACCAGCAGCTATATTCAAAACCAACTTCTCTGTTTGTTAATGTGTGTGTACATGTGTGAGTTTGTTTGTGTGTGTGTGTGTGTACACATGCGTGAATAAGTATGTATGTGTGTGTGTGTGTGTGTGTGTGTGTGTGTGTGTGTGTGTGTGTGTGTCGGTCTGGAGGCCCACACACGTTCTAAACTGATGTAATGACGGTGAAAGGGAGCGATTTCCATTTTTACCCACATCATGGTGGCTGTGTGTGGAGGTCCCAGATGGAAGGCAATTTATCATGTGCCCCTCCCTTGGCCTGTCACTTGGGGAACAGGCAGGCACATGTGTGCATGAATTACCAGCACTACCCCCTTCCACTTGCTCACAGTGGGGAGAAGCCAACAAGCAGAGGAGAAAAAGGACTTAGCTACAGCATTAGTGCTTCATGCCAGTAGTACAATACAGAGTGAATGTACTAAGGCATAAAACTGTCTGGAAGGACGATGAGATTGTAGGGAGGGAGAGAACAGTCAGATTATAGCACAGGGAGGATATTGTTAGGCGATATTGTAATATTTCTTTACCTTAAAAATATGAAGGTGATTAATAATCCATGGTTTTGTGTTGGCAAAACCACTCACACCGTTGTCTCAATGTGCATTAAAGTTTATAACAGAACAATCTGAAAATGTGAATTGATTGTTGTAAATGGGAGGTCGTTTTGGTGACAGACAGAGCAATGACAAAAAAAACACACAGGTCACAGAGGAAGAGGTTAAGTGAGGTTCATTCCCTAAACTGTCCCAGTAAACATTTACTGGCTGGGGTCAAGGACAAGGCTTTTACAAGGGAACACAGCCCTAACAGAGCAGGATTACTGTCTCATCTGTTAGCACAGCATGGTGAGAATGGAGAGCCTTTGCTGTTGATCTTTGAAGTGTCTGCATATCTATCGACTATGTATCGCCTATCTATCGAATATCTATCGCCTACCTATTGCCTACCTATCGCTTGTTTATTGCCTATCTATCACCTATCTATTCTGGTTTATGCAACAGACCAAGTATTTAACCTGGCTGGTTGAATGAGATACCACAATGGACAGTATTAGCCCACCGAGCCAAGCCTCTAAGAGCTAACAGGTCTCGGCCAGACACGGTAACTCATCACACAAGCACAGTTCAGTGAACCATTTCTGCTACACTTGCTCTGTCTTCTGAGATCTGTGGTTTTAAAAGAACAGGAGACATTTTAGTGTTCGGACTTATCAGTGATACTATACCATCTTTCACCTACCCACAATGCACGGGTGCAGGACATCTGGCAGGCAGGACATTTGGCCTTGGGAAACCCAGGACGTGAGTCACACACCTCACCCCGTAGTCAACCCTCTCTCCTGAATTACCCTCCACCTCTAAAGCTGTCATTAGTGGGTGTGTGACACAATATAAAGACACACCATTGTCTGCTATGGCAAGTCTATAGTTTGGGCAACAGCTGTGTCAATACAGGGGAAGCAGCTATAATGTTCGAGCCCCATTCCAGACATAAGTCAAAGAGCAATTATTCTCCTTTATGAGTGTGGTCTCTTTTAGGAGGGTAAGATGATAATTAAAGGCCTATCCTTGGAAAAACAGTAGGCTTACCCTACAACCATGATTATTATGCGGTTGTTTTGTTAGGTTTTAGATTGCATGGTTATGCTTGATGCATTTTGTGTTTTGGGCTTCATTTTGTGTTTTGGGCTTCATTGTGTGTTTTGGACAAGCACCACAGTTGTGTTTTAATGTCAAACAAACATCTCATAACTAGAGGTCGACCGATTATGATTTTTCAACACAGATACCGATTATTGGAGGACCCAAAAAAAGCCGCTGCCGATTAATCGGCCGATTTCTTTTATTTATTTGTAATAATGACAATTACAACAATACTGAATGAACACTTATTTTAACTTAATATAATACATCAATAAAATCAATTTAGCCTCAGCGTTTAAGTTCCTTGCTCAGAACATGAGAACATATGAAAGCTGGTGGTTCCTTTTAACATGAGTCTTCAATATTCCCAGGTAAGAAGTTTTAGGTTGTAGTTATTATAGGAATTATAGGACTATTTCTCTCTATACCATTTGTATTTCATATACCTTTGACTATTGGATGTTCTTATAGGCACTTTAGTATTGCCAGTGTAACAGTATAGCTTCCGTCCCTCTCCTCGCTCCTCCCTGGGCTCGAACCAGGAACACAACGACAACAGCCACCCTTGAAGCAGCGTTACCCATAGCTCCACAAAAGCCGCGGCCCTTGCAGAGCAAGGGGAACAACTACTCCAAGTTTCAGAGCGAATGACGTTTGAAACGCTATTAGCGCGCACCCCGCTAACTAGCTAGCCATTTCACTTCGGTCAGACCAGCCTAATCTCGGGAGTTGATAGGCTTGAAGTCATAAACAGCGCAATGCTTGAAGCATTGCGAAGAGCTGCTGGCAAACGCACAAAAGTGCTGTTTGAATGAATGCTTACGAGCCTGTTGGGGCCTACCATCGCTCAGTCAGACTGCTCTATCAAATCATAGACTTAATTATGAAATAATAACACACAGAAATGCGAGCCTTAGGTCATTAATATGGTCGAATCCGGAAACTATCATCTCGAAAACAAAACGTTTATTCTTTCAGTGAAATACGGAACCGTTCCGTATCTAACAGGTGGCATCCATTAGTCTAAATATTCCTGTTACATTGCACAACCTTCAATGTTATGTCAGAATTACGTAAAATTCTGGCAAATTATTTCGCAACTAGCCAGGCGGCCCAAACTGTTGCATATACCCTGACTCTGCGTGCAATGAATGCAAGAGAAGTGACACAATTTCACCTGGTTAATATTGTCTGCTAACCTGGATTTCTTTTAGCTAAATATGCAGGTTTCAAAATATATACTTCTGTGTATTGATTTTAAGAAAGGCATTGATGTTTATGGTTAGGTACAGTCGTGCAACGATTGTGCTTTTTTCGCAAATGCGCTTTTGTTAAATCCTCATTATATGCAACACAGGACACGCTAGATAAACTAGTAATATCATCAACCATGTGTAGTTAACTAGTGATTATGATTGATTGATTGTTTTTTACAAGATAAGTTTAATGCTAGCTAGCAACTTACCCTGGCTTCTTCCTGCATTCGCGTAACAGGCAGGCTCCTCGTGGAGTGCAATGTAAAGCAGGTGGTTAGAGCGTTGGACTAGTTAACTGTAAGGTTGCAAGATTGAATCCCCGAGCTGACAAGGTAAAAATCTGTCGTTCTGCCCCTGAACAAGGCAGTTAACCCACCGTTCCTAGGCCGTCATTGAAAATAAGAATGTGTTCTTAACTGACTTGCCTAGTTAAATAAAGATTAAATAAAGGTGTAAAAATATATTTTAAAATCGGCCAAATCGGTGTCCAAAAATACAGATTTCCGATTGTTATGAAAACTTGAAATCGGCCCTAATTAACCGGCCATTCCGATTAATCGGTCGACCTCTAGTGTAGGTGTCCTGGAGGGCAGGTAGTTTGCCCCCGGTGATGCATTCTGCAGACCTCACTACCCTCTGGAGAGCCTTACGGCAACACTCACTACCGAGTTCCAGACTGCGCCTGGAAGCAACGTCAGCATAATAACTGTTTTTTGTTGAGAGCTTCATGACATGTGTTTCCATGGCCGAGCAGCCGCACACAAGCTTAAGATCACCATGCGCAATGCCATGCGTCGGCTGGAGTGGTGTAAAGTTCACCACCATTAGACTCTGGAGCAGTGGAAACGCATTCTATGGAGTGATGAATCACCCCTCACTATCTGGCATGCCGGCCGATGAATCTGGGTTTGACGGATGTCAGTAGAACACTCCATGCTCAAATTCATAGTGCCAACTGTAAAGTTTGGTGGAGGAGGAATAATGGTCTGGGGCGATTTTTCACGGTTCGGGCTAGGCCCCTTAGTTCCAGTGAAGGGAAATCTTAACGCTACAGCATACAATGACATTCGACACGATTTTTGTGCTTCCAACTTTGTGGCAACAGTTTAGGGAAGGTCCATTCCTGTTTCAGCATGACAATGGCCCCGTGCACAAAGTGAGGTCCATATATAAATAGTTTGTTGAGATCGGTGTGGAAGAACTTGACTGGCATACACAGAGCCCTGACCTCAACCCCATTGAACCCCATTGGGAGGATTTGGAACACTGACTGTGAGCCAGGCCTAATCACACGACATCAGTGCCCAACCACGCTAATGCTCTTGTGGCTGAATGGAAGCAAGTCCGGCAGCAATGTTCCAATATCTAGTAAAAAGCCTTACCAAAAGAGTGGAGACTGTTATAGCAGCAAAGGGGGACCAAGTCCATATTAATGCCCATAATTTTGGAATGAGATGTTTAACAAGCAGATGTCCACATACTGTTGGTCATGTAGTGTGTGTAATTTACGGCGAGGCTCCAACATGGCATGTACCTGTGTATTCTCATACCTTCACAGTGTAGTATAACACATGAAGGCCCTTGTACTAAAGGGTGTCACGCTAAAACCATCCTCTCACAGACACAGTGATTTATGACTGCGGGCGGAGGGCCGTTGAGATAGATATCCACAGCTTCTGTGATTGTAGTAATGAAGCCATAAAGGGCACAGCATGAAACTAAGCAGGGCTCCGGACTGCATCAAGCAAATTACATTATCACCCAGCGCTAACTGAATGTAACTAATCCCCTAGAAGATAGAAATCAACATCGTCAACGGTCACACGTCATATCCATGAGCTCTAAAGCACCCCGTTCTGACAAGCTGTAATGCAGAGAACTGTAATGCAGACCATTTCACCCTCTAAACAGACTAAGCCGAGAATCCATGCAGGAAACCCTCCTCCACATGCATGCAGACACACTTCCTTCAAATGTGATTTCCTCTCCTCAATGATTCACAAATGTAAAGTGCTCTCTCATCTAGGTAATATGTGAACGTGGGGTGGCATCATCAAAGCTTTCCATATACGCCACTCAAATAAACTCCCAACTCACTTGACCTGACACCTCGTGCTTTAGAAGGCCTAATTGAGGTTACTGGCGTCCGCTTTGGGATCTACACTATATCCTCGATATGCGGCTGTTTCACTTCACAGATAATTACGGCCATAATAATAATGCACATTTTCCTGTTTCTGACTAATAATATTATATGAAAATCAGAGCCGGTTCTAGCCTTTTGGGGGTTTAAGCAAAACATTTTAGTGGGCCCCCTCTTGACAGCAAAGATTACATTTTAAGTTTTTAAGTTCATTTCCTGCAATTCTACACATTTTGATGCAATTTTAAATACATTTGTTTTGCAGTTCTACAAATTTTGCAATGGGGTGTAGAGAAAATGTGTACATTTTAAAGCATAATTCAGGCATTAAAGCCCTGAATTATGCCATGTTATTGATATCTGAGTGAGAGTGACTAACAAAATCAATGGGGGCCCCCTAGAGGTTAGGGCCCCTGGGATATCTATGGTATTCTGCCATGATAGCTGGCTAGACTAATTTACCAATCAAAAAAGTGTAAGCTGACATGGCTAATTGAGTGACTGTCAGTGATGACATAACAAGAGGAAAATTGCTGATGTCTTTTTCTCTTCATTCTTCCATATCAATGAGGACCAAGGTTGTGTTGTTGGGCTTTGATTCCATGATATCATCTAGATCAAATCAAATTTGATTTGTCACATGCACTGAATACAACAGATGTAGACCTTACTGTGTAATGCTTACTTACAAGTCCTTAACCAACAATGCAGTTCAAGAAAGTATAAAATAAAAAGTTACATAATAAAATAACAATGAGGCTATAAACGGGGGTTACTGGTACTGAGTCAATGTGCGGGGGTACAGGTTAGTCGAGGTAATTTGTAGATAATAAGCAGCAAGTATCAGCAGTGTAAAAACAAATGGGGGGGTGGTAAATGTAAATAGTCCGTGTGGCCATTTGATTAATTGTTTAGCAGTCTTATGGCTTGGGGGTAGAAGCTGTTAAGGAGCTTTTTGGACCTAGACTTGGCGCTCCGGTACTGCTTGCCATGCAGTAGCAGAGAAAACAGTCTATGACTTGGGTGACTGGAGTCTTTGACAAGTTTTTGGGCCTTCCTCTGACACCACCTAGTATATCCTGCCATCCAGGACCTATAGGAGCTTGGCACCAGTAATGTACAGGGCCATACGCACTACCCTCTGTAGCACCTTACCGTCTGATGTCGAGCAGTTGCCATATCAGGCGGTGATGCAACCGGTCAGGATGCTCTTGGTGGTGCAGCTGTAGAACATTTTGAAGATCTGGGGACCCATGCCAAATCTTTTCAGTCTCTTGAGGGGGAATATGTGTTGTCGTGCCCTCTTCACGACTGTCTTGGTGTATTTGGACGATAATAGTTTGCTGGTGATGTGGACACCAAGGAACTTGAAACTCTCGACCCGCTCCACTATAGCCCCGTCGATGTGAATAGGGGCTTTCGGCCCTCCTTTTCCTGTAGTCCGCAATCAGGTCTTTTGTCTTGCTCACATTGAGGGAGAGGTTGTTGTCCTAGTACCACACTGCCAGGTCTCTGACCTCCTTCCAATAGGATGTCTCACCGTTGTCGGTGATCAGGCCTACTACTGTTGTGCCGTCAGCAAACTTAATGATGGTGTTGGATTCATGTTTGGCCAGCACCTCAGGAGTAAATGTCAGTTGGCTTTTAATAGCCGATCATTCAGAGTATCTCTACCGCTCCTGCTGTCTCTAGATAGTTGAAAACAGCAGGTCTGGGACCATTAGCACTTCCGGTGAACAAGTCAGGGTTCCATAGCCGCAGGCAGAACAGTTGAAACTGGGGCAGCAGCATGGCCAGGTGGACTGGGAACAGCAAAGAGTCATCATGCCAGGTAGTCCTGAGGCATGGTCCTAGGGCTCAGGTCCTCCGAGAGAGAGAGAGAGAAAGAAAGAGAATTAGAGAGAGCATACTTAAATTCACACAGGACACCGGATAAGTCAGGAGAAATACTCCAGATATAACAGACTGACCCTAGCCCCCTGACACATAAACTACTGCAGCATAAATACTGGAGGCTGAGACAGGAGGGGTCAGGAGACACTGTGGCCCCATCCAATGATATCCCCGGACAGGGCCAAACAGGCAGGATATAACCCCACCCACTTTGCCAAAGCACAGCCCCCACACCACTAGAGGGATATCTTCAACCACCAACTTACCATCCTGAGACAAGGCCGAGAATAGCTCACAAAGATCTCTGCCACGGCACAGCCCAAGGGGGGGCGCCAACCCAGACAGGAAGACCACGTCAGTGACTCAACCCACTCAAGTGACACACCCCTCCTAGGGACGGCATGGAAGCGCACCAGTAAGCCAGTGACTCAGCCCCAATTAGCAAAATGGAGAGCTTTGTATGCATCTGTGTGTTGAGTGAAGGTGGGCTAGAGTTTTTTTCCTTCTGGTTGCACATGTGACATGCTGGTAGTAATGAGGTAAAACAGATTTAAGTTTGCCTGTATTAAAGTCACCGGCCACTAGGAGCGCCGCTTCTGGATGAGCATTTTCTTGTTTGCTTGTAGCCTTATACAGCTCATTGAGTGCGGTCGTGGTGCCAGCATCGGTTTGTGATGGTAAATAGACGACTATGGAAAATATAGATGAAAACTCTCTTGGTAGATTGCGTGGTCTACAGCTTATCATGAGGTATTCTACCTCAGGTGAGCAATACCTCGAGACTTCCTTAATAATATCGCCCACCAGCTGTTTTTGACAAATAGACACACAACCCCACCCCTCGTCTTACCAGACGTAGCTGTTATGTCTTGCCGATGCACAGAAAACCAAGCCAAATGTATATTATCCATGTCGTCGTTCAGTCACAACTCGTTGAAACATAAGATATTACAGTTTTTAATGTCCTGTTGGTAGGACAGTCTTGAACTGAGATCATCCAGTTTATTTTCCAGTGATTGCACGTTGGCCAATAGAACGGATGGTAGAGGCGGGTTACCCACTCGCTAACGAATTCTATCAAGGCACCCCGATCTCCGCCCAGTGTATTTCTGTCTTGTCTTCACGCCTGGTCACGGGGAAGCAGTATATTCTTCGTGTCGGACTCATTAAAGAAAAAATGAGTAATGATGTTATGATATCCAGAAGCCCTTTTGGGTCATAAGAGACGGTAGCAGCAACATTATGTATAAAATAAGTTAAAAACAATGCGAAAAAACACAAAATAGCACAATTGTTTAGGACCCCCATAAAATGGCAGCCATCCCCTCAAGCGCCATTATTAAATCTGGAGCAGAGCACCAATCATCTGCACCACATTCATTCCTTTCTACAACCAAGTTGAATGAGTTCCATGTACAGTTGAAGTCGGAAGTTTACATACACTTAAATTGGAGTCAATATAACTCTTTTTTTCAACCACTCCACAAATTTCTTGTTAACTTGTCATGGCTGCATCCCACTAACGGGATAAGTGTCATCAACAACTGCTGAATAGCATAGCTCTACATACAATAAATATTACGAAAAATATTTATATTCATGAAATCACAAGTGCAATATAGGAAAACACACCTTAGCCTTTTGTTAATCCACCTGTCGTGTCAGATTTTGAAATTATGCTTTACAGCGAAAGCAATCCAAGCGTTTGTGTAAGTTTATCGATCGCACTACAAAACATTAAGTACACTTAGCATCAGGTAACTTGGTCACGAAAATCAGAAAAGCAATCAAATTAATTGTTTACCTTTGATGATCTTCGGATGTTTTCACTCACGAGACTCCCAGTTACACAACAAATGTTCTTTTTGTTCCATAAAGATTATTTTTATATCCAAAATACCTCCGTTTGTTTGGCGCGTTATGTTCAGAAATCCACAGGAAAGAGCGGTCACGACAACACAGACGAAAATTCCAAATAGTTTCCATAATGTCCACAGAAACATGTCAAATGTTTTTTTATCAATCCTCAGGTAGTTTTTAAAATATATAATCGATAATATATCAACCGCAAATGTCTTTCACAGTAGGAGAGGGAAAAGCAATACCTATCCAAACTCTGTTGCACAAGCAATACTCATGTAACCTTTTAACGCAATGTTATCGTTATGGCTCATTTTTCTAAATAAAAGCCTGAAACTATGTCTGAAGACTGTTGACACCTTGAGGAAGCGATAGGAAAAGGAATCGGGTTCATATTCCTTTAAATCCAGCAAAGGGAGGCTATGGAACATGGAGTTTTCAAAATAGAGCCACTTCCTGTTTTGATTTTCCTCAGGGTTTCACCTGCAATATCAGTTCTGTTATACTCACAGACAATATTTGGCCAGTTTTGGAAACTTTAGAGTGTTTTCTATCCAATACTAATACTAATATGCATATATTAGCAACTGAGACTGAGGAGCTGGCCGTTTACAATGGGCGCCTTTTTATCCAAGCTACTCAATTCTGCCCCTGCAGCCATAAAATGTTAACAAACTATAGTTTTGGCAAGTCGGTTAGGACATCTACTTTGTGCATGACACAAGTAATTTTTCCAACAATTGTTTACAGACAGATTATTTCACTTATAATTCACTGTGTCACAATTCCAGTGGGTCAGAAGTTTACATAAAAATTCCAGAAAATGATGTCATGGCTTTAGAAGCTTCTGATAGGCTAATTGACATCATTTGAGTCAATGTGAGGTGTACCTGTGAATGTATTTCAAGGCCTACCTTCAAAATCACTGCCTCTTTGCTTGACATCATGGGAAAATCAAAATAAATCAGCCAAGACCTCAGAAACAAAATTGTAGACCTCCACAAGTCTGGTTCATCCTTGGGAGCAATTTCCAAACGCCAGAAGGTACCACTTTCATCTGTACAAGCAATAGTGTGCAAGTATAATATTGAAGCAAAATCTAATGACATCAGTCAGGAAGTTAAAGCTTGGTCGCAAATGGGTCTTCCAAATGGACAGTGAGCCCAAGCTTACTTCCAAAATTGTGGCAAAATAGCTTAAGGACAACAAAGTCAAGGTATTGGAGTGGCCATCACAAAGCCCTGACCTCAATCCTATGGAAGATTTGTGGGCAGAACTGAAAAAGCGTGTGCGAGCAAAGAGGCCTACAAACCTGACTCAGTTACACCAGGTCTGTCAGGAGGAATGGACCACATTCACCCAACTTATTGTGGGAAGCTTGTGGAAGGCTACCCAAAACGTTTGACCCAAGTTAAACAATTTAAAGCCAATGCTACCAAATACTAATTGAGTGTATGTAAACTTCTGATCCACTTGGAATGTGATGAAATATTCTGACAGTTCACATACTTAAAATAAAGTGGTGATCCTAACTGACCTAAAACAGGGAATCTTTACTAGGATTAAATGTCAGGAATTGTGAAAAACTGAGATTAAATGTAGTTGGCTAAGGTGTATGTAAACTTCAAAAGGTTCAACTGTATATCTTGTATCAAAGAGATTTACTGTTTTCTTTCCTGATCAGACAAATTCATAGTAACACATATTCTTCATTATATTCCTCATTAGATGTATTTGTGATTAAAATATCTCATGCCATTTTATTTGAGAATATTTAACTTTTTATGTAGCAAAATCAGGTTATTTGTGTAATATTGACCACAACATGCTGCATGGGAGTTGCCATTGCCTGGGCTGATGCTAAAAATTCTACTACCTGATTCTCTCCAGAACGCTGTAGCAGGAACCAAGTATGAACGAAATAATAAACAGAGCAGCAATATACAACAGCCATGTGATTTATAAGAGCCATATTTATCATGTTGATATAACCTATTCAACTATAACCAGCCGACACATTACTTTAGCGATTCATTCACGTCAGACTTCGAGACGACACACACACACACACACACACACACACACACACACACACACACACACACACACACACACACACACACACACAACAACAACAACAACAACAACAACAACAACAACACTGCACAAATCTCCTTTCTCCCTACTCTCCAATGGATTCCAATAGAGACTTCTCAGAGGAAATAAGAGCAGTGAAGATGGGGGCATTTTTCAACTCATCCACAGGCTGTAAGCGATGACGCTGCGATGTGTCACACATTGATCTGAGTCTGAGCACCGTATGAGGGAGCAGAGGGTATTAAACAGACTAATGGGGCTGACTGGGAGACAAATATGGCCAGACACACAGCTATACATACAGTCCCAGGAAATACCAAGCTACGCATCCCTTTTACAGCTCTAATGTATTTAAGTGTTAACTGTGAAATTGAAGCTAAAATGACCTACTTCCTGTTGTGGTTGGTGGTGCATGTGTCACGCCCGGGTCTTAGTATTTTGTGTTTATATATTTATTTGGTCAGGCCAGGGTGTGACATGGGGTTATTTTGTGTTGTGTTGTGGTATTGGGGGTTTTAGTAGGTATTGGGATTGTGGCTGAGTAGGGGTGTCTAGCATAGTCTATGGCTGCCTGAGGTTCTCAATCAGAGTCAGGTGATTCTCGTTGTCTCTGATTGGGAACCATATTTAGGTAGCCTGGGTTTCACTGTGTGTTTGTGGGTGATTGTTCCTGTCTTAGTGTTTTGTATTTCACCAGATAGGCTGTTTCGGTTTTCGTTAGTTTTGTAGTTTCTGTATGTATAGGTTTTCCTTCATTAAAATATATCATGAATCATCATCACGCTGCATTTTGGTCCGATCCTTGTTCTACCTCTTCGTCAGAGGAGGAGATAGAAGAGAGCCGTAACAGCATGTTTGTGTGTGGAGAGACAATATAGTAGCCACATAATAGGAGGTCATAACACGCTAAGCTAGCAGGTGGTAATGCATTACAATAAAGCAATTACCTATTTGGAGGAACATGTTGACTGCATGAGGAAGAGTTGCTTTCCGTAAATTAAAAATACAAGACAATGGTGCCATCTGGTTTGCTTAATATAAGGAATTTGAAATGATTTGTACTTTTACTTTTGATACTTAAGTATATTTTAAACCAAATACTTTAAAACTTTTACTCAAGTAGTATTTTACTGGGTGACTTACTTTTACTTGAGTCATTTTCTATTAAGGTATCTTTACTTTTACTCAAGTATGACAATACTTTTTCCACCAATGCTTCCATGTAATGTAATAGAGTTTCTGTCATATATAAAAAGGAACTAAATGTAAATGCAATACTTTCCAGACAGAATAGAGAAACTTTTATCGCGATACACATACTTGAGGAGATTGCATTTGGCTCCAGTACATAGATGAAAGACAAAAGTTACTGGTGAATGTAGAAATAATTACATTGAGTCTCACTGAGTAACAGCAAGCAGGGTGGTTGGTGTTTTGGAGATGTACACACTGTCATAGTTAAATCACTATAGTTCAGATAAAGATAACGCTTGGGACTATCAAACATTGAGCGAATATTGACTTTGTTCTTATTATTGTTATTCGTAAAACGGCCAGCTTCAGTCAGCTGATTCTAGCCATCCCTTCTGGTTAGTTCTAGTCGGGCAGCTTCAGTCAGCTGATTCTAGCCATCCCTTCTGGTTAGTTCTAGTCGGGCAGCTTCAGTCAGCTGATTCTAGCCATCCCTTCTGGTTAGTTCTAGTCGGGCAGCTTCAGTCAGCTGATTCTAGCCATCCCTTCTGGTTAGTTCTAGTCAGGCAGCTTCAGTCAGCTGATTCTAGCCATCCCTTCTGGTTAGTTCTAGTCGGGCAGCTTCAGTCAGCTGATTCTAGCCATCCCTTCTGGTTAGTTCTAGTCGGGCAGCTTCAGTCAGCTGATTCTAGCCATCCCTTCTGGTTAGTTCTAGTTTCAGTCAGCTGATTCTAGCCATCCCTTCTGGTTAGTTCTAGTCAGGCAGCTTCAGTCAGCTGATTCTAGCCATCCCTTCTGGTTAGTTCTAGTCGGGCAGCTTCAGTCAGCTGATTCTAGCCATCCCTTCTGGTTAGTTCTAGTCGGGCAGCTTCAGTCAGCTGATTCTAGCCATCCCTTCTGGTTAGTTCTAGTCGGGCAGCTTCAGTCAGCTGATTCTAGCCATCCCTTCTGGTTAGTTCTAGTCAGGCAGCTTCAGTCAGCTGATTCTAGCCATCCCTTCTGGTTAGTTCTAGTCGGGCAGCTTCAGTCAGCTGATTCTAGCCATCCCTTCTGGTTAGTTCTAGTCGGGCAGCTTCAGTCAGCTGATTCTAGCCATCCCTTCTGGTTAGTTCTAGTTGGGCAGCTTAGTCTCCTTTTCAGAGGACCCCCACTTTTGTTAGTGTCTTATTGGTAAGGTCACACCAAATACTTATAACCACATCTCGTTCCGCCTATCAGTGGCCTTAATTCCCGGGACTTCAGTTTCAGTTAAGTCTATGACCCCAGCACACTGTGTGGCCAGAAACGTGCTTTCCCCATCCTGATGACCACTTCCACAGTTTACCCTCCTGCTGAAGTTTCCTCCTGTGGACTGAATCCCTGGATGTCTGATATTTAATTGTGCGTGCATCCATTAAACTCCCCTTAGCCTGGACATCCGCCTCATCCTTGTTCTGACTGGACATTGTGTAGTAGTTTCTACCGGTCTTAAGCCAGCACCTAAGGTTTCTTATTACATTCATGGTTCTTCGATTCATTACAACCCTACCCCTATTTTTCAGTTATTATTGTTGTTATTGCTATTATTTTTTATAAAATGTTTCTTCTTCCTCCAGCTCCTGTGGCACATCTGGATGTCACAGGCCACATTGTGGGTTTACTGTCACAGCTCAGTGGGCAAACACCTGTCCCCCTCGAAGCCTCCACAGATCTGACAGTGAGATGTCTGTCGCCCCCATGGCACTGGCTCATCTGGTGATCACCGGGCTCTAGTAATTCCTGCACACGAAGAGCCCAAAGCAATGGATCTCAGAATGTGAGTTGACCAAAGGTCTCTCTCTCTCTCTCTCTCCCTTTCTTTCTTTTTCTCAGTGGAAACTATCTGTTCTATGGAAGTGCAGCTCCACCCATGTCAATGTACCATGACCTCCCACAGAAGTAGTGTTGTTATCCATCCCTCTGTAGTGTACAACCCTTCAGTTAGTCAGCCAGCCAGCCCTTCACACCAGATGCTCTCCACTGTCTGGCTGTGAGCTGTTATTGTCCGTGGCTGTGGACACAGTAAACATTTGATGAAGTGAGACCGGACCAGAGTAAGGCATTTAGACTAACAGGTCCAGAGCGACTCGGCACAGCGGGAGATGTCATCACTGTCATCATCTTAGGTAAGTTGCTGTAATGACCTGTAGTTGCTATGGTAACTAGAATGTTTTTGCAAAGCTGTTTTATAAGATAAGACTACATAAACCAATGATTTGATTGGAATGAAAGGAAGACATTGTATTTGTATAGTTCCATGTTGCTACAGCAATGAATTGAAAATCCACCTAAATGCATGGTATAGGTGGAAGGTTATGTCAGTGTGGCCATTTTTGTGTTATGGGTTGTAGTTAGTGCTTGATGAAGGCCAATCTGGTGGCAGGGCTCTGAGGTGAACTCAACGGCTCCCCCTATGGACAACAGCATGTAGATCAGTGTGTATCTCTTGCAGCCGAGACACAGTGACACATGACTTCGATTAAATGGAGTTGGATTGAATGTAGTATACAGTATCATAAACTATTACACACACACACACACACACACACACACACACACACACTGTCATTAACGTTGAAGACAAGTGAAGAGGTCATGTGAGATATATTACAACAATCGCATTTTGACCGATGAGATAATGTGTGTGATGTTATGACTTGGGCATTTGCTGTGACATGAACGTGAGATGTGAACATGAAAAGATATCCAGTATTTAACAGGTATCACATTTCCATTAGGCTAGGGGGAACTTCTTTCAGTCAAATAGAAGTGTGTGTCGACACGCTGACGCTGAAGAACAGAAGCTGAAGACAAGATTCAGGAATAACTCTCATTGACAGGGTTTCCCCAACTCGGTCCTGCCCCTCCACAATGTGGAGTGACATTGATTTCCATCCACCGCTGCTGCTTCCAAGAGACTGATTCTCTGCCTCCATTGTACAAAATTCCCTAAATGGATCATTCATAATCAGTCTCGATAAAGTAGCCATGAGTGAACTGTACTGTACAGTGTAGTGGAGGGACTGGATGTTAAATGCCTTGCTTTCAGCACCAAGTGTGAATGGCCTCTCTGAATGCATTTTTCACCCCAGCATATACCATGTTCAGTACAAGTACACACATGGTGATTTATGGGCCTCTTTCAGCTAAATAATTTACAGTGATATGGGTCTCTGGGCTTTTAATGGTTGTTGTATGGGACTGCATGCTTTTAAAATGTTCCACAGGCCTAGGGTGGAGATAGATAGCAGCTAGGGCCTCTGGACTGATTAATAATCTGCTCAATATTTCACAACAAACCCAGTCCATGAAAGAGTACACATGCCAGTACAGAAGAGCCGTGAGAGAGAACATGTGTGTGTGTGTGTGTGTGTGTGTGTGTGTGTGTGTGTGTGTGTGCGCGCGCATCCATCTTAAATGTGTGTGTCTGCACGTGTGTACACTTTCATTCGTGCAGATCTCCAAAGGTAACCAGCTTCACCTTAAGTGGCGTGTGCAGAAAAAAAAAGTTTTAATATTTGATGCATGATTTACGAGGAAAACCCATTCAAAATATAAAAGGAGCTGTTTTCACCAAATGTTTGTTTTTGTCAGTCTAAATGCCAGTTCAAAGACAAACACGGTCCATACTCAGTACTCCACTCTGTGGTCAGTAAACATGCAGCTATTATATTATATATTTACCAAGTCCTTTAAACTTCATTTCACAGATACCACCAATCAAAAGGCATTGTTGTTCTGTGAGATATTATTCTGGGCTAATATTTAACATCTCTGGCCGGCCGGCAGATATAGAATACAGCCTTTAGAACAGTAGGTATCAGATGTACTGCCGATTAATCAAAGCACTGTTGACTGTGTGGAACACCTGTTGATATGACCAGAGACGATAAGAAATGTCCCACTCATTCATCTGATGAATGCAACTCCACTTACCACATCTTATTCTCATCCCACGGTTGATTGCATTGAGTTCTATGACTGAATGTCATTAGTTATCATGGTATTTGTTCTCTGTAGACAGCTGAAAGCAGTAAGGGTTGCTTCTGCGTGCTTAGCCCAGTTCTCTTATCAAATAGGTTCAAGCAAACGCTTCGACAGGTTGAGTGCCTGCATGCTTTTAGCCAGATTGTTGGGGACGATAAATAATATTTCCTTGTTCTCGTTACCTTCACGGGATAATAGATGTGACAGCTGAAAGCGAACGTGGGGTTGACAAGGAAGTTCGATGGCAGGATGCAAAATGGGCTTTGGAATCTGTGAACTTCAAAGCTGTAATCGTTAATTCTAGCCCTGTGCTCTGTCATAGCTATAGAACCTCATGGTAAAGTGCTGTACTGCCAGTGTGTTGTCAACGTGAGGCTTTCACATTTAGATTTGTTACATTTGAGGAAAGAGGCAGTATCACACACCACAATGAAGCTGATAGGGTATTGCACTTCTTTTCAGGCATTTCTTCAACTTTCTAGATGGGTAAGCTGACAACGTCGCGAAAACAATGTGCACGCTTCAATAGGGCAGAAGTCTGTGAGTTGCTGTGATTCTGGGTGGCCAGACAGCTAGCAACAATGACATGAAGCTGCCATGTGGGGAATCTTAAGTGAATCCTTTCAGCTAGTTTCATCTTGTTCTTGATACCATGTCTTGTTTTGAGGTGTTTTGACTGATTTCATGTCATTGCTAATATGGTTAAAATTCGCTAGCTAGATAGCCAACAACTGTAAGGATGTATTTCAGAGACAAAAAGTGCTCATTGTGCAAATGTATTTATGTGTTCAATAAACATTGGCGACTAAATATAGTTTACATGTTGTCAACAATCTAACTCCATCTGTTTTGCCCTATAGTTGCGCACAAATCGGTTTTGTGGCTGAACAACTAACCAGTCTCTAGACAAGTTAGTAAGTCACCATCCAAATGTTATTGAGACTTTCATGGCCTTCACCTCTAAGCTAACCCCTTCTGTTTTGCCCTATAGTTGCTGAACAACCAGCCTGTCTATGGACACTTACAATTCAACACCAATGCCTAATTCTGGGCATGTCTTTTTGAAGAGCTATCCGTTGTAATATTGATAGCAGTGACTACCAGGCAGGATACAGGCCAGTTTAAGTGGGTCTCTTGATCAAAGGAGAAATCCAGAGGTCTTTGGCTTCCCTGATAGATATATGAACAATGATCAGTGTCTCATGGTGTTATGTCCATCATCACCCTAATATTGAGCAGCAATATAAGGTATATGGTTGTGACGCAAAGCCATTGCAGTGCATCTCTGTCTCTCATGTGAGCAGAATAATAATACAAATAGGAGGTCCAGATGAAAGCACATCATGTGACCATAATCTAATTTGTTTTCTGCCTCGCAAAGTCGGTCTCCCTGACACGTCCTCTGGTTTTGTGTTCCCGTACTTTATACATTTTACATGCGAAACCTGTTCACACATTCTACTCTTCTCACACCACTAGCATGTGCCTGTCATATAACATAATATAATAATAATAACATACCCGTCTTGTTTAAATAAGCACACAGTGGAAGGTTCTCTGACACACCAGTCATTTGTCTTTGCTTCAATTTAAGTTGTAGAGATCTGTTTTTGTGTGTCATATTTTTTTTTAATATCCAAGTGATGACTGTTCACAACCACTCCTTGTTCTTCACATATCAGCTCTTGTCTAACACATTTCTTCACAGTTCTCTTATTCTATGTGGTGTGTTGATCATTTTCCCCTAACCATTGTCTATTCAGCTACATGTTCGCTATGATAACTCCAACAGTGGTCGAACCTAACTACTATAGATCCAATTTCCATACATTGGAAGCTTTTCGCTGTTGAATTAGTCTCTTCGGAGGAAAGCCTGGTTTCTCTCCACAGCAGTGTGCAGTTTGCAATCACATGCTTAGTGGTGGTTCCCAGGGCTATATTTATGGAGGCTAACTGTATCCCCTTTCATTGAAACTCAAGCCAATGAGGATTTTTTTTTCTTCTCATAAGAGATCGCCATTTACAAGCAGTCTTAATGGGGTGCTGGACCAGGGGCCACTAACAGACAACTTGTTAATAACACACATCTACCACAAACCAGTTTGTCTTCATATGACACAAACCACCACACACTACTGGGCTAGAACAGGAGTTTCTGATAGCTACAGGGGTTACCTGCTGTATGCCTGGAAAGGTCAAATAAAAATACTTAACCCTATGGGTAATATAAATAGAGCTGGTGTGAGGTAGAGAGGAGGGAAATGATGAACAGGTAAAGCCTTGTATGCTTGATATTTTAGACAGTTGTTGGCAGTGGGTTCTATCCCTGTATATTGTATCCTGTA
Organism: Oncorhynchus tshawytscha; assembly: GCF_018296145.1. Lineage (NCBI taxonomy): Eukaryota > Metazoa > Chordata > Actinopteri > Salmoniformes > Salmonidae > Oncorhynchus > Oncorhynchus tshawytscha. The sequence goes on from NC_056444.1 coordinate 28,221,985, forward strand.
TGAAACTCAGTCTATAGCCTACCTACAGTAAGAAGGGTGCACCTAATCAGCTAAACTAGTTCAGACCTCAGCCATGACTTACAGGGCTCCTATATCTATGTATACCTATTACCTACTGTACACATGAAAAATACCACTAAACTCAAACTTGAAATTTCAACCAACATCTTTGGAGTTGAAGCCATTGGCTTGAAACCATCCAAATAAATCTTTCTTCATTGTTTACCTAATGTCAAACATCCTACATGGTAAGAATTGACCTTTTGTCTGCATAGTTATGGTTCTGCTTGTATGAAGTGACAGAGCCAGTTGATGTATGACCTAAATCAAGTGCAAATCTAAGTGGGACAAAACACTGCTGCTATTATCTCTCCTATGTAATATGTAAAACCCTCTGCTCTAATCTGAAGCCAATCTCATGTGTCCTCTGTCACCGGGCAGGTCACCATAAAACACAGCCTCTGACAGCTAAATTACACCTCCCATGATAACCTTTCCCTGCCCTCTTAATAGAGGTGGCAGCCAACGGCTGTAGTACAGGGTTAATGGTATGCAAACCAATGTAAGGGGATCAACTGTCCGCCATGTGAGTATGTCCGAAAATAAGATATCACAGAGAGGATTGACATTTCACTTTTTCTGTTGTTTCATCTCAGGCTCATTCACATACGGTATGTTGTCACAAATCAAATATTGTATTGCCACTGATTTCACTCATTTGTCAGTGTGTGTGCGTAAAACACTCCTTCATGTTATGAACATGGTACTTCATACGTTATAAACACGTTACTTCATACGTTACGAACACATTATATCATTTATTTTATTTGTATTTATTTATTTGTATTTATTTAACTAGGCAAGTCAGTTAAGAACAAATTCTTATTTACAATGACGGCCTACTCCGGCCAAACCCGGACGACGCTGGGCCAATTGTGTACCACCCTATGGGACTCCCATTCACAGCCGGATATGATACAGCCTGGATTGCAGTGGGATGCAGTGCCTTAGACCGCAGCGCCACTCTGTAGCCCATACGTTACGAACGCCTCACTCTATACATTACAAACACGTTACATCGTACATTATGAACATGTTACTTCATACATTATGAACATGTTACTTCATACATTACGAACAAATTACTTCATACATTATGAACATGTTACTTCATACATTATGAACATGTTACTTCATACATTATGAACATGTTACTTCATACATTACGAACATGTTACTTCATACATTACGAACATGTTACTTCATACATTACGAACAAGTTACTTCATACATTACGAACATGTTACTTCATACATTACGAACAAATTACTTCATACATTATGAACATGTTACTTCATACATTACGAACAAATTACTTCATACATTATGAACATGTTACTTCATACATTACAAACAAATTACTTCATACATTATGAACATGTTACTTCATACATTATGAACATGTTACTTCATACATTATGAACATGTTACTTCATACATTATGAACATGTTACTTCATTTATGAACATGTTACATACATTATGAACATGTTACTTCATACATTATGAACATGTTACTTCATACATTATGAACATGTTACTTCATACATTATGAACATGTTACATCATACATTATGAACATGTTACTTCATACATTATGAACATGTTACATCATACATTATGAACATGTTACATCATACATTATGAACATGTTATTATGAACATGTTACTTCATACATTATGAACATGTTACTTCATACATTATGAACATGTTACTTCATACATTATGAACATGTTACTTCATACATTATGAACATGTTACTTCATACATTATGAACATGTTACTTCATACATTATGAACATGTTACTTCATACATTATGAACATGTTACTTCATACATTATGAACATGTTACTTCATACATTATGAACATGTTACATACATTATGAACATGTTACTTCATACATTATGAACATGTTACTTCATACATTATGAACATGTTACTTCATACATTATGAACATGTTACTTCATACATTATGAACATGTTACTTCATACATTATGAACATGTTACTTCATACATTATGAACATGTTACTTCATACATTATGAACATGTTACTTCATACATTATGAACATGTTACTTCATACATTATGAACATGTTACTTCATACATTATGAACATGTTACTTCATACATTATGAACATGTTACTTCATACATTATGAACATGTTACTTCATACATTATGAACAAATTACTTCATACATTATGAACATGTTACTTCATACATTATGACTTCATACATTATGAACATGTTACTTCATACATTACGAACAAATTACTTCATACATTATGAACATGTTACTTCATACATTACAAACAAATTACTTCATACATTATGAACATGTTACTTCATACATTATGAACATGTTACTTCATACATTATGAACATGTTACTTCATACATTATGAACATGTTACTTCATACATTATGAACATGTTACTTCATACATTATGAACATGTTACTTCATACATTATGAACATGTTACTTCATACATTATGAACATGTTACTTCATACATTATGAACATGTTACTTCATACATTATGAACATGTTACTTCATACATTATGAACATGTTACATCATACATTATGAACATGTTACTTCATACATTATGAACATGTTACATCATACATTATGAACATGTTACATCATACATTATGAACATGTTACATTCATACATTATGAACATGTTACTTCATACATTAACATGTTACTTCAACATGTTACTTCATACATTATGAACATGTTACTTCATACATTATGAACATGTTACTTCATACATTATGAACATGTTACTTCATACATTATGAACATGTTACTTCATACATTATGAACATGTTACTTCATACATTATGAACATGTTACTTCATACATTATGAACATGTTACTCATACATTATGAACATGTTACTTCATACATTATGAACATGTTACTTCATACATTATGAACATGTTACTTCATACATTATGAACATGTTACTTCATACATTATGAACATGTTACTTCATACATTATGAACATGTTACTTCATACATTATGAACATGTTACTTCATACATTATGAACATGTTACTTCATACATTATGAACATGTTACTTCATACATTATGAACATGTTACTTCATACATTATGAACATGTTACTTCATACATTATGAACATGTTACTTCATACATTACAACAAATTACTACATTATGAACATGTTACATCATACATTATGAACATGTTACTTCATACATTATGAACATGTTACTTCATACATTATGAACATGAACATTATGAACATGTTACTTCATACATTACAACAAATTACATTATGAACATACATTACGAACAAATTACTTCATACATTACGAACATGTTACTTCATACATTATGAACATGTTACTTCATACATTACGAACAAGTTACTTCATACATTATGAACATGTTACTTCATACATTATGAACATGTTACTTCATACATTATGAACATGTTACTTCATACATTATGAACATGTTACTTCATACATTATGAACATGTTACTTCATACATTATGAACATGTTATTCATACATTATGAACATGTTACTTCATACATTATGAACATGTTACTTCATACATTATGAACATGTTACTTCATACATTATGAACATGTTACTTCATACATTATGAACATGTTACTTCATACATTATGAACATGTTACTTCATACATTATGAACATGTTACTTCATACATTATGAACATGTTACTCATACATTATGAACATGTTACATCATGAACATGTTACATCATACATTATGAACATGTTACATCATACATTATGAACATGTTACATTCATACATTATGAACATGTTACTTCATACATTATGAACATGTTACTTCATACATTATGAACATGTTACTTCATACATTATGAACATGTTACTTCATACATTATGAACATGTTACTTCATACATTATGAACATGTTACTTCATACATTATGAACATGTTACTTCATACATTATGAACATGTTACTTCATACATTATGAACATGTTACTTCATACATTATGAACATGTTACTTCATACATTATGAACATGTTACATCATACATTATGAACATGTTACTTCATACATTATGAACATGTTACTTCATACATTATGAACATGTTACATACATTATGAACATGTTACTTCATACATTATGAACATGTTACTTCATACATTATGAACATGTTACTTCATACATTATGAACATGTTACTTCATACATTATGAACATGTTACATTATGAACATGTTACTTCATACATTATGAACATGTTACTTCATACATTATGAACATGTTACTTCATACATTATGAACATGTTACTTCATACATTATGAACATGTTACTTCATACATTACGAACAAATTACTTCATACATTATGAACATGTTACTTCATACATTATGAACATGTTACTTCATACATTATGAACATGTTACTTCATACATTACGAACATGTTACTTCATACATTACGAACAAGTTACTTCATACATTACGAACATGTTACTTCATACGTTACAAACACGTTACTTCGTACGTTACAAACACGCTACTTCGTACATTACAAACATGTTACTTCGTACGTTACGAATAAGTTACTCCGTAAGTTACGAACACATTACTCCGTGCGTTACGAACACGTTACGAATGCGTTACTCCTTACGTTACGAACGCGTTACTCCTTACATTACGAACGCGTTACTCCGTACGTTACGAATGCTTTACTCCGTACGTTACGAACGAAATTACTCCATGCGTTACGAACACGTTACGAATGCATTACTCCTTATGTTACGAACGCGTTACTCCGTACGTTATGAACGCGTTACGAATGCGTTACGAACGCATTAGAAACGCGTTACTCCTTACGTTACGAACGCATTACTCTGTAAGTTAAGAAACTCTTTACTCCTTATGTTACAAACGCGTTACGAACGTGTTACTCCTTACGTTACGAACGCATTAGAAACGCGTTACGAACGCATTAGAAACGCGTTACTCCTTACGTTACGAACGCATTACTCTGTAAGTTAAGAAACTCTTTACTCCTTATGTTACAAACGCGTCATGAACGTGTTACTCCTTACGTTACGAACGCATTAGAAACGCGTTACGAACGCATTAGAAACGCGTTACTCCTTACGTTACGAACGCGTTACTCTGCAAGTTACGAAACGCGTTACTCCTTACGTTACGAACGCGTTACTCTGTAAGTTAAGAAACTCATACTCCGTATGTTACAAACGCGTTACGAACGCGTTACTCCTTACGTTACGAACGCGTTACTCTGTAAGTTAAGAAACTCTTTACTCCGTATGTTACAAACATGTTACTTCGTACGTTACGAACGCGTTACTCTGCAAGTTAAGAAACTCTTTACTCCGTATGTTACAAACATGTTACTTCGTGCGTTACGAACGCGTTACTCCATACGTTACGAACGCGTTACTCCGTAAGTTACGAACGCATTACTCCGTGTGTTACGAACACGTTACGAACGCATTAGAAACGCGTTACTCCTTACGTTAGGAACGCATTACTCTGTAAGTTAAGAAACTCTTTACTCCTTATGTTACAAACGCGTCATGAACGTGTTACTCCTTACGTTACGAACGCATTAGAAACGCGTTACGAACGCATTAGAAACGCGTTACTCCTTACGTTATGAACGCGTTACGAACGCATTAGAAACTCTTTACTCCGTATGTTACGAACGCATTAGAAACGCGTTACTCCTTACGTTACGAACGCGTTACTCTGCAAGTTACGAAACGCGTTACTCCTTACGTTACGAACGCGTTACTCTGTAAGTTAAGAAACTCATACTCCGTATGTTACAAACGCGTTACGAACGCGTTACTCCTTACGTTACGAACGCGTTACTCTGTAAGTTTAGAAACGCATTACTCCTTACGTTACGAACGCGTTATGAACGCGTTACTCCCTACGTTACGAACGCATTGCTTCATACGTTATGAACATGTTCCTTGTAAGACCTTTAGCTCCACAAAGCCCTGTGAGGCTGTCTGCAGGCTGAAACAATGTGTGGCTGTAACACAGAGTGGAGTCTCTCCTCTCATGTGATTGCCTTCTGTTTCATGAAAGGGATTAAAAGGATTTATTGAAAATCAGATCTCAGGTTATGGGCCCTGGTTGACAGTGACAGAAAAATCTAGAATTTACTGTCTGCTTTTACAGCCGGATTTCAAGATTAAGTGTTGCGGGACATGACGGCAAGTTAGCAGTTATAAACCTGTCCCCCATATAAATGACCTAATCAGGAGATCCCAGCGGTTTTATAAATTGAAGCACTCATTCGTCTTCAAGGGCCTGTGTGTGCATATAAACCCACAACGACCAGCATATACCTCACAGTGGAAAGGGGTCTCGTCGTTGTTTACAGAGTAAGAGGGAAATGGGTGACTTTTTGCATGCTCAATCAAATGTGAAATGTCCATTTAATCATCGGTAGAAACTCCCTTGGTTTATTTGTGCGGCTGTGAGGATTTACAGTACCCAACATCTGTATTAATCATGACTTCATTACTCACGCTGACAGGCTGCATAAACCACCTCACTGTATTGTAGTACTGCCTTGTGGATGGAGGGTGTGCGTGCGTGCTACTGCAGTAGCTAGGGAAAAACCTGAACTTTTATTCACTCACCCCTCACTCTGTCCAGTAGGAATATTGAGTTATAGTGACACAGATTTCATTCTACTGCTCTGAGGGCTTGATGGGTTGTGAAATAGACTTTCGTCTAGGGAGGAGACAAAAAAAAGTCACTCACATGGACCTTTGCTGTTACGGTTTTCTTCCTTCGAAGGAGAGTCGGACCAAAATGCAGCGTGGTAATTTACATACATGTTTAATAAAGAAGAAAAGCGAACAATACAAAAACAACAAACGGAAAGTGAAAACCTATACAGCCTATCTGGTGAACAACAGAGACAGGAACATAAGGACAATCACCCACCAAACACTCAAAGAATATGGCTGCCTAAATATGGTTCCCAATCAGAGACAACGATAATCATCTGCCTCTGATTGAGAACCGCCTCAGGCAACCATAGACTTTGCTAGAACACCCCACTAAGCCACAATCCCAAAACCTACGAAAAACCCCCATACACAAACACACCACAAAATAAACCCATGTCACACCCTGGCCTGACCAAATAAATATAGAAAACACAAAATACTAAGACCAGGGCGTGACATTTGCCTTTAAAAAATTCTAAGATTGATCCTATTTTTAAAAGGAAACAAAGACCAGACTAAACATTAAACGTACAAATGCCACAACAAAGATTCCATTCAATTGAATTGCACCTTGCAGATATGGTACTGAGTGGTATGCACCTTGCAGATATGGTACTGAGTGGTAGGCACCTTGCAGATATGGTACTGAGTGGTAGGCACCTTGCAGATATGGTACTGAGTGGTAGGCACCTTGCAGATATGGTACTGAGTGGTAGGCACCTTGCAGATATGGTACTGAGTGGTAGGCACCTTGCAGATATGGTACTGAGTGGTAGGCACCTTGCAGATATGGTACTGAGTGGTATGCACCTTGCAGATATGGTACTGAGTGGTATGCACCTTGCAGATATGGTACTGAGTGGTATGCACCTTGCAGATATGTTACTGAGTGGTAGGCACCTTGCAGATATGGTACTGAGTGGTAGGCACCTTGCAGATATGGTACTGAGTGGTATGCACCTTGCAGATATGGTACTGAGTGGTATGCACCTTGCAGATATGGTACTGAGTGGTAGGCACCTTGCAGATGTGGTACTGAGTGGTAGGCACCTTGCAGATATGGTACTGCAGCATCCCTACTTTCAATGTCCCCCACTTCACTACCTAGTTTAGCATATATATTAGTATGCAAAACACTTTACCATCAACAATGAATTCTTGATAAAAGAGTGAAGTGTAACTATCACTGTGGATGACGAGCACGTTAAACAAGACGAATGGGTCAGGTGCCCATTTACATTCTCATCCATTTTTATGACAGCCATGAAGTGAACTTGATGTATCACTAACAAGATAAATGTCAGACATAAAGCCTTGGCAGCTCTGACTTTAAACAGTCTTTCATTGGATGTCACTCTCTTTTACTTTTTACAATGACACACTGTCAGTCTGTCTGTCTATATTCACAGTCTTGCACTTAAACACTTAAAAGTATTCACGCACACGCGCGTACATACGTACGCAAACACAGACACACTGGACGCAAGTCTCTCTCCCGCTCTCTCAATAGGTTTACCACTTGCGTTAGTTGAATGTAACGACAGAAACATTCCTACAGATGAATCTGACAGACTCTGACAGACAGTCAGGTAGACAGACACTTTTATCCACCTAGATGTCAGATAAAACATTTTCACATCCGTGTGCATGTTGGGACTGAGTGTATGGATACTCGTGCAGGCCTCAGTAGCACCGTAGTAGCGCTGTGATAATTTACCAACGGCCATTTGGTCACAGGTAAGCGAGGGGTGTTACACAGTCTGAATGGTGTAGTACCTGTTCCAGGTAAATTACAATTTTATTTTACGGTATATTGAAATATTGTCCTTTTGGTTGAACCACTGAACTAGAGTGGACCTGATAAAGGAACTGGTGCCTCTAGAATAGTGGTATTCAAACTTTTTCAGTGGGAACCCAGTTTTTTTCCGCAAGAATTTCTGGGTATCCCATTTTTTTCCCAACAATTTCTTTCGACCCCATCTCAAATCTAATGACAAAACCTTAAAATCGGTACATTTTGATTTTTACATCAACAAATAACCTTCAATTCATTACATTTTCATTTTTTATCAAAATGAAAAGAAACCAATAAATATTTACTCAATAGAATTGTATTTTTCAAATAATCTTTCTCCAGCACGTTTGCATATTGTTCAATACAATAATCTGTCCTCTTACGTTTTGTTCCACTGCTCTAGAATCACCCTACCTTGACATCAGTTTGCTTACTGGGCCTGACTCGGCTGTGGTTAGTTAGATGATTGACTCAAACTATATATATTTCATCTTTATTTAACCAGGTAGGCCAGTTGAGAACAAGTTCTCATTTACAACTGAAGCAAAGCAATGCCACAAAAACAACACAGAGTTACACATGAGCTAGACAAACGTACAGTCAATAATACAATTACATATACCGTTTAGCATGACCCATGCACAGTCAGACAAACACATTATCAACGTGTGTGTGTGTGTGTGTGAGAGCTTTGTTTAAGAGGCGGTGAAGTCATCTTTTGTCAGGCGGCCAAGCGAAGCGGGTAGGGGGGTACAAGAAGTAGAACAAAGGGCCTTTGTTTAGGCATCCAGGATGAGGCCTGTAATTAACACCGTGCTGGCCCGCCGCCGGCCGTGAGACGAGAGGGAGAGAGAATGAAAATGAAAGGGGAGGGAGGGAGAGACCCATCATGGAAACCCCTACTCCTGTTTTGTGGGCTGGGCTTACCTACAGTGCTGTAGTGGAGCGGGTTGAGAGTTTCAGGTTCCTCGGCTGGGCTTACCTACAGTGCTGTAGTGGAGAGGGTTGAGAGCTTCAAGTTCCTTAGTGTCCACATCGCTAAGGAATTAACATGGTCCACACACCCCCACACAGTTGTAAAGAGGGCACGACAGCGCCTATTCCCCCTCAGGAGGCTGAAAAGATTTGATGTGTGCCCTCAGCTCCTCAAAAAGTTCTACAGCTGCACAATTGAGAGCATCTTGACTGTCTGCATCACCGCTTGGTACGGCAACTGCAAGGCACCCGACTGCAAGGCGCTACAGAGGGTGATGAGTTTGACCCATTACATCACTGGGACCGAACTCCCTGCCATCCAGGACCTCTATACCAGGCGGTGACAGAGGAAGGCCCAATAATTTTCAAAGACTCCAGACACCTTAGCCATACACTGTTCTCTCTGCTACCACACAGCAAGCGGTACCAGTGCACCAAGTGTGGAACCAACAGGACCCTGAACAGCATCTACCCCCAAGCCATAAGACTACTAAACAAGACTGCTAAATAGGTCATCAAATGGCTACCTGGACTACCGGCATTGATCCTTTTTGAACTAACTCTCTTGCACTGACTCTATGCAGACACACTGGACTCTACCCACAAACTCACACATACTTACACTGACACTGGATACCCCGACACACACACACACAGTCTTGCGCAGCTAACCCTGTGGGGACATACAATTCAGTCCCATTCAAAATCCTATTTTCCCTAACCGTAATCCTAACCTTAACCTGTACCCTAACCCCAATCTTAACCCTAAATCTAACCTTAACCCAAAAACCTAACCATAACCCTAACCGGCGCTCCTAACCCTAACCATAAACCTAATTCTAAACCTAACATTAATTATAACCTTAACCTAAACCCCCTACAAATAGCATTTGACCTTGTGGGGACCAACAAAATGTCCTCAGTTGGTCAATTTTTTTTGTTTGTTTACTCTTCTTGACACACATACGCTGCTGCTACTGCTCAGTCTATTATCTACTTTACCGCTACCTATATGCAGATATCTGCCTCAATTACATCGTACCCCTGCACATTGACTCAGTAATGGTACTCCCTGTATATAGCCATGTTATGTTTTACTTGTTATTGTTATTCACTCTGTATTTTTTTCTTTGTGTCACTATTTCTATTTTCTTTACATAAAAAAAGACATCTTAATCTTTAACTGTGCATTGTTGGAAAAATACCCTTAAGTAAGCATTTCACTGTTACTATTCACCTGTTTTTTTATGAAGCATGTGACAAATAACATTTGATTGTATTTGATTTAGACTAGGCTGAGCTAGCCTACTGAGGGCTGGGCTGTTATAGGTTGGACCTTAGTAGTTGAGTTCTCCCAGTCCTCCCCAGTTCCCCTGTATGATTAATTACTTGTTGCCAGGCTGTGTGGAAGACTGGTAATTAGCTGCAGGCTGATTAAAGACAAGTAAACCAGTGGTGATAAGCTCTGTTTCTCTGTTTCTCCCCAGCTACGCCGGGAATGTGGAAGCTCTTACTGCCAGTGTTGCAAGAAACAGACCAGTGTTGAGTGTGATGGATGTCGTCTCCAACAGGCGTTTTCAGGGCCTAATTTTAAACTATTTGGCGTGTGACATATTGGCATTGTGCTCTCTCTGTCTCCCTCTGTTCATGTTCTGTGGGTTGGCGCCGCTGTCCAAGAGAATTCAGGGGGGCTGTTGTTTGGTGAATAAAGTTTTGTTTGGCTGGCGAGTTTTTTCTGCTCCCTCTTGGTCTTTTCCCCTTTTTTATGATTGTTGATGTTCCAAGTTTGCATTTTAGATGCTAACGAAAGGGGGCATTGGCAGAGCCAAACTACAGATATTGTGCTTTCCAACTCTTAGACAGGAGGACTGCGTCTCTAGGAGTTTTGGCCAGGGAGCGGAGAGCGTTACTCTGGGTTTACCTTAAGCTGTAAAATATACAAAGAGTTAGCCAAGGCATGACAACGTCTCCTCCCTAGCTCTCCTTCAGAGGGCCAGACAGCCAAGATGAACCACACAGCCATCCATAGACTTGTCTCAGGAGTTTTCAGGTGTGGGATAGAACTCGGCTAACTAAAACTGATGGAGCAGAGGATGAAGGATCAGATTTTTGACATTGGTACAGAGAATTTCCATGCGATGCTGAAATTCATGATGAGAAAGACTGTTGTTGATATGAATAAAGCACACAGAACCGTGAATAAAATATAAATAAATAAAGGAAAAACTATTCTTACTACTATTGGAAAGATTTGTTAGATAAGCCCTCTTCAAGGAAATGATAAAATAGCATTTCCTTTTCTTTACTCCCCTGTTGAAAGAATATATACAATATATTTACTCCTCATAATGAATGCAAGGACTGTTGGGCAAACAAGTCTCTAGCAAGTCATTTTTCCAATGTGTGTAAGTTGTAGAAGTTAATAATATGGATTCAATCATGTATTGTAACCTAATTTGGGCTTAGTGAAAAACATGCTAGAGGTGAGACTCCTGTGTGTGTGTGACACTGTGTGTTTGTGTGTGTGACACTGTGTGTTTGTGTGTGTGACACTGTGTATGTGTGTGTGACACTGTGTGTGTGACACTGTGTGTGTGACACTGTGTGTGTGACACTGTGTATGTGTGTGACACTGTGTATGTGTGTGTGACACTGTGTGTGTGACACTGTGTGTGTGACACTGTGTGTGTGACACTGTGTGTGTGACACTGTGTGTGTGACACTGTGTGTGTGACACTGTGTGACACTGTGTGTGTGACACTGTGTGTGTGACACTGTGTGTGTGACACTGTGTGTGTGACACTGCGTATGTGTGTGTGACACTGTGTGTGTGTGTGTGTGTGTGTGTGACACTGTGTATGTGTGTGTGACACTGTGTGTGTGTGTGACACTGTGTGTGTGACACTGTGTGTGTGTTATGACTTCTATGAATGGTGAGTGGAGGAGTCAAGCGCAGAGAGCAGGTAATTCCGTACGTGGATATTTTATTCCAAAGACAGTGGAGACACGGACATGCAAAACATCAGGGTGCATGAAACAACCCGTCCAAAATACACAGGACTAAAACTGTCCGGAAAAATATAGATCACACTAATACACCAACACCAAATAACAGAGAACAATATACAAAAAAAAACAAGAAAACGTGAAAAACCGAAAACAGCCCTATCTGGTGTAACAAACACAAAGACAGGAACAATCACCCACAAACCCCAACACCAAACAGGCTACCTAAATATGGCTCCCAATCAGAGACAATGACTAACACCTGCCTCTGATTGAGAACCATATCAGGCCAAACAGACAAACTAGACACACAACATAGAATGCCCACTCAGATCACACCCTGATCAAACAAAACATAGAAACATGGTCAAACTATGGTCAGGGTGTGACAGTGTGTGTGACACTGTGTATGTGTGTATGACACTGTGTATGTGTGTGTGACACTGTGTGTATGTGACACTGTGTATGTGTGACACTGTGTGTGTGTGACACTGTGTGTGTGTGACACTGTGTGACACTGTGTGTGTGTGACACTGTGTGTGTGACACTGTGTGTGTGTGTGACTGTGTGTGTGTGACACTGTGTGTGTGTGACACTGTGTGTGTGACACTGTGTGTGTGTGTGACACTGTGTGTGTGTGACACTGTGTGTGTGTGTGTGTGACACTGTGTGTGTGTGTGACACTGTGTGTGTGTGACACTGTGTGTGTGTGTGACACTGTGTGTGTGAACCTGTCTGTGTGTGTGACACTGTGTGTGTGTGTGACACTGTGTGTGTGTGACACTGTCTGTGTGTGACACTGTCTGTGAGTGACACTGTGTGTGTGCGTGTGTGTGTGTGTGTGTGTGTGTGTGTGACTGACACTGTGTGTGTGTGTGTGACACTGTGTGTGTGTGTGTGTGTGTGTGTGTGACATACTGTGTGTGTGTGACACTGTGTGTATGTGACACTGTGGTTGTGTGACAATGTGTGTGTGTGTGACACTGTGTGTGTGTTTGACACTGTGTGTATGTGACACTGTGTGTTTGTGTGTGTGTGTGATACTGTGTGTGTGACACTGTGTGTATGTGACACTGTGTGTGTGTGACACTGTGTGTGTGACACTGTGTGTGTGTGTGTGTGACACTCTGTGTGTGTGTGACACTGTGTGTGTGTGTGTGACACTGTTTGTGTGACACTGTGTGTGTTTGACACTGTGCGTGTGTGACACTGTGTGTGTGTGTGACACTGTGTCCATCCCTTTCCCTGGGCCATGTGAGGGGTGTGATGAACCCCCCACCCAGACACCCACCCTTCTCCTATCAACCCTTCCTGTAACTACAGTAGGCTAACATAGGCGTACTCTGTGTGTATGTGTGTGTACGCGTCGGTCCCTGTTTGTGTGCATACTGCTGTGTATGCAGTCATGTTAATCATGTTACAATTGAGTTGCAGTCCATTCGTACCCCCAGGTGACTTGTTTAGGTCCAGAGTTATGGTCCTGACCTATAAGAGGACATGGCCGTGGACACAAGTTGGTTCTCCATCTCCTCCTTCTATTTTCCCTGTGAAGATATTTAGCAAGCGGGCGACAACTGTGTAAGAAATAGAACGAGGAAACAGTGGTCTACAGAAGTATAAAAGCATGAACAGAAAGTAAATATAGGGGTTGCAGAGTGTTAACATTGGCCTGGCTGGCTGGTAGCCCATTAGGCGTGATAGACATTTCACTTACCAAGTCAAATATAACAGTGTAGTATTTCAAATCTAATCAAATCAAATTTTATTTGTCACATACACATGGTTAGCAGATGTTAATGCGAGTGTAGCGAAATGCTTGTGCTTCTAGTTCTGACAATGCAGTAATAACCAACAAGTAATCTAACTAACAATTCCAAAACTACTGTCTTATACACAGTGTAAGGGGATAAAGAATATGTACATAAGGATATATGAATGAGTGATGGTACAGAGCAGCATAGGCAAGATACAGTAGATGGTATCGAGTACAGTATATACATATGAGATGAGTATGTAAACAAAGTGGCATAGTTAAAGTGGCTAGTGATACATGTATTACATAAGGATGCAGTCGATGATATAGAGTACAGTATATACGTATGCATATGAGATGAATAATGTAGGGTAAGTAACATTATATAAGGTAGCATTGTTTAAAGTGGCTAGTGATATATTTACATCATTTCCCATCAATTCCCATTATTAAAGTGGCTGGAGTTGAGTCAGTGTCAGTGTCAGTGTGGCAGCAGCCACTCAATGTTAGTGGTGGCTGTTTAACAGTCTGATGGCCTTGAGATAGAAGCTGTTTTTCAGTCTCTCGGTCCCAGCTTTGATGCACCTGTACTGACCTCGCCTTCTGGATGATAGCGGGGTGAACAGGCGGTGGCTCGGGTGGTTGATGTCCTTGATGATCTTTATGGCCTTCCTGTAACATCGGGTGGTGTAGGTGTCCTGGAGGGCAGGTAGTTTGCCCCCGGTGATGCATTGTGCAGACCTCGCTACCCTCTGGAGAGCCTTACGGTTGTGGGCGGAGCAGTTGCCGTACCAGGCGGTGATACAGCCCGCCAGGATGCTCTCGATTGTGCATCTGTAGAAGTTTGTGAGTGCTTTTGGTGACAAGCCGAATTTCTTCAGCCTCCTGAGGTTGAAGAGGCGCTGCTGCGCCTTCTTCACGATGCTGTCTGTGTGAGTGGACCAATTCAGTTTGTCTGTGATGTGTATGCCGAGGAACTTAAAACTTGCTACCCTCTCCACTACTGTTCCATCGATGTGGATAGGGGTGTTCCCTCTGCTGTTTCCTGAAGTCCACAATCATATCCTTAGTTTTGTTGACGTTGAGTGTGAGGTTATTTTCCTGACACCACACTCCAAGGGCCCTCACCTCCTCCCTGTAGGCCGTCTCGTCGTTGTTGGTAATCAAGCCTACCACTGTTGTGTCGTCCGCAAACTTGATGATTGAGTTGGAGGCGTGCGTGGCCACGCAGTCGTGGGTGAACAGGGAGTACAGGACAGGGCTCAGAATGCACCCTTGTGGGGCCCCAGTGTTGAGGATCAGCGGGGTGGAGATGTTGTTGCCTACCCTCACCACCTGGGGGCGGCCCATCAGGAAGTCCAGTACCCAGTTGCACAGGGCGGGGTCGAGACCCAGGGTCTCGAGCTTGATGACGAGCTTGGAGGGTACTATGGTGTTGAATGCCGAGCTGTAGTCGATGGTGGGTTAGGGCAGTGTGCAGTGTGGTTGAGAATGCATATAAGAGCTGTTAGTCGATGAACATGTGTGAGGAATTGTTTTCTTCAAGAAAAAATCCTTTTCTTCTGATCTGAGTTTAAATGTATTTGGCTAAGGTGTATGTAAACTTTTGCTTTCAACTGTATGTATGCATAGCCAAAGCAAGTGAAATAGAAAATAAACAAAAGTGAAATAAACAATAAAAAATTAACAGTAAACATTACACTCACAAAGTTCCAAAAGAATAGAAACATTTCAAATGTCATTATGTCTATATACGGTGTTGTAATGATGTGCAAATAGTTAAAGTACAAAAGGGAAAATAAATAAACATAAATTTAGGTTGTATTTACAATGGTGTTTGTTCTTCACTGGTTGCCCTTGTGGCAACAGGTCACCAATCTTTCTGCTGTGATGACACACTATGATATTTCACCCAATAGATATGGGAGTTTATCAAAATGTGAAAAACAATTTATAAAAAAAAATGTTTTTGAGGTCTTTGTGGGTCTGTGTAATCTGAGGGAAATATGTGTCTCTAATACGGTCATACATTTGGCAGGAGGTTAGGAAGTGCATCTCAGTTTCCACCTCATTTTGTGGGCAGTGTGCATACAACCTGTCTTCTCTTGAGAGCCAGGTCTGCCTTCGGCTGCTTTTCTCAATAGCAAGGCTATGCTCACTGAGCCTGTCCATAGTCAAAGCTTTCCTTAAGTTTGGGTCAGTCACAGTGGTCAGGTATTCTGCCACTGTGTACTCTCTGTTTAGGGACAAATAGCATTCTAGTTCGCACTGTTTTTTTGTAAATTCTTTCCAATGTGTCAGTAATTATCTTTTAGTTTTCTCATGATTTGGTTAGGTCTAATTGTGTTGCTGTCCTGGGGCTCTGTGGGGTCTCTTTGTGAACAGAGCCCCAGGACCAGCTTGTTTAGGGGGCTTTTCTCCAGGTTAATTTCTCTGTAGGAGATGGCTAAGTTATGGAAAGTTTGGGAATCACTTCCTTTTAGCTGGTTGAAGAATTTAACATCTCTTTTCTGGATTTTGAAAGTTAACGGGTATCGGCCTAATTCCTAACATTGCAGAATTTGGCATGCAGAGTCTCAATTTGGTATTTGTCCCATTTTGTGAATTCTTGGTTGGTGAGTGGACCCCAGACCTCACAACCATAAACGGCAATGGGTTGTATAACTTATTCAAGTGTTTTTAGCCAGATCCTAATTGGTATGTCGAATTTGATGTTTCTTTTGATGGCATAGAAGGCCCTTCTTGCCTTGTCTCTCAGATCATTCACAGCTTTGTGGAAGTTACCTAAGATGCTGATGTTTGGGCTGAGGTGCAGTGGCAAGAAAAAGTATCAATCAATTGGAAATACCTGGATTTCTGCACAAGTTGGTCATAAAACCTTATCTGATCTTCATCTTGGTCACAACAATAGACAAACACAGTCTGCTTAAACTAATAACACTCAAACAATGATACATTTTCATGTCTTTATTGAACACACTGTGTAAACACTCACAGTGCAGGGTGAAAAAAGTATGTGAACCCTTGGATTTAATAACTGGTTGACCCTCCTTTGGCAGCAGTAACCTCAAACCAAACGTTTTCTGTAGTTGCGGATCAGACCTCCACAATGGTCAGGAGGAATTTTGGACCATTCCTCTTTACAAAACTGTTTCAGTTCAGCAGTATTCTTGGAATGTCTGGTGTGAACTGCTCTCTTGAGGTCATGCCACAGCATCTCAAGCGGGTTGAGGTCAGGACTGACTGGGCCACTCCAGAAGGCATATTTTCTTCTGTTGAAGCCATTCTGTTATTGATTTACTTCTGTGTTTTGGGTCGTTGTCCTGTTGCATCACCCAACTTCTGTTGAGCTTCAATTGGAAGATAGATAGTGTAACATTCTTATGAAAAATGTCTTGATAAACTTGGGAATTAATTTTTTCAGCGATGATAGCAAGCTGTCCAGGCCCTGAAGCAGGAAAGCAGCCCCAAACCATGATGCTCCCTCCACCGTACTTTACAGTTGGGATGAGGTTTTGATATTGGTGTGCTGTGCCTTTTTTTCTCCACACATAGTGTTGTGTTCCTTCCAAACACTCAACTGTAGTTTCATCTGTCCACAGAATATTTTGTCAGTAGCACTGTGGAATATCCAGGTGCACTTTTGCAAACTTCAGACGTGCAGCAATGGTTTTTTTTGGACAGCAGTGGCTTCTTCCATGATGTCCTCCCATGAACACCATTCTTGTTTAGTGTTTTACGTATTGTAGACTCGTCAACAGAGATGTCAGCATGTTCCAGAGTCTTTAGCTGACACTGTAGGATTCTACTTAACCTCATTGAGAATTCTGCTCTGTACTCTTGCAGTCATCTTTGAGGCCTGCCACTCCTAGGGAGAGTAGCAACAGTGCTGAACTTTCTCCATTTATAGACAAGTTATCTTACCATGGACATATGAACATCAAGGCTTTTAGAGATACTTTTGTAACCCTTTCCAGTTTTATGTTAGTCAACTATTCTTAATCTTAGGTCTCCTGAGATCTCTTTTGTTCAAGGAATAGTTCACATCAGGCAATGCTTCTTGTGAATACCAAATTCAAATTTTGTGAGTGTTTTTTATAGGGCAGGGCAGCTCTAACCAACATCCAACCATCTCATTGATTGGACTCCAGGTTACCTGACTCCTGACTCCAATTAGCGTTTGGAAAAGTCATCAGCCTAGGGGTTCACATACTTTTTCCAACCTATACTGTGAATGTTTAAATGGTGTATTCAATATAGACAAGAAAAATACAATAATTTGTGTTTAAGCACACTATGTTTATCTATTGTTGTGACTTAGATGAAGATCAGATCAAATTTGATGACCAATTTATGCAGAAATCCAAGTCATTCCAAGTCGTTCACATACTTTTTCTTGCCACTGTATGTATAGTTTCTAGTGTTCTCTAGTGCAATTTGTATTTGTGGTCCTGGCAACTGGATTTTTTTGGAACACCATTATTTTTGTCTTACTGAGATTTACTGTCAGGGACAAGGTCTGACAGAATCTGTGCAGAAGATCTGGGTGCTGGTTTAGATCCTCCTTGGTTGGTGACAGAAGCACCAGATCATCAGCAAACAATAGACATTTGACTTCAAATTCTAGTGGGGTGAGGCCGGGTGCTCCAGACTGTTCTAGTGCCCTCGCCAATTCGTTGACATATATGTTGAAGAGGGTGGGGCTTAAGCTGCATCCCTGTTTCACTCCCGGACCCTGTGGAAAGAAATGTGTTTTTAGCCAATTTTAACCATACACTTGTTGTTTGTGTACATGGATTTTATAATGTCGTATGTTTTTCCCCCAACGCCACTTGATTGAGAACCATACCCGGCCAACACATAGAAACACAAATCACAGAAATAAAGGACATAGAATGCCCACTGAAATCACACCCTGACCAAACCAAAAAGAGACGTAAAAAAGGCTCTCTAAGGTCAGGGTATGACAATGAGAAGACGTTGCCTTTGCTTTGGTTTGTTTGTTTGTCAATTAGGGCGTGCAGGGTGAATACGTGGTCTGTCGTACAGTCATTTGGTAAATCGGCAATTTGACATTTGCTCAGTACATTGTTTTCCCTGAGGAAATGTATGAGTCTGCTGTTAATGATGATGCAGAGGATTTTCCCAAGGTTGCTGTTGATGCATATCCGCCGGTAGTTATTGGTGTCAAATTTGTCTCCACTTTTGTTGATTGGGGTGATCAGTCCTTGGATCCAAATACTGAGGATGATGATTGTATCATTTCATTTAGGATACCATCAACCCCAAAGGCCTTTTTGGGTTGGAGGGTTTGTATTTTGTCCTGTAGTTCATTCAATGTAATTGAAGAATCCAGTGGGTTCTGGTAGTAGATTTGTATTTGATCATGTATATCTTTTTGCTGCTTGTTCATTGTTATAGAGCCAAAAAGATTGGAGAAGGGGTTTATCCATACATCTCTGTTTTGGATCAATCAAATCAAAGTTTATTTGTCACGTGCACAGAATACAACAGGTGTAGACCTCACAGTGAAATGCTTACTTACAAGCCCTAACCAACAATTCAATTTTTAAGTAAAAAATAGGTATTAGGTCAACAATAGATAAGTAAAGAAATCCAAAATAAAAAGAAAACAGTAAAATGATAGTGAAAATAACAGTAGTGAGGCTATTTACAGGTGGTACCGGTACAGAGTCAATGTGCAGGGGCAATTGAGGTAATATGTACATGTAGGTTTACTTAAAGTGACTATGCATAGATGATAAACAGAGAGTAGCATCAACGTAAAATAGGGGATGGGGGGTGGCGGGACACAATGCAAATAGTCCGGGTAGCCAATGTGCGGGGGCACCGGTTAGTCGAGCTAATTCAGATAATATGTACGTGAATGTACAGTTTTTATTTATTATTATTATTATTATTTATTTTTTATAATATGTTTATTATTTTACAATAAAAAATCTAATAAAAAAGACAGCAATACTAACAATGACATTCATTGTACTGTTGAATGGGATGGCCAATTTAGAGGACAAAACAAAACCTAACTCACACATACACAAAATAAAACAAAATCCTATTAGGTGGTACATGTATAAGAAGACAGCATATAGTCATTACAAGCAGTGTAGTTAAGCCAAAAATAAATGTTGAGTGGAGTACAGCACAGAGTAGCAGCAGATCGTCAACCCAGTTATGAAGCGAGACTAGACCATTTATCCAGTATCGGCTGCCATATTTTGTAAAACATTGGACTTCTATTGGAGGTATTGTATCGAATCTTTTCCATATGTATTACATTCCCTAAATCCCGTAACCACATTTCAAAGGTAGGTACAGTCTCCAGTTTCCAAAATTGCAATATGAGCCTTTTGGCTAATAGAGTACAAAGAGAGACAGCTTTCCCTTCGTGGTTATTCCCATCAACTGTACCAAACAGAGCGGTCAATGGGTCTGGGGCTAGAACTCTATCAAAGGTTCTAGATAAATAATCAAAAATGAGAGCCCAGTAAACATGTAACTTGGGACATGTCCAGAATAAGTGGGTCAACGGTGAATGTATATTTAAAGTGACTATGATTAGATAATAAACAGAGAGTAGCAGCAGCGTAAAAGAGGGGTTGTGGGAGGGGGGGGGGTGGAGTGGAGTGGCGTGACACAATGCAAATAGTCTGGGTAGCCATTTGATTACCTGTTCAGGGGTCTTATGGCTTGGGGGTAAAAGCTGTTGAGAAGCCTTTTGGACCTAGACTTGGCGCTCCGGTACTGCTTGCCGTGCGGTAGCAGAGAGACAGTCTATGACTAGAGTGGTTGTGGTCGTTGACAATTTTTCGGGCCTTCCTCTGACACTGCCTGGTGTAGAGGTCCTGGATGGCTGGCAGCTTAGCCCCAGTGATGTACTGGGCCTTACACACTACTCTCTGTAGTGCCTTGCGGTCGGAGGCCGAGCAGTTGCCACACCAGGCAGTGATGCAACCAGTCAGTCAACCAGTCAGGATGCTCTCGATGTTGCAGCTGTAGAACCTTTTGAGGATCTGAGAACCCATGCCAAATCTTTTCAGTCTCCTGAATGGGAATTGTTTTTTGTCGTGCCCTCTTCACGACTGTCTTGGTGTGTTTGGACCATGTTAGTTTGTTGGTGATGTGGACACCAAGGAACTTGAAGTTCTCAACCTGCTCCATCCACTACAGCCCCGTCGATGAGAATGGGGGCGTGCTCGGTCCTCCTTTTCCTGTAGTCCATGATCATCTCCTTTGTCTTGATTACGTTGTGGGATAGGTTGTTATTCTGGCACCACCCGGCCAGGTCTCTGACCTCCTCCCTATAGGCTGTCTCGTCGTTGTCGGTGATCAGGCCTACCACTGTTGTGTCACCGGGCAAACTTAATGATGGTGTTGAAGTTGTGCCTGGCCATGCAGTCATTGGTGAACAGGGAGTACAGGAGGGGACTGAGCACACACCCCTGAGGGGCTCCAGTGTTGAGGATCAGTGTGGCGGATGTGTTGCTACCTACCCTCACCACCTGGGGGCAGCCCATCAGGAAGTCCAGGATCCAGTTGCAGTGGGAGGTGTTTAGTCCCAGGATCCTTAGCTTATTGATGAGCTTTGAGGGCGCTATGCTGTTGAACACTGAGCGGTAGTCAATGAATAGCATTCTCATGTAGGTGTTATTTTTGTCCAGGTGGGAAAGTGCAGTGTGGAGTGTAATAGAGATTGCATCATCTGTGGATCTGTTTGCACGGTATGCAAATTGGAGTGGGTCTAGGGTTTCTGGGATAATGGTATTAATGTGAGCCATTACCAGCCT
Organism: Oncorhynchus tshawytscha; assembly: GCF_018296145.1. Taxonomy (NCBI): domain Eukaryota; kingdom Metazoa; phylum Chordata; class Actinopteri; order Salmoniformes; family Salmonidae; genus Oncorhynchus; species Oncorhynchus tshawytscha. The sequence goes on from NC_056444.1 coordinate 28,244,153, forward strand.
TTCAAAGCATTTCATGGCTACGGACGTGAGTGCTACAGATCTGTCGTCATTTAGGCAGGTTACTTTTGCTCTTGGGCACAGACACTATAGTGGTCTGCTTGAAGTGTGTTGGTATTACAGACTCCATCAGGGACATGTTGAAAATGTCAGTGAAGACACCTGCCAGTTAGTCAGCACATGCCTGGAGCACACGTCCTGGTAATCTGTCTGGTTTGAATTTTGACCTGTTTAAAGGTCTTACTCACGTCGGCTACGGAGAGCGTGATTACACAGTCGTCCAGAACAGCTGATCCTCTCATGCATGCCTCAGTGTTGCTTGCCTCGAAGCCAGCATAGAAGTGATTTAGCTCATTTGGTAGGCTTGTGTCACTGGGCAGCTCGCGGCTGTGCTTCCCTTTGTAGTCTGTAATAGTTTGCAGGGCCTGCCACATCTGACGTCTGACGAGCGTCGGGGCCGGTGTAGTACGATTCGATCTTAGTCCTGTATTGGCGCTTTGCCTGTTTGATGGTCTGGAGGCATAGCGGGATTTCTTATAAGCTTTCGGGTTAGAGTCCCGCACCTTGAAAGCGGCAGCTCTAACCTTTAGCTCAGTGCGAATGTTGCCTGTAATCCATGGTTTCTGGTTGGGGTATGTATGTACAGTCACTGTGGGGATGACGTCCTCGATGCACTTATTGATAAAGCCAGTGACTGATGTGGTGTATTCCTCAATGCCATCGGAAGAGTCCCGGAACATACTCCAGTCTGTGCTAGCAAAACAGTCCTGTAGTTTAGCATCTGCTTCATCTAACCATCTTTTTATTGATCTAGTCACTGGTGCTTCCTGCTTTAATTGTTGCTTGTAAGAAGGAATCAGGAGGATAGAATTATGGTCAGATTTGCCAAATGGAGGGCAAGGGAGAGCTTTGTACGTGTCTCTGTGTGTAGAGTAAAGATCTAGAATTTTTTCCCCTCTGGTTGCGTATTTAACATTCTGATAGAAATGAGGTAGAACTGATTTAAGTTTCCCTGCATTAAAGTCCCCGGCCTCTAGGAGCGCCGCCAAATGGATGATCGATTTCCTGTTTGCTTATTTCCTTATACAGCTGACTCGGTGCAGTCTTAGTGCCAGCGTCCATCTGTGGTGGTAAATAAACAGCCACGAAAAAAATAGATGAAAACTCTCTTGGCAAATAATGTGGTCTACAGTTAATCATAAGATACCCCCTACTTACCGGAAATGTGCTGTTCTTCCTAGCCGGTGCAGCATATTTCGTGCTAGCTGAATGTTTTCCAAATCGTCATTCAGCCACGATTTGAATCCTTATAGTTTTTGATGTCCTGATATCCAGAAGTTGGTAGGATATTCGTGATTGTGCCTCGTCTAATTTATTGTCCAATGATTGTACAATTGGCAATTAATATTGACGGTAAGGGCAGATTTACCACTCGCCGACAGTGGATCCTTATGAGGCACCTTGCCCTGTGTCCTCTATACCTGCATCTCTATCTCTTGCCAATGACGGGGATTTCGGCTTGTCGGGTGTCTGAAGTACATCCTGTGCGTCCTGCTTGTTGAAGAAAATATCTTTGTCTAATCCGAGGTGAGTGATCTCTGTCCTGATATCCAGAAGCTCTTTGTCTAATCCGAGGTGAGTGATCTCTGTCCTGATATCCAGAAGCTCTTTGTCTAATCCGAGGTGAGTGATCTCTGTCCTGATATCCAGAAGCTCTTTGTCTAATCCGAGGTGAGTGATCTCTGTCCTGATATCCAGAAGCTCTTTGTCTAATCCGAGGTGAGTGATCTCTGTCCTGATATCCAGAAGCTCTTTGTCTAATCCGAGGTGAGTGATCTCTGTCCTGATATCCAGAAGCTCTTTGTCTAATCCGAGGTGAGTGATCTCTGTCCTGATATCCAGAAGCTCTTTGTCTAATCCGAGGTGAGTGATCTCTGTCCTGATATCCAGAAGCTCTTTGTCTAATCCGAGGTGAGTGATCTCTGTCCTGATATCCAGAAGCTCTTTGTCTAATCCGAGGTGAGTGATCTCTGTCCTGATATCCAGAAGCTCTTTGTCTAATCCGAGGTGAGTGATCTCTGTCCTGATATCCAGAAGCTCTTTGTCTAATCCGAGGTGAGTGATCTCTGTCCTGATATCCAGAAGCTCTTTGTCTAATCCGAGGTGAGTGATCTCTGTCCTGATATCCAGAAGCTCTTTGTCTAATCCGAGGTGAGTGATCTCTGTCCTGATATCCAGAAGCTCTTTGTCTAATCCGAGGTGAGTGATCTCTGTCCTGATATCCAGAAGCTCTTTGTCTAATCCGAGGTGAGTGATCTCTGTCCTGATATCCAGAAGCTCTTTGTCTAATCCGAGGTGAGTGATCTCTGTCCTGATATCCAGAAGCTCTTTGTCTAATCCGAGGTGAGTGATCACTGTCCTGATATCCAGAAGCTCTGTGTCTAATCCGAGGTGAGTGATCGCTGTCCTGATATCCAGAAGATCTTCATCTAATCCGAGGTGAGTGATCTCTGTCCTGATATCCAGAAGCTCTTTGTCTAATCCGAGGTGAGTGATCTCTGTCCTGATATCCAGAAGCTCTTCATCTAATCCGAGGTGAGTGATCTCTGTCCTGATATCTAGAAGCTCTGTGTCTAATCCGAGGTGAGTGATCTCTGTCCTGATATCTAGAAGCTCTGTGTCTAATCCGAGGTGAGTGATCTCTGTCCTGATATCCAGAAGCTCTTTGTCTAATCCGAGGTGAGTGATCTCAGTCCTGATATCCAGAAGGTCTTTGTCTAATCCGAGGTGAGTGATCGCTGTCCTGATATCTAGAAGCTCAGTGTCTAATCCGAGGTGAATGATCTGTCCTGATATCCAGAAGCTCTGTGTCTAATCCGAGGTGAGTGATCTCTGTCCTGATATCCAGAAGCTCTTTGTCTAATCCGAGGTGAGTGATCTCTGTCCTGATATCTAGAAGCTCTGTGTCTAATCCGAGGTGAGTGATCTCTGTCCTGATATCTAGAAGCTCTGTGTCTAATCCGAGGTGAGTGATCTCTGTCCTGATATCTAGAAGCTCTGTGTCTAATCCGAGGTGAGTGATCTCTGTCCTGATATCCAGAAGCTGTTTGTCAAATCCGAGGTGAGTGATCTCTGTCCTGATATCCAGAAGCTCTTTGTCTAATCCGGGGGGGTGATCGCTGTCCTGATATCTAGAAGCTCTGTGTCTAATCCGAGGTGAATGATCTGTCCTGATATCCAGAAGCTCTGTGTCTAATCCGAAGTGAGTGATCTCTGTCCTGATATCCAGAAGATCTTTGTCTAATCCGAGGTGAGTGATCTCTGTCTTGATATCCAGAAGATCTTTGTCTAATCCGAGGTGAGTGATCTCTGTCCTGATATCCAGAAGCTCTGTGTCTAATCCGAGGTGAGTGATCTCTGTCCTGATATCCAGAAGCTCTTTGTCTAATCCTAGGTGAGTGATCTCTGTCCTGATATCCAGAAGCTCTTTGTCTAATCCGAGGTGAGTGATCTCTGTCCTGATGTCCAGAAGATCTTTGTCTAATCCGAGGTGAGTGATCTCTGTCCTGATATCCAGAAGCTCTTTGTCTAATCCGAGGTGAGTGATCTCTGTCCTGATATCCAGAAGCTCTTTGTCTAATCCGAGGTGAGTGATCTCTGTCCTGATATCCAGAAGCTCTTTGTCTAATCCGAGGTGAGTGATCTCTGTCCTGATGTCCAGAAGCTCTTTGTCTAATCCGAGGTGAGTGATCTCTGTCCTGATATCCAGAAGCTCTTTGTCTAATCCGAGGTGAGTGATCGCTGTCCTGATATCCAGAAGATCTTCATCTAATCCGAGGTGAGTGATCTCTGTCCTGATATCCAGAAGCTCTTTGTCTAATCCGAGGTGAGTGATCTCTGTCCTGATGTCCAGAAGATCTTCATCTAATCCGAGGTGAGTGATCTCTGTCCTGATATCCAGAAGCTCTTTGTCTAATCCGAGGTGAGTCATCTCTGTCCTGATATCCAGAAGCTCTTTGTCTAATCCGAGGAGAGTGATCTCTGTCCTGATATCCAGAAGCTCTTTGTCTAATCCGAGATGAGTGATCTCTGTCCTGATGTCCAGAAGCTCTTTGTCTAATCTGAGGTGAGTGATCACTGTCCTGATATCCAGAAGCTCTGTGTCTAATCCGAGGTGAGTGATCGCTGTCCTGATGTCCAGAAGCTCTGTGTCTAATCCGAGGTGAGTGATCGCTGTCCTGATGTCCAGAAGCTCTTTGTCTAATCTGAGGTGAGTGATCACTGTCCTGATATCCAGAAGCTCTGTGTCTAATCCGAGGTGAGTGATCTCTGTCCTGATATCCAGAAGCTCTTTATCTAATCTGAGGTGAGTGATCTCTGTCCTGATATCCAGAAGCTCTTTATCTAATCTGAGGTGAGTGATCTCTGTCCTGATATCCAGAAGCTCTTTATCTAATCTGAGGTGAGTGATCTCTGTCCTGATATCCAGAAGCTCTTTATCTAATCTGAGGTGAGTGATCACTGGTGAGTGATCTCTGTCCTGATATCCAGAAGCTCTTATATCCAGAAGCTCTTAGTCTAATCCGAGGTGAGTGATCTCTGTCCTGATATCCAGAAGCTCTTAGTCTAATCCGAGGTGAGTGATCTCTGTCCTGATATCCAGAAGCTCTTTATCTAATCTGAGGTGAGTGATCTCTGTCCTGATATCCAGAAGCTCTTTATCTAATCTGAGGTGAGTGATCTCTGTCCTGATATCCAGAAGCTCTTTATCTAATCTGAGGTGAGTGATCTCTGTCCTGATATCCAGAAGCTCTTTATCTAATCTGAGGTGAGTGATCTCTGTCCTGATATCCAGAAGCTCTTTATCTAATCTATCTCTGTCCTGATATCCAGAAGCTCTTTATCTAATCTGAGGTGAGTGATCTCTGTCCTGATATCCAGAAGCTCTTTATCTAATCTGAGAGTGATCTCTGTCCTGATATCCAGAAGCTCTTTATCTAATCTGAGTCCCTGATATCCAGAAGCTCTTTATCTAATCTGAGGTGAGTGATCTCTGTCCTGATATCCAGAAGCTCTTTATCTAATCTGAGGTGAGTGATCTCTGTCCTGATATCCAGAAGCTCTTTATCTAATCTGAGGTGAGTGATCTCTGTCCTGATATCCAGAAGCTCTTTATCTAATCTGAGGTGAGTGATCTCTGTCCTGATATCCAGAAGCTCTTTATCTAATCTGAGGTGAGTGATCTCTGTCCTGATATCCAGAAGCTCTTTATCTAATCCGAGGTGAGTGATCTCTGTCCTGATATCCAGAAGCTCTTTATCTAATCTGAGGTGAGTGATCTCTGTCCTGATATCCAGAAGCTCTTTATCTAATCCGAGGTGAGTGATCGCTGTCCTGATATCCAGAAGCTCTTTTTTGCTGTAAGATACGGTGGCAGAAACATTATGTACAAAATAAGTTACAAATAACGCGAAAAAACACATAATAGCACAAATGGTTAGTCGCCCGTTAAACGGATGCCATTTCTCCCGGCACCATCTCAATCTCTTCTCTTCCTGTTGTTTGTTTAGAGTTTTCCAGTGGTTAGATTTGCTGGATTCTTCAATAACATTGAGCTGATTTCTGTTCCTTCTTTTTCCGTAGTGTATTTCTGTATTGTTTTAGTGATTCACCATTGTGAAGGCGTAGGCTGAGGTTTTCTGTTTTTTGGTTGGATTAGGTTTCTCAATTTCTTTCTTAGGTTTTTGCATCCTTCATCAAACCATTTGTCATTGTTGTTAATTGTCTTAGGTTGTCTGCTTGAAATTTTTTGATTTGATGTCAAATATACTGTTTAGGTTTTCTCCTGCCAAGTTTACACCTTCACTATTACAGTGAAACATTTTGTCCAGGAAATTGTCTAGAAGGGATTGAATTTGTTGTTGCCTAATAGTTTTTTGGTAGACTATTTTCTACACTATTTTCCTTCCATCGATAGTATTTCTTAATATTATTCAGTTCATTTGGCTTTGATGCCTCATGATTGAGCATAGCTCTGTTCAAGTAGACTGTGATTTTGCTGTGATCTAATAGGGATGTCAGTGGACTGACTGTGAACGCTCTAAGAGAGTCTGGGTTGAGGTCAGTAATAAAGTAGTCTACAGTACTACTGCCAAGAGATGAGCTATAGGTGTAACTACCATAGGAGTCCCCTCGAAGCCTACCATTATGTATATACCCAGCGTGCGACAGAGCTGCAGGAGTTGTGACCTGTTTTTGTTGGTTATGTTATCGTTGTTGTGTCTAGGGGTGCGTATAGGGGCGGCGAATGCTGTCGCCTCCCGGTAGGTGTTTGTCCCCCTGTGTGTTGAGTGTGTCGGGTTAGTACATGTCCCTGAGACTAGTACATGTCCCTGAGCCTGGAAATTGTTGATCTCCCCCTCTATGATGGAGAAGCTGTCATTGTTAAAATATACATGAGGACATTTTTCTCTGTTGAGAAATTCCTTATTAAATTCTAGCCAGATGAAAAATGTTCCTGTTTTGACTAATTTAATAGAGTGGGTTAGGTCTGCTCTATAACAAATTAGCATACCCCCTGAGTCTCTTCCCTGTTTCACACCTGGCATTTTGGTGGATGTGACTACCAGCTCTCTGTAACAAAGAGGGCAACCAGTGGGTCCGTCACCTTTATACCATGTTTGTTGTAGGATGACAATGTCTATATTTCCAATTTCTTTGATGAAGTCTGGGTTCCTGTTCATCTGCCAAAAGCAGATGACATGTGACCTTGTATATTCCAGGATGAGATAGTAAAAGCTTTGTGTTCCATAGCGTCTAATGTTGTTTTTGTGTTGTTTAGGACCGGACCATCACAGTAGGTGTGAGCAGAACATGTTGAGCATCTGATGCATGGGGCTTGGGCGGGTGTAATAGTGTGAGATGGGCCTGTTGCTCTGCGCACGGCCTGGGCATGTGTCCTGGGGCGGGGGGCATGGAGTAGGCAGAAGGGGCATTGGTCTGATATGGGGGGGGCCTATATAGGGTTTGGCCAGGGTTTGCTTGGGGTGGTCGTAGCTGGTTGGGGTGTGGCTGGTGATGCTGTGGTCTGGGTGTAGGTCCTCTTGGTGTAGGTTCTCTCTGTGTAGGTCCTTCGGGAGGGGGTCTTGCAGGTCTGGGAGGGTGTCTCGCTGGCGGGGTGTCCGTTACACTGTTGCTCCTGTGTGAGGTGGTGTGGCTGCGTTTGAGGTTGACGTCCTTCAGGGTCCTGGCAAAAGCTGGGATTGCTGCCTTGTAGAGGTGGACCTGGTCGTAAAGGCTGTTCAAGTCCAGGGTGGAATGGTGGGCCAGGTAGACATTAGGTTTTGAGGCACAATCTTGTGAAATGCTTACATTCATCCGCTGTATGGTGGCAGGGTGAACTTATTTTTGTGGTTGTAGGGTGGAGATAAACCACTTGTGCGTTGGGGGAAGTAGAAGAAGCTTTTTCAATCACTCCCTTGAGTGCTGTTGCCACCCTTTCCTGCTGGGCCCTCAGGTCTTTGTGCCTTGTGAATTATGATGTGGCTGGGGACCCTTGTCTGTCCTCTGAAAACAGCTCCAGGGCATGCCTAGTGTTTGGGTTTATCTTCTTGAATGTATTTGCCATTTGAGTCAATGAGGAGCACAATCTCTGGCTTTTGTGTGTCCTCAGTGGTTGTGTGGGGGGTTGTCAGGAAGGCTATCGGGGGAGCTGACAGGAGGGCTATTAGGAGGGGGTGGGGTCTGTTGGGTTTGGGGGGTCATGTGCTGTCTGTCCCATTGGTGTTGAGGTTGTGGTCCAGGTCTGAGGTGGGAAGTTCTGTTGGTTTGTCTGGAGGAGTGTCTTACTCTCTGTCACACCTCAGCTTTCTGACCTCATCTTTCAGGGCCATATGTGCCTCTTTAAGTTCTCTCACTTCAGTCCGTAGAGGAGCCAGCTCGCTCAGACAGCCGTCCATCCACCATGTCTCTCTCCAGCTCTGTGAATTTATCCCTCTCAAATGATGGAGGAGCAGTGCAGTTGTGGGACCTGGGTGTGTTCAGCGCTGGGGGGGGTGACTATTCTCGTCTGCATGACAGTTTGAAGAGGTGTGATCAGACTCACTCCAGATGGGGGAGTCATCACAGAGTGAGAGCTTTTCCATGTTGTGCTCTCTCTTTGATCCCGTAAAAGTCCTGCTGGAACTGCATGAGGAGTCCTTGTAACATTACTGTACCAAACTTGTACATGCTGACAGAGGTTGTTTCAGTTCCCTCAATGTCTAGTATTCTGAGTTTCCACCCTGGGCCAATACCCTCTCTCTTGACATAGGGGTAGTGTGCTCTTATAGCACTGTGCCATTCCAGGGGATGGTCTGTGTGGGAAATTAAGTTGATTACATTCCCCTCTTTGTTGCAGTCCGAAAATAGTGTCTCTGGATTGTCCTTGAGGACTTATTCCTTGCAGGGTTATTTTTAATATCCATTGGGTAATGTATTGTAATGACCCTTGCAGGGTTATTTTTAATATCCATTGGGTAATGTATTGTAATGACCCTTGCAGGGTTATTTTTAATATCCATTGGGTACTGTATTGTAATGATCTCTGGACAGGGTTATTTTTAATATCCATTGGGTAATGTATTGTAATGACCCTTGCAGGGTTATTTTTAATATCCATTGGGTAATGTATTGTAATGATCTCTGGACAGGGAAAAGCCATTGGGGCTTCAAAGGCCTCTGCATTTGGGTGGAGGGGGGCTGTGAAACTCTCCTGCCGTGGTTGGGCTCAAGAGTTTTCACACCTCTGACTTCACACTTCAGTGCAAATTGAAGGTGCCACCAGGTCTGTTCTGTACTATTTTATTTTTTATTTTTTATTTCACCTTTATTTAACCAGGTAGGCTAGTTGAGAACAAGTTCTCATTTGCAACTGCGACCTAGCCAAGATAAAGCATAGCAGTGTGAGCAGACAACAAATCAAATCAAATCAAATCAAATCAAATTTATTTATATAGCCCTTCGTACATCAGCTGATATCTCAAAGTGCTGTACAGAAACCCAGCCTAAAACCCCAAACAGCAAGCAATGCAGGTGTAGAAGCACGGTGGCTAGGAAAAACTCCCTAGAAAGGCCAAAACCTAGGAAGAAACCTAGAGAGGAACCAGGCTATGTGGGGTGGCCAGTCCTCTTCTGGCTGTGCCGGGTGGAGATTATAACAGAACATGGCCAAGATGTTCAAATGTTCATAAATGACCAGCATGGTCGAATAATAATAAGGCAGAACAGTTGAAACTGGAGCAGCAGCACAGTCAGGTGGAAGTTGAAACTGGAGCAGCAGCATGGCCAGGTGGACTGGGGACAGCAAGGAGTCATCATGTCAGGTAGTCCTGGGGCATGGTCCTAGGGCTCAGGTCAGTTGAAACTGGAACAGCAGCATGGCCAGGTGGACTGGGGACAGCAAGGAGTCATCATGTCAGGTAGTCCTGGAGCTCAGGTCCTAGGGCTCGGGTCCTCCGAGAGAGAGAAAGAAAGAGAGAAGGAGAGAATTAGAGAACGCACACTTAGATTCACACAGGACACCGAATAGGACAGGAGAAGTACTCCAGATATAACAAACTGACCCCAGCCCCCCGACACATAAACTACTGCAGCATAAATACTGGAGGCTGAGACAGGAGGGGTCAGGAGACACTGTGGCCCCATCCGAGGGGGGTTTTGATTTGATTTGACTTGTAGAAGCTTTGGTATCTTAGTTTCTACTAGCAGCTTGGTATCTTAGTTTACTTATTTACTTAGCTTTAAATATTAAAATGACCTATTTACTTTTTGGCTTCAGAAGTAGCTTCATAATGAATATTACTCACTCAGTTTTGTGTTGGATGGTATTTCCTGGTTCCTCTGTGTTTTTTTGCAGGTTTTGGTTTGTTAGAAGTGTTTTCTTGTTTGTCCTTGGAAGTAATTGTCCATTCAGGTAATTTTGTCCAAAATCAAGCTTTTGGGTAATGGAATTACAGTATGATTTGGATTGAAGGTTTTAATGTTGAGGTTATTATGTTGTATAAAAAAAATAATCAAGTTTATCTACATTTATCCAACTCTAACCCTCTCACCAGGCTTGAATTTGACTCTCACAATATTACCTTACTTATAATATCTGCACAGCATGGAATATTAAGAATCCCTATTGCAAACTCTCTAGGGTGATGACAACTAGGGTATTAAATTCATATAGAATGATTATTAGTTGGTTGAAAATACACTTGCACCTACGAGCTTAGATGGTTCTTGAATTAATCAGGTCTCTGCATATAAATACTTAGGAATATGGTTGGATGATGAACTGTCTTTTAAAATGCATATTGATGAACTTTGTAAACGGCTAAACATCAAGCTGGGCTTCCTCTATAGAAACAGGACATGCTTGTCCTCTACAAATAGAAGACCAATTGTGCAAGCTACTTTTATGTCTGTTATAGATTATGGGGATATTATTTACATGCATGCTACGGCATCAACACTTAAATCGCCGGATGCTACTTATCATTGCACACTTAGGTTTATTACGGGTGCTAGTTACAGAACTCACCACTGTGTTTTATATCATAATGTGGGTTGGACTTCGCTGTCCGTGAGACGAGAACAACATGCTCTCGTGTTTGTCTCTAAAGCACTTCTGAATAAACTACCTTCTGATTTATCATCACTCATCAATATTAGAATTACAATTCCTAAAACCAGGTCTCAAACAGGGATTACACTTGAGGCCCATGTGATTTCCACAGAGTTGGGTATGGCTGCCTTTTCCTGTTACGCTCCTTGCCTATGGAATAGCCTGCAGACTAAACTTAAACTTGGGACTTGTCTTGTCCCTCTGTTGCTCATTTTAAATAATTTTATTTTTTATTTTGGTATAAATCAATAATTATAGATTTTTGTTATTATATAAGGATATGCTTTCCCATTCATTTAAATGAAACTGAAACATAAATGACTCCACCAAGGCAACAGACATAAGGTTCAAGATGTATATTGTCACATTTTCAATGTACCACATCAAAAGAAATAAAAATAATAAACCCCAATGCATCATGCACAACCCATGTCCAAATGACTTACAAGCTTGGTTAAACTCGTTGGCACGCGTCTCGAAGCACCCCACTGTTGTAGTTACTTACTACTCCTAGATATTTCCTCAGCGAAGTACAGCAGTTCCATGCAGATGTCCTTACAATATCCACAGCAAGCGCAGTCAAATACCTCCGCGATGCGACGGTAGCTTCAGTCTCTACTAAGTCTTTCTTTACAAAATAATAATAACTCTCTTATAAAATCAAATCAGAATTTCCCTTCAAAACTTGGTAGGTATGTTTTTTAAATTATTTTAAAAAAATGTTGTTTTAACGTTTCTCCATCCTTTTTTCACCGTCTCCCTTTTTTTTCAATGTCTCCTTTTTTTTCAACGTCTCCCCCTCTTTTTTCAACGTCTCCCCCTTTTTTCAACGACTCTTTACCAGGCCTCCTGTTACGCACGTCAACTCTCCCATTGGCCACAGCTTAACAAGCTACCTTATTGGTCAAAACTTAAACTTAAAAGTAAACCAACCTATTCACTTATACATTAAAAATAAATGCATTAACGACATTACAATTCAGGAGCAATTCGATCACCTTTTAAATCTAATACCAATTAATTACAATAAATAAACTCTATACTTGGTTTTAACAAGGGTATTACATATATTTTTTGTCAAAGAACTCAGCAGCTCTCTACCCCCCTCTACTCTTTCTTTTCCCCTGAGGAAAGTCACTCTCTCTCTCTATTGGCGAAAGGCTTGGCACACGCATACTCAGGCTGACTGGCTCTCATTCAGGCAAATGAGAGTGCACTCAGGCTATCCGGAAGGCCAACATTGGTTACTTTAAGGAGCAGTTCTCTCTCTGTGGGTCTAACCCCAAGAAGTTCTGGAAAACGGTTAAAGACCTGGAGAATGAACCCTCCTCCTCACAGCTGCCCATGTCTTTTGAAGTTGATGATGTGGTTGTTACTGACAAGAAGCACATGGCTGAGCTCTTTATTCACCACTTCTTTAAGTCAGGATTCCTATTTGACTCAGCCATGCCTCCTTACCCATCCAACATTTCCTCATCTCCCTTCTAATGCGACAATCCCCGATGCTCCTCCCTCTTTTTCCCTGCCCCGCTACAACTTTTCTCCCTGCAGGGCAGTCGCTGAGTCCAAGGTGCTAGAGGAGCTCCTGAAGCTTGACCCCCCAAAAACATCTGAGCCCTTTCTTCTTTAATGTTGCTGCCTCTATCATCACCAAGCCTATCTCCAACCTTTTTAACCTGTCTCTCCTTTCTGGGGAGGTTTCCATTCTTGTGGGCCAGCTAAGGAATATTGGTGTCTCTGAGGGGTCTTTGGCCTGGTTTGCTAACTACCTCACTCAAAGAGTGCAGTGTATAAAGTCAGATAATATGCTTTCTCAGCCACTGCCTGTCACCAAGGGAGTACCCCAAGGCTCAATCCTAGGCCCCACGCTCTTCTCAATTTACATCAGAAACATAGCTCTGGCAGTAGGAAGCTCTCTCATCCATTTATATGCAGATTATACAGTCTTATACTCAGCTGGCCCCTCTCCAGATTTTGTGTTAAATGCTCTACAACAAATCTTTCTTAGTGTCCAACAAGTTTCTCTACCTGTAGCCTTGTTCTGAACACCTCCAAAACAAAGGTCATGTAGTTTGGTAAGAAGAATGCCCCTCTCCCCACAGGTGTGATTACTTGCTCTGAGGGTTACGAGCTTGAGGTAGTCACCTCATACAAGTACTTGGGAGTATGGCTAGACAGTACACTGTCCTTCTCTCAGCACATATGAAAGCTGCAGGCTAAAGTTAAATCTAGACTTGGTTTCCTCTATCGTAATCGCACCTCTTTCACCCAAGCTGCCAAACTAACCCTGATTCAGATGACCATCCTACCCAGGCTAGATTATGGAGATGTAATTTATAGATTGGCAGGTAAGGGTGCTCTCGCTAGATGTTCTTTACCATTCGGCCATCAGATTTGCCACCAATGCTCCTAATAGGACACATCACTGCACTCTATCCTCCTCTGTAAACTGGTCATCTCTGTATACCCGTCGCAAGAACCACTGGCTGATGCTTATTTATAAAACCCTCTTAGGCCTCACTCCCCCCCTATCTGAGATATCTACTGCAGCCCTCATCCTCCACATACAACACCCGTTCTGCCAGTCACATTCTGTTAAATGTCCCAAAAGCACACATATTCCTGGGTCGCTCGTCTTTTCAGTTCGCTGCAGCTAGCGACTGGAACGAGCTGCAACAAACACTCAAACTGGACAGTTTTATCTCAATCTCTTCAATCATGGACACTCTTACTGACAGTTGTGGCTGCTTTGTGTGATGTATTGTTGTCTTTACCTTCTTGCCCTTTGTGCTGTTGTGTGTGCCCAATAATGTTTGTATCATGTTTTGTGCTGCTGCCATGGTGTGTTGCTACCATGTGGTTGTCATGTTGTGTTGCTTCCATGCTGTGTTGTCATGAGTTGCTGCCTTGCTATGTTGTTGTCTTATGTATCTCTTTATGTAGTGTTGTCTCTCTCCGTCCCCGCAGGAGGTATTTTGCCATTTGGTAGGCCGTCATTGTAAATTACAATTTGTTCTTAACTGACTTGCCTAGTTAAATAAATGTAAAAAATTAAGAATCCGAACCCTTCCACTCCTCTTTCTTTCTTTTCCCCATTTCTACCACCTTTCCTTCCTCTCTCTCTCTCTCATTCTCTCTGTTCTGGACAGTGTTCCAGCACCATCTGTCTCTTCCTCCCTCCATTGTTTCTCTCCCACTCAGCCCTGACTTCAGAAGATAAGATATGTGTGTTTCTTCAGGGATGATTAATATGAGATGAGGACAGGTCTTCAATTAGCATAGCCATCTCTCTTCTCCTCTGCCGTCCTCCGGCACCAAACAACAGATGGTGGTCTGTTTGTATGTGACACCACCACAACCACAATCTAAACTTGGAGAGAAAAAGAGAGAGTGAGAGGGACAGGGAGAGAGAGTGCAAGTCACCGGGGCTGCAAATTAGCGAGGGCCACACAACTGTCAGGTGCTGGGTGCTGCCGGCCCCAGCTGACAGTTGTAGCCTATTACCGGAACATTGATGTTTTCACACAGTGACAAAAAGGAATCCCACCCCCTCTTCCTCCTCCTCCTCCTCCTCCTCCACCATTACAGACGACCTGTCAAGTTATAACAAATCACTGGCACTCTGCTAAGGCTGAGCGTGAGAGGGGAGCGTCAGGGGAGATGAATGACCTGAAGGCCTTTGAAGTGCTTTGGCAGTTCAGATGGCTCGGCGGCGCTGACAGAGAAATATACACAACAGCGTTACCAATAATGAGAACATTAAGCATTCCTGCCTCCTGACAGGCTGACAGAACAGCCCAGCCTGCCATCAATCATCTTCACAGCCATAACCTTGACAATTAGTCTCCTCTCTCTGCTCTCTATGGCTGCTACACTCGCTCTCTCTGTTCTGACTACAATACCCATGCAGCAGAGCATCCAGGGAGGAAAGGGAAGAGGAAGGGAGACTAAGATGGGGGTGAGGATGACAGTAGAGTGAGAGAGAGAAAGAGGGAAGGGATGGAAGGGTTGAGAGATTCCCTCTCCCTCTATTTGTACTCCATTGAGACACCATGTGAAGTAAAACAGGTGATTTCTTTCCTTCTTTCATTCTGCTGCATATTTCCTTTGCCCTTTGCAGGCAGGGGATCCATGTGTTGTAGGAATAAGCTATGAAACATAAAGTCATTAGTGTGAGTGGATGTCTGTACTCTGAATTTCAGAGAGGTGTTGATATTTGTATAATCTATATATCTGAGCTTGGGCAGTAATGATATCCTTCAGGCGTCGTAGAGACAGATAATATTTCCATTTGAGACAGGCCCCTCGCATTGGAGCTCGTGTGACTCTGTGAGGGGGAGGCTTTCTTAGACAGTTTACATCAAAGAGTTCCACGAACACGAGGGCTAACAAGCCTGCATGTATGACAGCATTAGCTAAATAGCCCTTTTTAATTAGACACTAAGTATCATGTTTTCAATGTCGCGAGAAATGTGATCGCTTTTTATTGAGTGTGTCACGTCAGGACATATAATAATAATTATATTTCTCCTTGGAGGATTTTAAGTCTGTTATCCCAAAGGTATGGCTATACTGATAATATATTTTGAAATCATTGGTCTCAAGCCCAATAATAATTGGGATAATAAAGTATATGTTTCATCTAACTCTGGCTCCTGAGTGGCGCAGCGGTCTAAGGCACTGCATCTCAGTGCAAGAGGTGTCACTACAGTCCCTGGTTCAGCGGTCTAAGGCACTGCATCTCAGTGCAAGAGGTGTCACTACAGTCCCTGGTTCAGCGGTCTAAGGCACTGCATCTCAGTGCAAGAGGTGTCACTACAGTCCCTGGTTGAGCGGTCTAAGGCACTGCATCTCAGTGCAAGAGGTGTCACTACAGTCCCTGGTTGAGCGGTCTAAGGCACTGCATCTCAGTGCAAGAGGTGTCACTACAGTCCCTGGTTCAGCGGTCTAAGGCACTGCATCTCAGTGCAAGAGGTGTCACTACAGTCCCTGGTTCAGCGGTCTAAGGCACTGCATCTCAGTGCAAGAGGTGTCACTACAGTCCCTGGTTCAGCGGCCTAAGGCACTGCATCTCAGTGCAAGAGGTGTCACTACAGTCCCTGGTTCAGCGGTCAAAGGCACTGCATCTCAGTGCAAGAGGTGTCACTACAGTCCCTGGTTCAGCAGTCAAAGGCACTGCATCTCAGTGCAAGAGGTGTCACTACAGTCCCTGGTTCAGCGGTCTAAGGCACTGCATCTCAGTGCAAGAGGTGTCACTACAGTCCCTGGTTCAGCGGTCAAAGGCACTGCATCTCAGTGCAAGAGGTGTCACTACAGTCCCTGGTTCAGCGGTCTAAGGCACTGCATCTCAGTGCAAGAGGTGTCACTACAGTCCCTGGTTCAGCGGTCTAAGGCACTGCATCTCAGTGCAAGAGGTGTCACTACAGTCCCTGGTTCAGCGGTCTAAGGCACTGCATCTCAGTGCAAGAGGTGTCACTACAGTCCCTGGTTGAGCGGTCTAAGGCACTGCATCTCAGTGCAAGAGGTGTCACTACAGTCCCTGGTTCAGCGGTCTAAGGCACTGCATCTCAGTGCAAGAGGTGTCACTACAGTCCCTGGTTCAGCGGTCTAAGGCACTGCATCTCAGTGCAAGAGGTGTCACTACAGTCCCTGGTTCAGCGGTCTAAGGCACTGCATCTCAGTGCAAGAGGTGTCACTACAGTCCCTGGTTCAGCGGTCTAAGGCACTGCATCTCAGTGCAAGAGGTGTCACTACAGTCCCTGGTTCAGCGGCCTAAGGCACTGCATCTCAGTGCAAGAGGTGTCACTACAGTCCCTGGTTCAGCGGTCAAAGGCACTGCATCTCAGTGCAAGAGGTGTCACTACAGTCCCTGGTTCAGCGGTCAAAGCACTGCATCTCAGTGCAAGAGGTGTCACTACAGTCCCTGGTTCAGCGGTCTAAGGCACTGCATCTCAGTGCAAGAGGTGTCACTACAGTCCCTGGTTCAGCGGTCAAAGGCACTGCATCTCAGTGCAAGAGGTGTCACTACAGTCCCTGGTTCAGCGGTCTAAGGCACTGCATCTCAGTGCAAGAGGTGTCACTACAGTCCCTGGTTGAGCGGTCTAAGGCACTGCATCTCAGTGCAAGAGGTGTCACTACAGTCCCTGGTTCAGCGGTCTAAGGCACTGCATCTCAGTGCAAGAGGTGTCACTACAGTCCCTGGTTCAGCGGTCTAAGGCACTGCATCTCAGTGCAAGAGGTGTCACTACAGTCCCTGGTTCAGCGGTCTAAGGCACTGCATCTCAGTGCAAGAGGTGTCACTACAGTCCCTGGTTCAGCGGTCTAAGGCACTGCATCTCAGTGCAAGAGGTGTCACTACAGTCCCTGGTTCAGCGGTCTAAGGCACTGCATCTCAGTGCAAGAGGTGTCACTACAGTCCCTGGTTCAGCGGTCTAAGGCACTGCATCTCAGTGCAAGAGGTGTCACTACAGTCCCTGGTTGAGCGGTCTAAGGCACTGCATCTCAGTGCAAGAGGTGTCACTACAGTCCCTGGTTCAGCGGTCTAAGGCACTGCATCTCAGTGCAAGAGGTGTCACTACAGTCCCTGGTTCAGCGGTCTAAGGCACTGCATCTCAGTGCAAGAGGTGTCACTACAGTCCCTGGTTCAGCGGTCTAAGGCACTGCATCTCAGTGCAAGAGGTGTCACTACAGTCCCTGGTTCAGCGGTCTAAGGCACTGCATCTCAGTGCAAGAGGTGTCACTACAGTCCCTGGTTCAGCGGCCTAAGGCACTGCATCTCAGTGCAAGAGGTGTCACTACAGTCCCTGGTTCAGCGGTCAAAGGCACTGCATCTCAGTGCAAGAGGTGTCACTACAGTCCCTGGTTCAGCAGTCAAAGGCACTGCATCTCAGTGCAAGAGGTGTCACTACAGTCCCTGGTTCAGCGGTCTAAGGCACTGCATCTCAGTGCAAGAGGTGTCACTACAGTCCCTGGTTCAGCGGTCAAAGGCACTGCATCTCAGTGCAAGAGGTGTCACTACAGTCCCTGGTTCAGCGGTCTAAGGCACTGCATCTCAGTGCAAGAGGTGTCACTACAGTCCCTGGTTGAGCGGTCTAAGGCACTGCATCTCAGTGCAAGAGGTGTCACTACAGTCCCTGGTTCAGCGGTCTAAGGCACTGCATCTCAGTGCAAGAGGTGTCACTACAGTCCCTGGTTCAGCGGTCTAAGGCACTGCATCTCAGTGCAAGAGGTGTCACTACAGTCCCTGGTTCAGCGGTCTAAGGCACTGCATCTCAGTGCAAGAGGTGTCACTACAGTCCCTGGTTGAGCGGTCTAAGGCACTGCATCTCAGTGCAAGAGGTGTCACTACAGTCCCTGGTTCAGCGGTCTAAGGCACTGCATCTCAGTGCAAGAGGTGTCACTACAGTCCCTGGTTCGAATTCAGGCTGTATTATATCCGGCCGTGATTGGGAGTCCCATAGGGCGGCGCACAATTGGCCAAGCGTTGGCCGGGGTAGGACATTATTGTAAATAAGAATTTGTTCTTAACTGACTTGCCTAGTTAAATAAAGTTGAAGTAATTTTTTTTATATAATAATTTAAATTACACAATGAAAGCCTGATACAAGTAATTTAGTCAGATCGCCAATAAGAGTTTCAAACGTTGATATATTTGAATTAGGATCAGCAGGAAAGTACTTTTCTCCTGCTCTGCTCTTTCCTGGTACAGTATTTCTCTTGTGTTCCCCCCATTAGCCATCCCCATGTAAATTATCGCAGACAAGCTGACCCACGAAATGTTGATGTTCTCAAGTTTCCAACGCTCAGCTGATCGGCTGTGCTGCCACTCGGGGCAAAGATTTTGTTACAGCAACTTCTCAAGGACTAATGATTTATGTGGAATGAAAACATTTCCCCTTTGACTAGCACATTTGCGAGAAAGGTATGTCAAGGATGTGAGGCAAAGGGGTACGGGCAACCTTTCAAAGGAGTATTTTTTTACCTGCTTATTGGAAGAGCAATAAATATCAGGGCTACAGAGCCTTCTCATGGTTACAAAGCCTATCTGCAACTGAGCTGGGTAATTAACATGAAGATGATGTACGACTTTCATTATCCTCTGGGACTGACAAGAGAGACGAAATGAGGACAGAGATAATTGCCGTGCAAAGCAGTTTGGCATTAGAGAGAAAGAGAGAGAGACATACCAATTAGGATCTGGATAAAAATACTTGAATCAGTTATAGAACCCATTGCCCTTTATGGTTGTGAGGTCTGGGGTCCGCTCACCAACCAATAATTCACAAAATGGGACAAATACCAAATTGAGACTCTGCATGCAGAATTCTGCACAAATATCCTCTGTGTACAACGTAAAACACCAAATAATGTATTAGGCTGATACATGCTAATTATCAAAATCCAGAAAAGAGATGTTAAATTCTTCAACCACCTAAAAGGAAGTGATTCCCAAACCTTCCATAACAGAGCCATCACCATCACCAGAGAGATGAACCTGGAGAAGAGTCCCCTAAGCAAGCTGGTCCTGGGGCTCTGTTCACAAACACAAACAGACCCAACAGAGCCCTAGGACAGCAACACAATTAGACCCAACCAAATCATGAGAAAACTAAAAGATAATTACTTGACACATTGGAAAGAATTTACAAAAAAACAGTGCGAACTAGAATGCTATTTGTCCCTAAACAGAGAGTACACAGTGGCAGAATACCTGACCACTGTGACTGACCCAAACTTAAAGTACACGTTGACTATGGACAGACTCAGTGAGCATAGCTTTGCTATTGAGAAAGGCTGTCGTAGGCAGACCTGGCTCTCAAGAGAAGACAGGATATGTGCACACTGCCCACAAAATGAGGTGGAAACTGAGATGCACTTCCTAACCTCCTGACAAATCTATGACCATATTTGAGACACATATTTCCCTTAGATTACAGAGCTACACAAACAATTTGAAAAAACAAACCCAATCTTGATAAACTCCCATATCTATTGGGTGAAATACAACAGTGTACCATCACAGCAGCAAGGTTTGTGACCTGTTGCCACAAGAAAAGGTAACCAGTGAAGAACAAACACAATTGTAAATACAACCCATATTTATGTTAATTTATTCTCCCTTTTGTACTTTAACTATTTGCACAAAATATGGCATTTGTAATGTCTTTATTATTTTATAACTTTTGTGAGTTTAATGTTTACTGTTAATTTTTATTGTTTACTTCACTTTTGTTTATTATCTAGTTCACTTGCTTTGGCAATGTTAACACATGTTTCCCATGTCAATAAAGCCCTTAAATTGAATTGAATATAGGGAGAGAAAGAATACATGCCCTGCCCAGACCCGGTCTCTCTCTGTGTTGGTCTCTCTCTGTGATGGTCTCTCTCTCTGTGTTGGTCTCTCTCTCTGTGTTGGTCTCTCTCTGTGTTGGTCTCTCTCTCTCTGTTGGTCTCTCTCTCTGTGTTGGTCTCTCTCTGTGTTGGTCTCTCTCTCTCTGTGTTGGTCTCTCTCTCTGTGTTGGTCTCTCTCTCTCTGTTGGTCTCTCTCTCTGTGTTGGTCTCTCTCTGTGTTGGTCTCTCTCTCTCTGTGTTGATCTCTCTCTCTGTGTTGGTCTCTCTCTCTGTGTTGGTCTCTCTCTCTCTGTTGGTCTCTCTCTCTGTGATGGTCTCTCTCTGTGTTGGTCTCTCTCTCTCTCTCTTGGTCTCTCTCTGTGTTGGTCTCTCTCTCTGTGTTGGTCTCTCTCTCTGTGTTGGTCTCTCTCTCTCTGTGTTGATCTCTCTCTCTGTGTTGGTCTCTCTCTCTGTGTTGGTCTCTCTCTCTGTGTTGGTCTCTCTCGCTCTGTGTTGGTCTCTCTTTCTGTGTTGGTCTCTCTCTCTGTTGGTCTCTCTCTCTGTGTTAGTCTCTCTCTGTGTTGGTCTCTCTCTCTGTGTTGGTCTCTCTCAATTCAATGTTCTCTCTCTCACTTCCCCCCCTCTCTATTTCCCTCCCACTCACCCCTCTCTCTCATACCCTCTCTCTCTCCCCGACTTCTCTCTGCCCCAGCCAAAAAAAGTGCCTGTTGCGGTGACCTGTGAAGCGGCTGTGAGGCTGTGATCTCTCCCTCTCTCCCCCTCTCTCCCCCTCTCCTCTCCGCCAGCCTGCAGGAGTTCAGTATGTGTCCATAAATCACCTACTGCTTACAGCTCAGACTGCCCTGAGTCATCAACATGCCACGAGCTGAGTGACAGATTCCATCCTGACTACATTAGGACTCGCAGTTCAAACATACTTGTTTTATCTCTCTCTTTCTCTCTCTCTCTCTCTCTCTCTGTGTGTTGGTCTCTCTCTCTCTCTCTCTGTGTTGGTCTCTCTCTCTCTCTCTCTCTCTCTCTCTCTCTCTCTCTCTTCTCTCCTCTCCCCCCCCACCACAGCCGCTTCACAGATCACCGCAACAGGCACTTTTTTGGCTGGGGCAGAGAGAGAAGTCGGGGAGAGAGGGAGGGTATGAGAGAGAGGGGTGAGTGGGAGGGAAATAGAGAGGGGGGGAAGTGAGGGAGAGAACATTGAATTGAGAGAGACCAACAGAGAGAGAGAGACCAACACAGAGAGAGAGACCAACACAGAAAGAGAGACCAACACAGAGAGAGAGACCAACACACAGAGACCACTCTCTCTCTCTCTCTCTCTCTCTCTCTCTCTCTCTCTCCCACTCTCTCTCTCTCTCTCTCTCCTGTCTCACTGTCCCTATCTCCCTCTCTCTCTCTCTCTCTCTCTCACTCCTACTCTCTCTTTCTCTCTCTCTCCTATATCTCACACCCCCAGCTATTTCTCTTTCTCTCTTTCCGCTTCTTCCAAAATCTTGCACTAGTGAAAATCAAAGTCAGAAAGTTAGGAGAGAGAAAAGTGTTGTGAAAAACTGAGAGAGAGCAGACAGAGGAGAGTGGAAGAGAGAGAAAGATAAGTTATTTCAGGACCAAGCAGCGTTTTCTCAGGAGTGCCAACATTTTCAGTTACCTTTGTTATTATAAGTTAGCTCTGAAGACCTCACGATACAAAAAGTTGGCGCAGTATCAGCAGTATTTATCATTTATCATTTAAAGTTACAGTCTGGGATTGGTACATCCATTTTGGGACTTTAATTATTTACCTATAGGCTATAGCTATTGATTCTTGAAGAATATAATAATTTAACTTATAAATACCTCATGAGTTTTGTTGTTTTGGTAATCACAGACTATAGCTGTAATCCCCCATGTTCCAGTTGTATTCATCCTAAACTCATAGATTTGTATTGTTTATGCATGACAGTAGGTAGTGAACAAACCGCCACAGTGGAATCCCTTGTTGCAGGAGATAGAACGGTTTGTCAGGCACACCATGGAACAGAACAGGCCTCAGTGTTGCCTCAGCGACGCCTCCTGTTTGTTTCTCAAGGTGAGAATTGTTTTTGTTCTCGCAATTCTCACAACATCTCCTCCCGGTCCTCCCTTCGCCTCGCAGCTCCGATGGCTGATGTACTCACACAGATCCAGATTGAAGACTGAGGCAAGAAGGGAGGTGTGTGTGTGTTTTCTTACGTGTGTATGCATGTGCGCGAGCATGTGTATCTGCTTTGAACAATGAGGAGAAGTCTCATAGGGTTCCAGACAGACAGAGGATGTTTCAAACTCTACATCTGGTCCTTTCAGGGGTGAGAATCTTGGTGACACGTCTTACACGCATGCACACACATGCACACATGCGCACACATACACACACACACAGATTTGTGGTGGTGATCTGAGGCTTTAGGAAGCATTGTGGAGTTCAACCAGTGGAGGAGCCCTACACAATCCTGACCAGAGCCCATTTACCTGGTCATTCTCCATGTAACTGACTAACATTCCACAGGACCATACACCAACTCCTGTGTTTCCATTGGAACTGTATCTCAACGGTTAGGTCTTCACTGACCTGACAGAACTGGATGGGTGAAAGCAAACTGTCAAAGGCCCTTTAGAATGTAGTATAGCTTTCACATAGCCAATTCTTCTGAGTATAGTAGGTATCCACCATACTGATTTTGATTTCCCCTGTGTTTTCAGATCAGTGCAGATCAACGAAAGGAGATGAGGAGAGTAGATAAGGAGAGGAAGCCATGTAAAACTATTGAGATGAACCCCATGCAGCACCAGGCTATATTAGTTGAGATTGTGTTGTATTCGTCATCAAAAATCATGTGTGATAACCTTTGCTATAATTAGTTTAGGTAGGTGACCAATGTGATGAAGTTTATAATCATAAGATCATTCTTTGTAATCTGATCCATATGTTACTGTTAGATTAATATACAAACCTAATTTGATTATGCCCACAGCACCCCAGAGCCAGTAACTTTTAATGATCATAACTGTGGTTTTAACGCAGAGAAAAAAATGACTTCCAAACTACATTATAACAATACCTCTTGGGGGTTTCACCACTAATTCACAACAGTTTGTATTCCTCAGTTCATATACTCAACCTACTTGACTACATTTGTAACAGTATTTCAAGTCAGATAATTGTTTTATTGTCCCATAAAAGGGAAGGTGTTTCTTGAATAATATCAACTGTATTGAACAACATTTTGTTTTACTGTAATTGGCAAAAACAGGAAAGAACAGGAACAAATGAATTACAGTTGAAATGCAACATGAATCGAGTCCAAGCTGTTACGTAACGATGCAAATTAAACTGTGAGCACCTTTCTCTCCTCAAACTTTGTTGTTTGAATTTTTCATAAACTCGATGCCATGGTGCTGAAATAAAACGTGTGGACTGGGGAATCAAAGCTGACAGGAACCAATAAATCACGCTAAATCACGAATCGATAACAAATAAGGTTTAAATTATGACTAATGGCCTGGCGGTCCTAAATTAACAGCAGACCCTACATTTCCTGACAGCGCAAAATAAACAGACACATTTCTTTTTCATGGACGCTAATACATTGCCCTGAGAAACTCAAAGAACAGTCCATCTGCTTCAAATAATTTTTAATTTCCTTTTCTGTACCGTTCCCATTAAGTATTCCGCCTAGATATTTGCCAAATTCTTTGATTTACCTTCTCCCATCTGCATCCAATTAAATCTCTCCCTGAACAGGGCTGGTGTGGGTCTCTGCTGAGCCAAGTACCCCCACCAGTACCTTAAGCAAACTTAATCCTTGCTTTATTATCTGAGAGGGGCCCTGACTCGTTGGCTGTGCTCTGTGTGGGTGTCTGTGCTGCATGGTGGACTTGGACAGTTAGATCTAGCTCTGGGTTTGTTGAGTTCTGGCTCTGTTTAGCAACACCTGCACCTCTCTCTCCTCTCTCTCTCTCTCCCTCTCTCTCTTCAGTCTGATCTATTATCTGTTTAAATGGCCCAGCAGATGTTCACAGGCCAGCTGGGGAATCCAGGGCCATCCTATATGATTGCTTGGCTGGCAAGGCCTGCAGCACTATAACCAGGGATTAGAAGACAACAATGTGTTTGGGTTAATTCATCACTAAAATCATATTTGGGTAAACAATCTCCCAGGGTGCCATCTGTGTTAGCAGGCTGAAACATACCACAGACCAGACTAGACCAGACTATGCCACACTAGACCAGACTATGCCACACTAGACCAAACTAGGCCAGACTAGACCACACTAGACTAGACTAGACCAGACTTGACTAGACTAGACCAGACCAGACTTGACTAGACTAGACCAGACTATTCTAGACCAGATCAGACTAGACCACACTAGACCAGACTAGACTAGACCACACTAGACTAGACCACACTAGACTAGACCACACTAGACTAGACCAGACTAGACCAGACTAGACCAGACTTGACTAGACTAGACTAGACCAGACTATTCTAGACTAGACCACATTAGACTAGACCAGACCAGACTAGACTAGGTCAGACCAGACTAGACCACACTAGACCAGATCAGACCTGACCACACTAGACTAGACCAGACCAAACCAGCCCAGACCATGCCAGACCAAACTAGACTAGACCAGACCAGATCTGGCATTATCTGGTTTAGCCTGGCTGGTTCTTATTATACAGCTAGATACGGCTGATGTTTTCATTAATATATAATAATAATAATATATACAGGCATTACCGCTCTTCACTCACTGAATGTGTTATATAGACAAATTGCTAAGGTAAATATGTCTGACAAAAAAAAGGAAGTGATTCAGCAGGTGATAACTAAACAGGAAATAGATAAATCTCTAAACAAACTGTAATTTTGGACATGGGGTTAGGATCTGTATGAATCTGTGCATGAGGGAGTTACTGTAGATCAGTTGATGCCCGATGCACTGTGCTTCAGGTCAGCTTGTCGATGTAATCACCACAGTCCTGAGGTGTGAATTGTGCCTTGAACCCTAAGCATACTTCAGTCTCATATTCACACAATGTCTGTCTGTCTGTCTGCCCCTCACACCTCGTTTTCATCCTGGCATAGCCCTCAGGTCATCTCTGATCAAAATAGTCCATGGATCGCTCTCTTTCTCTCTCTCTCTCTCTCTGTCTCTGTCTCTGTCTCTGTCTCTCTCTCTGTCTCTCTCTCTCTCTCTCCATCTCTCTCCATCTCTCTGACGTGTTGTGACAGACGGGACAACAGGATCTGACAGCTAACCAACGCCTCTCGGCCCCCAGGGAGAAACAACGTCTATGTTTAACACGTGAAAACAACATTGTCAAGTTCACAGACACACATTGAGGACACCAGACTTTGATAATGAGAAGAGTTGTAAAAAGTTGATAGTATGGATCAGATTTTTTGACCGTTGAGATTGAAGGGCTAGGGCCTACACATTCAATAGGTGGAATGTTTTGTGGGGGTAGAAAGAACAAATGAATTGATTTATAGCCGTTCCACTACCCAGAGCTGCTTGAGAGGACAAGCTTGACAATTGTGGAGGAATTAAATTACATTTTCGGTAAAAGAGCAATCATTTACGTTCTCCCATGCCAACTATTAATACCTGCGCGGCCTCAGCGCAGCGCCAGTTCTGTGGGTCTTAAAGGCCGAGCACGACATGTTGTCACTGGCGTTTTCATAAATCCTACACTGAGGAATGCAGCACTAAAGACCTGTCCCAGCTAGCACATAACGTTCTGAGAACCATATGTTTCTTAGAGCTTGGTGAGAGTGTGGTTGTCCTATGATTATTTTGCATACAACCTTCCCACAACTTTCTGAGAATGGTGCAGGATGTTTCCTTTGCTTTGGAACATTGTCAGCATAGTTAAAGAACTTGATACAAAAAAATCTTGTTAATTCATCACTTTAACAGAAAATGTTCTAAAAGGTCAAGAGATTACATTTAATTTCAATTTTGGTGATGTTCTAGGAACTTTCTCCAGCTGGTTTGACATTGGGAATGTTCTTAAATGGCTCAGAGAATGTTAAGAAACTACGTTCTTCTGTGGGAATTTCAGTAATTCAGCATAACGTTTCCTAAAGGTTTCCTCATGGTTCTATTTAAATCTTGTTCTCAAATTGGTCTGAAAATGTTACGAAAATAAACTTAAAGAACACAAGAAAACTTTTGTAAAGTTCAGCGAATCTTCTAAAATGTCTATTTAAAACATACATTCAGCTCTCAGAACGTGAATAAGATATTATATAAAAAACAAGAAAACTTTAGTAATGTTCAGAGAACAGTCTAAGAATGTTATTTAAAAATATACAGTTGAAGTCGGAAGTTTATATACACTTAGGGTGGAGTCATTAAAACTTGTTTTTCAATAACTTCACAAATTTCTTGTTGACAAACTATAGTTTTGCCAAGTCGGTTAGGACATCAACTTTGTGCATGACACATGTAATGTTTCCGACAATTGTTTATAGACAGATTATTTCACTTATAATTCACTGTATCACAATTCCAGTGGGTCAGAAGTTTACATACACTAAATTGACTGTGCCTTAAAACAGCTTGGAAAATTCCAGAAAATGATGTCATGGCTTTAGAAGCTTCTGATAGGCTAATTGACATAATTTGAGTCAATTGGAGGTGTACCTGTGGATGTATTTCAAGGCCTACCTTCAAACTTTGTGCCTCTTTGCTTGACATCATGGGAAAATCAAAATAAATCAGCCAAGTCCTCAGAACAAATTTGTGTAGACCTCCACAAGTCTTGTTCATCCTTGGGAGCAATTTCCAAACTGACCTAAGACAGGGACTTTTTACTAGGATTAAATGTCAGGAATTGTGAAAAACTGAGTTCAAATGTATTTGGCTAAGGTGTATGTAAACTTTCAATTTCAACTGTATGCTGTCCCCGTTGGAGTACCCTTTGTGTTTCCAGGTAGAACCCTTTTTGGTTCCTGGTAGAACTATTTTGGGTTCCATGTGAAACCCTTTCTACAGAGGGTTCTACATGAAACCCAACAGAGTTCTACCTGGCTGGAACCCAAAAGGGTTCTACCTGGAACCAAAAGGGGTTCTTCAAAGAGTGATTTTATGGGAAAAGCCAAAGAACCCCTTTAAGTTCTAGATAACAATTTTTTTTCTATGAGTATATAACCCACACTGCTATATCTATCCCTATGCTCCACAACTAGCATCATCAGTTCTCATCAGGCTCTGTATGGAAAAAAATCAGACTATACACACACACACACACACACACACACACACACACACACACACACACACACACACACACACACACACACACACACACACACACACACACACACACACACACACACACACACACATCCCAGGAACATCCTCAGCCGAGTCAGACCATTCAGGGTGGCTAATCCAGGGTCTCTGCATTCCTCCTTGGTTCACAGGACACTTAGCTTCTGGGGGCCCTACCGGATGCCTGACTGTCAGTGTATGTACGTTTGTGTGCTCCCGGGTGCTGCAGGCAGATACCTGACTGTCAGAGCAGCTTCATGGGATTGATGGAGGGATCTATGCCCAACAGCTTTCACATGTCTCCCAGCAAACCAAAATTGCTTCTGTGAAATTTCCCAGAACATTTGTAAGGTTGAGGCAAATGTCCTCATGACACAAAAACTGTCCAGTCGTGCTGATGATTATAGAATGTTTGTTATAAATTCGCCGGATGTTCCTAGAACACATTTAATCTGTTCTTTAAAGGTTCCCAGAATGTTTCATTAGGTTCTGGGAACAGTCTGGTGAGATCATTGTGGAGACATCACAAAAAATATGTTCCCAAAACACAAACTACAGTTGTGTGGATGATTCTACAATGTTTCTTTTAGGGTACAAAAAACATTCACCTGATGTTGTACAAGAACATTCCCAGAACATATTTTTGTCTGTTCTTAAAGGTTCACATAATGTTTATTTAGGTTGTGGGAACATTGTGGGGGTATCAAATCAAATCAAAGTTTATTTGTCACGTGCGCCGAATACAACAGGTGTACAATCTTACAGTGAAATGCTTACTTACAGGCTCTAACCAATGATGCGGAAAAAAGGTATGTGTCATAGTGTCATAGTCTTTGATACCTTGTAAATATGGTCAAGAAATACGCGGTATATAAAGAGGATGGGTGAAGTGGTGGTGAATAACCCAGTTACCAGTATATCAGTATATATTAGTTATGTCTAAGAATGCTAACAAGGAAGCCATGCATTCCCGATTTACAATACTGCCATGGCTATATACTCAACAAATAAGCTGCAACAGAGCTTCCCTGGTGGTGCAGAGGATAAAATACCTGTTTCACAAACTGGCCAACCAAATATATCAGGTTCATACCCCACATATACAGATTGTCAACATTATAAATTGTAAAAAATATAGTTGTGTTTGTATTATTAAAGGTGCGATATGCAGAAATCGTTCTGCTGTTTCCTAGATGGTACAATTTGAGTATTTCACATAATGTAAGTTTATGTGACAAAACAAGCAATGTAGAGAATCATTGTACCATTTAAACTGCTGTGAAATATCTTTTAAATAACCAAAAATATAGTATTTTCAGCTGTTTAAAACTGGTGTACAAAACCTAAAGTAAAAGACGCAAAAATTAAACTTACGAATGGGAAGCATTGAAATAACGTACAGAGAACAGATCTACTGCTTCTTAGACTTGCTTTCAATGAGAATGACAGATCTATAACTCACATTTCGATGTGAATTTGGTTGGGTCGCCCAAAAAGTTACATATTGCAGCTTTAAGTTCTGATCAAATTTCCTATGAATGAAGTAATGTGCAGTTTGTCAACATATGAAGTGTCAAAAATATGGTTGTGTTTGCATGATTAAATGCTGTTCAAATGTCCTATTAATGAAATTAAAAGGCTGTGTGTCTATATCACCTTGCAGTGGGCCTACAATACTGTCCTTAAATATGAATTACCATTAAATCTGGGGAGAAACACAATGAGGATGTATTCGAATCTGCTTTCTTATGCTTTAAGGAGCTACACATTTGCATGCTGAGAATGTTGTAGTAATATTAGGTCAATCTTAAATATAACTTTGTCTAAATGCTCTTAAAATGTTATGAGGACCCCCAAGACAAAGTAAAATGTATATTGCATGAACATCAATGGAATAGTATGTAAAACATACTGACTTGGAAATGGTGGAACATTATGCAACATTGTGGGAATGTTCTGCGCAACCTTCGTAAATATCTCAAAAAATATTCTTGCAACAATAAGGGAATGTCCTGAGCATCCGAATTCAAACACTGTATGAACGCTGGAATGACAAATCAGAATCCAGGCTCTAAAGATTGTTTTGATCACGCGAACTGGGATATGTTCCGTGTGGCCTCAGAGAATGATATCGATGTATATGCTGATTTGGTGAATGAGTTTATAAGGAAGTGTATAGGAGATGTACAGTTGTACCCAGTTGTACCCACTGTGACTATTTAAACCTACCCTAACCATTAACCGTGGATAGATGGCGGCATTCGCACAAAACTGAAAGCGTGAATCCCAAGCATTTAACCATGGAAAGGTGACTGGGATTATGGCCGAATTTAAACATTGTAGTTATTCCCTCCGCAAGGCAATCAAACAAGCAAAATGTCGGTATAGAGAAAAAGTGGAGTCGCAATTCAACAGCTCAGACATGAGACGTATGTGGCAGGGTCTACAGACACTCATGGACTACAAAGGAAAAACCAGCCACGTCACAGACACCGACGTTTGCTTCCAGACAAACTAAACACTTTCTTTGCCCACTTTGAGGATAATACAGTGCCACCTATGTGGCCCGCTACCAAGGACTGTGGGCTCTCCTCCTCCGTGGCCGACGTGAGTAAGACATTTAAACGTGTTAACCCTCGCAAGGCTGCCGGCCCAGACGGCATCCCTAGCCGCGTCCTCAGAGTATGGGCAGACGAGCTGGCTGGTGTGTTTACGGACATATTCAATCTCTCCCTATCCCAGTCTACTGTTCCCACATGCTTCAAGATGACCATTGTTCCTGTACCCAAGAATGCAAAGGTAACTGAACTAAATGACTATTGCCCCGTACCACTCACTTCTGTCATCATTAAGTGCTTTGAGAGACTAGTTAAGGATCATATCACATTCACCTTACCTGACACCCTAGAACCTAGACCCACTTAAATTTTCTTACCGTCCCAATAGGTATACAGACAATTCAATCGCCATCACACTGCACGCTGCTCTACCCCATCTGGACAAGAGGAATACCTATGTAAGAATTCTGTTCATTGACTATAGCTCAGCATTCAACACTATAGTACCCTCCAAGCTCATCATTAAGCTTGAGGCCCTGGGTCTCAACGCCGCCCTGTGCAATTGGGTCCTGGCCTTTCTGACGGGCCATCCCCTGGTGATGAAGGTAGGAAACAACATCTCCACTTTGCTGATCCTCAACACTGGGACCCCACAAGGGTGCATGCTCAGCCCCCCTTTACTCCATGTTCACCCATGACTGCGTGGCCATGAACGCCTCCAACTCAATCATCAAGTTTGCAGACGACCCAATAGTGGTAGGCTTGATTACCAATAACATTGAGACAGCCTAAAGGGAGAAGGAGAGGGCCCTCGGAGTGTGGTGTCAGGAAAATTACCTCACTCAACGTCAACAAAACAAAGGAGATGATCGTGGACTTCAGGAAACAGCAGAGGGAGCACCACCCTAGCCACATCAACGGGACAGCAGTGGAGAAGGTGGAAAGTTTTAAGTTTCTCGGTGTACACACCACTGACAAACTGAAGTGGTCTACTCACACAGACAGTGTGGTGAAGAAGGTGCAACAGCACCTCTTCAACCTCAGGAGGCTGAAGAAATTTGGCTTGTCACCTAAAAACCTCAAACTTTTACAGATGCACAATTGATTGCATCCTGTCGAGCTGCATCACCGTCTGCTACGGCAACTGCACCGCCCACAACCCCAGGGCTTTCCAGAGGGTGATGCGGTCTGCACAACACATCACCGGGGGCAAACTACCTGCCCTCCAGGACACCTAGAAAACCCAATGTCACAGGAAGGCCAAAAAGATCATGAAGGACAACAAACACCCGAGCCACTGCCTGTTCACCCCACTATCATCCAGAAGGTGAGGTCAGTACTGGTGCATCAAAGCAGGGACTGAGAGACTGAAAAACAGCTTCTATCTCAAGGCCATCAGATTGTTAAATAACCATTACTAGCACAGAGAGGTGGCTGCCTACATTTTTTTATTTCACCTTTATTTAATAACCGCTTGAAGCTAGGGGGCAGAATTTTCACTTTTGGATAAATAGTGTGCCCAATTTCAACTTCCTGCTACTCATGCCAAGAATATAAGATATGCATATTATTCATAGATTTGGATAGAAAACACTCTGAAGTTTCTAAAACTGTTTGAATCATGTCTGTGAGTATAACAGAACTTATGAGGCAGGCAAAACCCCGAGGACTAACTGTTCAGAATTTCCCCCCCCCTCTCTGTTCCCTGAATTGTCTTTGCCATGGGATATTTCATAGGAACCTTTTGAATTCATACCGCTTCCACTAGATGTCACCAGTCTTTGGAATTTGGTTGAGGTTATTCCTTTGTGCAATGAAGAAGTAGGCCAACTCGGAACTGGGGACACTTTTGTGAGTTGCACAAGACTTGAAAAGCAGCACTGGTTTGTTTTCATTCCTGTATTGAATACAGATTTCCCTGTCTACAATTTGATCGATTATTAATGTTTAAAAATACCTAACGTTGTATTACAAAAGTAGTTTGAAATATGTTGGCAAAGTTTATAGGCAACTTTTGAAATATTTTGTAATGACGTTGGGTTTTTGTAAGCTGTTTTTTTCTGGATCAAACGTGCTTTATAAATGGACATTTTGGATATATATGGACAGAATTAATCAAACAAAAGGATCAATTGTGATGTTTATGGGACATATTGGAGTGCCAACAAAAGAAGCTCGTCAAAGGTAATGCATGTTTTATATTTTATTTCAGCGTTTTATGTAGCCTGCAGGGTTGAAAAATTCTAGCTCCTTTGTTCACTGCTGGTGCAGATGGTGCAGGCTATCAGATAATAGCTTCTTATGCTTTCGCCGAAAAGCATTTTTAAAATCTGACATGTTGGTTGGATTCACCACGAGTGTAGCTTTAATTGAGTATCTTACATGAGTGATTTAATGAAAGTTTGAATTTTATAGCATTTTATTTGAATCTGGCGCTCTGCATTTCCCCTGGCAATTGGCCATTTGAGACATTTGCGTCCCGCCTATCCCTAAAGAGGTTTATTTAACCAGGTAAGCTAGTTGAGAACAAGTTCTCATTTACAACTGTGACCTGGCCAAGATAAAGTAGCGAAGTAATTACAATTCAGCAAATTAACACTGGAGTGATAGATGAGCAGGTGATGATGTGCAAGTAGAAATACTGATGTGCAAAATAGCAGAAAAGTAAATAAAAACAATAATGGGATGAGGTAGGTAGATTGGGTGGGTTATTTACAGATGGGCTATGTACAGCTGCAGTGATCGGTTAGCTGCTCAGATAGCTAATGTTTAAAGTTAGTGAGTCATTGGCAGCAGAGAACTGTGACCAGTGAGCTGAGATAAGGCGGAGCTTTACCTAGCATAGACTTATAGATGACCTGGAGCCAGTGGGTCTGGCGACGAATATGTAGCGAGGGCCAGCTGACTAGAGCATACAGGTCACAGTGGTGGGTGGTATAAGGGGCTTTGGTAACAAATGGATGCCACTGTGATAGACTGCATCCAGTTTGCTGAGTAGAGTATTGGAAGCTATTTTGTAGATGACATCACCGAAGTCGAGGATTGGTAGGATAGTCAGTTTTACTAGGGTAAATTTGGCGGTGTGAGTGGAGGCTTTGTTGCGAAATAGAAGGCCGATTCTAGATGTGATTATGTACTGGAGATGTTTAATATGAGTCTGAAAGGAGAGTTTACAGTCTAGCCAGACACCTAGGTATTTGTAGTTGTCCACATATTCTAGGTCAGAACCGTCCAGAGTAGTGATGCTAGTCGGGCGGGCGGGTGCGGGCAGCGAACGGTTGAAAAGCATGCATTTGGTTTTACTTGCGTTTAAGAGCAGTTGGAGGCCACGGAAGGAGTGTTGTATGGCATTGAAGCTCGTCTGGAGGTTAGTTAACACAGTGTCCAAAGAAGGGCCAGATGTATACAGAATGGTGTCGTTGGCGTAGAGGTGGATCAGGGAATCACCCGCAGCAAGAGAGTCATTGTTGATATATACAGAGAAAAGAATCAGCCAGAGATTTGAACCCTGTGGTACCCCCATAGAAACTGCCAGAGGTCCGGACAACAGGCCCTCCGATTTGACATACTGAACTCTTCTGTCTGCGAAGAAGTTGATGAACCAGGCGAGGCAGTCATTTGAGAAATCAAGGCTATTGAGTCTGCCGATAAGAATGAGGTGATTAACAGAGTCGAAAGCCTTGGCCAGGTCGATGAAGACGGCTGTACAGTACTGTATTTTATTGATGGCGGTTATGATATCATTTAGGACCTTGAGCGTGGCTGAGGTGCACCCTTGACTAGCTCGGAAACCGGATTGCACAGCAGAGAAGGTACGGTGGGATTCGAAATGGTCAGTGATCTGCTTATTAACTTGGCTTTCGAAGACTTTAGAAAGCCAGGGCAGGATGGATATATGTCTATAACAGTTGGGTCTAGATTGTCAATCTTTCCAATCTTTAGGGATCTCGGATGATACGAAAGAGAGATTGAACTTTAGAAAGAGAGGGTCCAGATTGTCTAGCCCAGCTGATTTGTACGGGTCCAGGTTTTGCAGCTCTTTCAGAACATCTTCTATATGGATTTGGGTGAAGGATAAGCTGGAGAGGCTCAGGCAAGTAGCTGCGGGGGGTGCGGAGCTGTTGGCCAGGGTTGGGGTAACCAGGAGGAAAGCATGGCCAGCCGGAGAGAAACGCTTCTTGAAATTTTCGATTATCATGGATTTATTGGTAGTGAACATGTTACCTGTTGTTGATGAAATCCGAGCAAGGGTAGCATTCCAGAGGGACATCAGAGACTGTAACGTTCTCTGCTTCACGGAAACATGGCTAACTGGAGAGACGCAATCCGAAGCGGTGCAGCCAGCGGGTTTCTCCACGCATCGCGCCGACAGAAACAAACATCTTTCTGGTAAGAAGAGGGGCGGGGGCGTATGCCTTATGGCCAACGTGACATGGTGTGATGAAAGAAACATACAGGAACTCAAATCCTTCTGTTCACCTGATTTAGAATTCCTCACAATCAAATGTAGACCGCATTATCTACCAAGAGAATTCTCTTCGATTATAATCACAGCCGTATATATCCCCCCAAGCAGACACATCGATGGCTCTGAACGAACTTTATTTAACTCTCTGCAAACTGGAAACGATTTATCCGGAGGCTGCATTCATTGTAGCTGGGGATTTTAACAAGGCTAATCTGAAAACAAGACTCCCTAAATTTTATCAGCATATCGATTGCGCAACCAGGGGTGGAAAGACCCTGGATCATTGTTACTCTAACTTCCGCGACGCATATAAGGCCCTGCCCCGCCCCCTTTCGTAAAAGCTGACCACGACTCCATTTTGTTGATCCCTGCCTACAGACAGAAACTAAAACAAGAAGCTCCCACGCTGAGGTCTGTCCAACGCTGGTCTGACCAAGCTGACTCCACACTCCAAGACTGCTTCCATCACGTGGACTGGGAGATGTTTCGTATTGCGTCAGACAACAACATTGACGAATACGCTGATTCGGTGTGCGAGTTCATTAGAACGTGCGTTGAAGATGTCGTTCCCATAGCAACGATTAAAACATTCCCTAACCAGAAACCGTGGATTGATGGCAGCATTCGTGTGAAACTGAAGGCACGAACCACTGCTTTTAATCAGGGCAAGGTGTCTGGTGACATGACTGAATACAAACAGTGCAGCTATTCCCTCCGCAAGGCTATCAAACAAGCTAAGCGCCAGTACAGAGACAAAGTAGAATCTCAATTCAACGGCTCAGACACAAGAGGCATGTGGCAGGGTCTACAGTCAATCACGGACTACAGGAAGAAACCCAGCCCAGTCACGGACCAGGATGTCTTGCTCCCAGGCAGACTAAATAACTTTTTTGCCCGCTTTGAGGACAATACAGTGCCACTGACACGGCCTGCAACGAAAACATGCGGTCTCTCCTTCACTGCAGCCGAAGTGAGTAAGACATTTAGACGTGTTAACCCTCGCAAGGCTGCAGGCCCAGACGGCATCCCCAGCCGCGTCCTCAGAGCATGCGCAGACCAGCTGGCCGGTGTGTTTACGGACATATTCAATCAATCCCTATACCAGTCTGCTGTTCCCACATGCTTCAAGAGGGCCACCATTGTTCCTGTTCCCAAGAAAGCTAAGGTAACTGAGCTAAACGACTACCGCCCGTAGCACTCACATCCGTCATCATGAAGTGCTTTGAGAGACTAGTCAAGGACCATATCACCTCCACCCTACCTGACACCCTTGACCCACTCCAATTTGCTTACCGCCCAAATAGGTCCACAGACGATGCAATCTCAACCACACTGCACACTGCCCTAACCCATCTGGACAAGAGGAATACCTATGTGAGAATGCTGTTCATCGACTACAGCTCGGCATTCAACACCATAGTACCCTCCAAGCTCGTCATCAAGCTCGAGACCCTGGGTCTCGACCCCGCCCTGTGCAACTGGGTACTGGACTTCCTGACGGGCCGCCCCCAGGTGGTGAGGGTAGGCAACAACATCTCCTCCCCGCTGATCCTCAACACTGGGGCCCCACAAGGGTGCGTTCTGAGCCCTCTCCTGTACTCCCTGTTCACCCACGACTGCGTGGCCACGCACGCCTCCAACTCAATCATCAAGTTTGCGGACGACATAACAGTGGTAGGCTTGATTACCAATAACGATGAGACAGCCTACAGGGAGGAGGTGAGGGCCCTCGGAGTGTGGTGTCAGGAAAATAACCTCACACTCAACGTCAACAAAACTAAGGAGATGATTGTGGACTTCAGGAAACAGCAGAGGGAACACCCCCCCCATCCACATCGATGGAACAGTAGTGGAGAGGGTAGCAAGTTTTAAGTTCCTCGGCATACACATCACAGACAAACTGAATTGGTCCACTCACACAGACAGCATCGTGAGGAAGGCGCAGCAGCGCCTCTTCAACCTCAGGAGGCTGAAGAAATTCGGCTTGTCACCAAAAGCACTCACAAACTTCTACAGATGCACAATCGAGAGCATCCTGGCGGGCTGTATCACCGCCTGGTATGGCAACTGCACCGCCCTCAACCGTAAGGCTCTCCAGAGGGTAGTGAGGTCTGCACAACGCATCACCGGGGCAAACTACCTGCCCTCCAGGACACCTACACCACCCGATGCTACAGGAAGGCCATAAAGATCATCAAGGACATCAACCATCCGAGCCACTGCCTGTTCACCCCGCTGTCATCCAGAAGGCGAGGTCAGTACAGGTGCATCAAAGCTGGGACCGAGAGACTGAAAAACAGCTTCTATCTCAAGGCCATCAGACTGTTAAACAGCCACCACTAACATTGAGTGGCTACTGCCAACACACTGTCAATGACACTGACTCTACTCCAGCCACTTTAATCATGGGAATTGATGGGAAATGATGTAAATATATCACTAGCCACTTTAAACAATGCTACCTTATATAATGTTACTTACCCTACATTATTCATCTCATATGCATACGTAGATACTGTACTCTATATCATCGACTGCATCCTTATGTAATACATGTATCACTAGCCACTTTAACTACGCCACTTGGTTTACATACTCATCTCATATGTATATACTGTACTCGATATCATCTACTGTATCTTGCCTATGGTGCTCTGTACCTTCACTCATTCATATATCCTTATGTACATATTCTTTATCCCCTTACACTGTGTATGAGACAGTTTTTTTGGAATTGTTAGTTAGATTACTTGTTCGTTATTACTGCATTGTCGGAACTAGAAGCACAAGCATTTCGCTACACTCGCATTAACATCTGCTAACCATGTGTATGTGACAAATAAAATTTGATTTGATTTGATTTGGACCTAGCCTCAGTGCAGTGGGCAGCTGGGAGGAGGTGCTCTTGTTCTCCATGGACTTTATAGTGTCCCAAAAGAGTTAGAGCTACAGGATGCAAATTTCTGTTTGAAAATGCTAGCCTTTGCTTTCCTGACTGACTGCGTGTATTGGTTCCTGACTTCCCTGAACAGTTGCATCTTGCAGGGACTATTCGATGCTACTGCAGTCCGCCACAGGATATTTTTGTGCTGGTCAAGGACAGTCAGGTCTGGAGTGAACCAATGGCTGTTGAACCAATATCTGTTCTTAGTTCTACATATTTTTGAAAGGGGCATGTTTATTTAAAATGGCGAGGAAATTACTTTTAAAGAACGACTAGGCATCCTCAACTGATGGGAAGAAGGTCAATATCCTTCCAGGATACCCAGGGCAGGTTGATTAGAAAGGCCTGCTCGCATAAGTGTTTTAGGGAGCATTAGACAGTGATGAGGGGTGGTCGTTTGACCGCGGACCCATAGCGGATGTAGGCAATGAGGCAGTGATCGCTGAAATCCTGATTGAAAACTGCAGAGGTGTATTTGGAGGGCAAGTTGGTCAGGATAATATCTATGAGGGTACCCATGTTTACTGATTTAGGGTTGTACCTGGTGGGATAATTTGTGTGAGATTGAGGGCAACTAGCTTAGATTGTAGGACTGCCGGAGTGTTAAGGTTATCCCAGTTCAGGTCACCTAACAGAACGATCTCTGAAGACAGACTTGACATCATTGGCCACTTTAATAAATGGAACACTAGCCATTTTAATAGTGCCACTTTAATAATGTTTACATATCTTGCATTACTCATCTCATATGTATATGTTGTATTCTATAATATCGATTGCATCTTAGCCTATTCATATTCCATTCCGTTCCTTATTCCTTTAGGTATTTCTTGTTAGATGTTATTTTTGTCCTTATTCATTTGGGTATTTCTTGTTAGACCATGTTTCATTGAAATGTACAGCTGTGTGTCATCCGCATAGCAGTGAAAGTTAACATTATGTTTTCGAATGACATCCCCAATAGGTAAAATACAGTGCCTTGCGAAAGTATTCGGCCCCCTTGAACTCTGCGACCTTTTGCCACATTTCAGGCTTCAAACATAAAGATATAAAACTGTATTTTTTTGTGAAGAATCAACAACAAGTGGGACACAATCATGAAGTGGAACAACATTTTTGGGATATTTCAAACTTTTTTAACAAATCAAAAACTGAAAAATTGGGCGTGCAAAATTATTCAGCCCCCTTATTAAGTTAATACTTTGTAGCGCCACCTTTTGCTGCGATTACAGCTGTAAGTCACTTGGGGTATGTCTCTATCAGTTTTGCACATCGAGAGACTGAAATTTTTTCCCATTCCTCCTTGCAAAACAGCTCGAGCTCAGTGAGGTTGGATGGAGAGCATTTGTGAACAGCAGTTTTCAATTCTTTCCACAGATTCTCGATTGGATTCAGGTCTGGACTTTGACTTGGCAATTCTAACACCTGGATATGTTTATTTTTGAACCATTCCATTGTAGATTTTGATTTATGTTTTGGATCATTGTCTTGTTGGAAGACAAATCTCCGTCCCAGTCTCAGGTCTTTTGCAGACTCATCAGGTTTTCTTCCAGAATGGTCCTGTATTTGGCTCCATCCATCTTCCCATCAATTTTAACCATCTTCCCTGTCCCTGCTGAGGAAATGCAGGCCCAAACCATGATGCTGCCACCACCATGTTTGACAGTGGGGATAGTGTGTTCAGGGTGATGAGCTGTGTTGCTTTTACGCCAAACATAACGTTTTGCATTGTTGCCAAAAAGTTCAATTTTGGTTTCATCTGACCAGAGCACCTTCTTCCACATGTTTGGTGTGTCTCCCAGGTGGCTTGTGGCAAACTTTAAACAACCCTTTTTATGGATATCTTTAAGAAATGGCTTTCTTCTTGCCGCCACTCTTCCATAAAGGCCAGATTTGTGCAATATACGACTGATTGTTGTCCTATGGACAGAGTCTCCCACCTCAGCTGTAGATCTCTGCAGTTCATCCAGAGTGATCATGGGCCTCTTGGCTGCATCTCTGATCAGTCTTCTCCTTGTATGAGCTGAAAGGAACCTTGAGGAACACTGAAATTTACAGTTGATTTGTCAGAGGAATTGTAATGTAATGTATCCATGCCGTTCCCACATCCTAAAATGTATGTCCTGGGAACCTTTAAAGAACTGGCTGTTCTGTCATCATTCTTGCAACATCAAAGGAATGTTTTTTTGCACCATGATACAAACATTATATGAATGTCAGAACAACTGGACAGTTTTAGTGTTTTAGGAACCTGTCTCTTGTAATATCCCCACAATCTTCCCACATCCTCATGAAACATTCTGTGAACCTTTAAAGAACAGACTAAATGTGTTCTAGGAACATTCTTGTAACATCAGGTGAATGTTTTTTGCACCCTAAAATAAGCATTGTATAATCATCCGCACAACTGGACAGTTTTTGTGTTTTGGGAACATATCTTTTGTGATGTCCCCAGAGTGTTGTCACCAGACTGTTCCCACAACCATAATGAAACATTCTGGGAACCAATAAA
Organism: Oncorhynchus tshawytscha; assembly: GCF_018296145.1. NCBI lineage: Eukaryota > Metazoa > Chordata > Actinopteri > Salmoniformes > Salmonidae > Oncorhynchus > Oncorhynchus tshawytscha. Next base: position 28,283,931 of record NC_056444.1, read on the forward strand.
AAACAGACTACATTTTTCTAGGAATGCTTGCGCAACATCAGGTTAACCTTTTATACAAACAGCACAACTGGAGTGTTCCCACAGTCTAATGGAACATTCTGGAAACCTTTAAAGAACAGACATTCTTTAAATGTTTTTGGGATGTTATCATCCTGAAATTAGACATAACCCAGCCATCGGTTTGCTGGAATCCTCTCCTCCAGTGTTAACAATGGAAAAAGTTAATCATTTATTTTCATCTTCCAGATCTGTCCATCATGGAGGGGGTGAGAGGTTAGGGGTCAGTGGGTGTCAGGCTTAAGGCAAAGGCCTTGGCTCAGGAATGTGGGAGGTAAGGGTGAGGTTTGGTTTTGTTGGTGGAGTCACTGGGAGGTAGATTGAGTGACAGGGTAGCTCTCAACAATGAATCATGCTCGTAAAATAAGATGGCAATCCAAAACAACTGACCCTCATTGCTTGTAAATGAATTTCATTTGCATCCCTTGATAACACCTGCTCCAGCCTGTTGTATGAAGAATTTGACGATAGCAGAATTCTTAGTACGGGTGTTAGTTATAGCTACCATAAAAGTGCCATGGATGAAATATCAGTCCAAGAACAAGAATATCAACGAACAGATGATCTTACATCAGCTTGCATGTGTACTCAGATCCCAGCACCATGTACTGTAAGCAGAGAAGAAAACACAGCTTAACGTCTTCTTTTCCTGATTTTATGCTTTTGCTTATTGGGTTCTATTTTACAGTCTCCCATTCCAGTGTAGGTTAAACACACTGATCCCTTACCTAAAGTATCAGTGAAAATTGCACTTGGTAAGCACCAGTTGATGTGGAACAACACTAGGGGCATCCACATCCTGGGGAGGCTCCGGTTACAGGCTGCATGACTGGGACGGCCATCCTGACAGGCCCACCTGCCCACCCCCATGTGTGTGTGTGTTTGTGTGTGACAGTCCCCACCTTCCCGGGCCCCAGCCCTTGCCCCCACCTGACCCCCCATCGGCCCCCAATGCATCACCAGGTGGTCCTGAGGATGATTAACAACCAACGTAAACTTACCCAGCGGGATCACAGACACATTAGTGCATTCACTCACACGTAGGAGTGTTACATGACGCTAAGAGGTATTACAGAGAGATGAGGGCCGGGGCCCCGCCAGGGGCCCACACAGCTGACACCAAGGTAGTAACGACATGCAACCATAAACGTTAAGAGCCAAGTTGCAGTTATCACTTTTAAAAAAGAGCCTTTCTATGTTTCAATGGGCAGTGGGTTTCTGGAAATCAATTAATCAGATTTATTGCAGTGTTGCTGCTACGAACGATGCAGTATGGAGGAGATTATACCCCCCAAACCTCTCAAACATGTATCCCATATCTTGAATACTGTGCTCCTCTCTTCTCACCCCCACCCCGTCTCGCTCCCCTCACATAAAAAGAAAATGACATCATAAAGAGGAGACGTGGGACGGGTTGGTATCAGACTCCTCTGCCCTAAATCCTCTGGAGATGTCTTATACCTTTGATATTTGATTTTTCAAGGCCAGAGTCATATTCATCGTTTGGTATGCAGGTCTAACAAGCGAGCACCGGGAACGTCTTTAAAAAGCTACAACCCCTCCACCTTTTTTAGAAGTTACAAGGTCTTTGACTTGAACGTTATCAATGTTAAAGAGTGCATACATACCAGGCCTACTCAGTGCACCCCTGGCACTCTGGAAGAGCTTGTTTGCTGTGGTAAAACAACTACAGAGACAGTAATGTTTCGCCAATATGAAGTATACATTATCAGTTGAAAGCTGGCTGTATATGTTTATACCGTATGCTATAATGTTTATCTTTGAGATGATCAGAGTCTATTTATTCTGGTGTTGAAAACACAAACCATGATATTGAAGCCGGTCGGTATGCTTTGCTACCCACTGCTCCTCGGGCGCCGAAGACGTGGATGTCGATTGAGGCAGCCCCCCGCACCTCTCTGATTCAGAGGGGTTGGGTTAAATGTGGAAGACACATTTCAGTTAATGCATTCAGTTGTACAACTGACTAGGTATCCCCCTTTCCCTTATTGGTTATGTGGTGCATTGGCACAGAAACTTGTTGGTGTAAAATTCATTGCATATTTTTTATAGAATTATAAATATGGCATCAAAATGTTGAAATGTTCTCCTAGCTGATCATTGTCTGCAGCCGGCTCTGATTGTAGTGTAATGAAAGAGGTAGGGAGAGCTCCTCTGTGGTGGTCAGCGAACCCTCAACCTTCTGGCCTGTAGCCCTGCGTAGCATCAACGGTGCCACAAAAGCACGCTGAAGAGTCAAAGTCGATATCCACGTTTATAAACACAGGGTCGTGACAGTTATTGTTATTTTTTAGTCGTAAACATTATTTCGAGTTCATTCTATGAGGAGGGAGGGTGTTCAATTTATTTGACAGTACAAGGGGAGGGTCATGTGAAGATATTTTTAACTTTGGGGAGAGTTGCATTTCTTTATAGTGACACCTTGGGTTGGACAAGCCCCCCCCAGTAAATTTCAATCTGTCCCTTAGAATTTGTTCTGTCCAAGTTCACCTCTGAAACAAATATTATTTCATTTAACCTTTATTTTGACAGGGAGTGATGCTGAGACCAAGGTCTCTTTTACAAATGAGATTGAGCTCAACCATAAACAATACTTCCATTGCCACGAACATAATTTTCATTATGAACAGCCATGCCCAACAAATGGCTTTTAAGGAGTCTGGTATCCAACCAGCCTAATGCAGCATAGCATATGGCTCAGAGCCCTTCTGTATTCAGTAGTGGTTCCAGTTAGCACATTATGTCCTGCTAATGACTGGCATAGAGCATTATGGGTAATGTATGGAGCCATGCCTCCAAATGACCAATAAAATGAAACGGTTCACAAGGATTCAGAATGCGCATTCTCACCATGGAATGTCTGTTAATTCTCATACGTAATTCTACATCTAAAGGAGGGAGAAGGTAATGACTAAATAAAAATCCATCTTGAATAGAGTCGTTGGTTTGGCGCGAGAAGATTGGCAGTGAAAGCTAAGCTAGGCAGGGTTGTTAGTATTCCGGCGACAACTCTAAAAGGTATAGCCTTGGAGATGTTGTATTCTAATCCTTCACTATAAAGCACTGCAGGGTATACGGTAGCTCTGACTCCAGTTCATTCTGAAACCCATTCATATTAGTATTTTATGTAAGTGGCTGTGATTTCTAATTGCATTCATCACAGAAACCCCCACTTAAGTTCTTTTAGTAGTTATTATCGCACTAACTGGGGCTACATCATTAAATCTTAATGATGTGGAGCTCAGAAAATATGTTGTCCTTTATTTTCCCCACAGAGAATCAATGTATTACATTAGCAGTATAAATTGAGTCATACTTTAACTAGGCGTGTTTACGCCTTCGATATTCTCCCTCAGTAAGATTTATTCTCCCTCATTGCAGCGCTCTCTCTCTCTCTCTCTCTCTCTCTCTCTCTCTCTCTCTCGCTCTCTCTCTCAGGCCTCTTGAGAGAGGATGCTGTACTTCATTCTAATGAAAGAGCTGGGGCTGGGTTATGGTTTAAATTATACATTTGTGCAAGAGAGAGCGAGAGAGAGAAACTGGAGATCTGGCGAGAACAGGATAATTTGCTGTACCACGGGGACTTCTTGGATAGACCAGTCGGTTCCCTTGGTTCCCTTTATGACATTATCAATGTAGGATAGTGACAAAATAGCCAAATTATAGTCAAGTCCACCAGACTTAAAGGTTAATTACACTATGTAAGGTAATCACACCTTTTTATACAATAGCTAAAGCGGTGGTTATAAATCAGGTTAAGTTAACACTGGAACAGAGTTCATGTTCAAGATGATTGTAAAACTTTGAAGACTCTTGGAAACCTGGCCTTGATAGGTTGGTGGAGATGGAGCCTTTTATTTTCTTTGGAATGATTGGTTGTCCTCCCTGCTGAATCCATCGCCTCACTATCTGCTGACAAGATCTCAAAATGTCCGCCAACACTTCACGTCAGCCTCAGGGTGAAGAGAAAGTCTACTTTGGGATGAACAGAGATTACACCTCAGCCTCAAGGTGAAGACGAAATCTATGATATGAACAGATTACACCTCAGCCTCAAGGTGAAGACTAAATCTATGATATGAACAGATTACACCTCAGCCTCAAGGTGAAGACTAAATCTATGATATGAACAGAGATTACACCTCAGCCTCAAGGTGAAGACTAAATCTATGATATGAACAGAGATTACACCTCAGCCTCAACGTGAAGACTAAATCTATGATATGAACAGAGATTACACCTCAGCCTCAACGTGAAGAGTAAGTCCTCTATGGGATAAACAGAGATTACTCCTCAGCCTCAAAGTGAAGAGTAAGTCCTCTATGGGATAAACAGAGATTACTCCTCAGCCTCAAAGTGAAGAGTAAGTCCTCTATGGGATAAACAGAGATTTACTCCTCAGCCTCAACGTGAAGAGTAAGTCCTCTATGGGATAAACAGAGATTACTCCTCAGCCTCAAAGTGAAGAGTAAGTCCTCTATGGGATAAACAGAGATTACTCCTCAGCCTCAACGTGAAGAGTAAGTCCTCTATGGGATAAACAGAGATTACTCCTCAGCCTCAAAGTGAAGAGTAAGTCCTCTATGGGATAAACAGAGATTACTCCTCAGCCTCAAAGTGAAGAGTAAGTCCTCTATGGGATAAACAGAGATTACTCCTCAGCCTCAAAGTGAAGAGTAAGTCCTCTATGGGATAAACAGAGATTACTCCTCAGCCTCAAAGTGAAGAGTAAGTCCTCTATGGGATAAACAGAGATTACTCCTCAGCCTCAAAGTGAAGAGTAAGTCCTCTATGGGATAAACAGAGATTACTCCTCAGCCTCAAAGTGAAGAGTAAGTCCTCTATGGGATAAACATAGATGACATCATTACGATCACCACACTTCATCTATTACACCTCACTTCTCTGTGACTTCAATTACATTAACAAGCTAAACGTCAGTGTGAGGGGACAGTTAGGGATAGAACGATGGGTCCCAGGGAGAGAAAGGAATGGTGCAGACTGAGGAAATACAGAAATGTACCCTCATTTCAGCCAGGTAAATATGTGTCAGAGAGAAGAGAGGAGAGGGTAAGATTATTTGTCTTCTAGCTTCTAATGATTCCCAGGTTTCCAGGATAAATCCTGTCTGATTCCTAATTGTGTGATTCTTCTTGCCTGCATCAACTTCAGGCCGACAGGTTATTTCAGCTAGTTATCGGGAAAACATTTATCCACTTGGAATTATGAGAGTGCTAGCGCGAGGGCCCCAGGAGAAACACAAACAGCAATGAATCTTGTAGAGTTACGGTAAGGCCTCTCCTCATTAGATGGTCAATTGACTGGGGGAGAGAGAAGGGCCCAATCCCAGGATTTTATGGAGTGCTATGGAGACACACTGACGTTTACGTCTCTAGCTTCTCCCTGACTGTATGGCTGGAGAAAAAATGTCTCTGTAGAGCTTTGGTTTGAAGAGGAGCGAGAGAAACGTAAAGAAACATTTCCTGCATTGCATTGTCTACACTTTATATCACATTCCCAAATCAGAGGAAGAAAATATGTAGGGAAAATAGGTAATGCAGGTCTGTCAGCTTTAGCACTGGTTGATAAGTAGTTATTTGTTTATGGATGTTAAGGTGACATGTTCGGCCTGTTAAGACTTCTCCCCGTCACTCAGTGGCTACCAGAGCTCCATAACAACATCCGAACCAACAGGATATAAACAAGGAGAAGTCACCCAATTTAGTTTGACGATTGTACTTAAGCAGACAGGAGCACATGCACGCACACACAAACACACACACACACACACACACACACACACACACACACACACACACACACACACACACACACACACACACACACACACACACACACACACACACACACACACACACACACACACACACACACACATCCTCCCACCGAGGTGCTCTTTTCTCTCAGCAGCTGGTGTCAGGAGAGACGACACTTCGACGCCTTAACAATGTCACAAAGAAACTCCCTCTTCCAAACTACCCGACCCAAATTGGCTGTGTAGCCTCGGCCCAATTAGATCTGAAATATGGTAACTGCATCGGCCATTAAAGCAGTGTGGAAATGGTGCAGGGAGAACTCTTGAAGGTTAGGTTAAGGGGGGTACACTTCAGGAGTGATATGTGGACTCTTGCTTACGCAGCAGAAAAGAGTGCCATGACGAGGGGACAGCGGTGGGAGGGAAGATGGAAGGGAGGGAGAGATGATAAACAAACTCTCTTGCTTAGATATTCCTCTCCTGAGGACGTACAGTATATTACACAGGCAGGCAGGAAGCAACAACAGGGAGCAGTGTTGTAGCCTGACTGTGTGTCACTGCACTGCACTCATTCAAATCAATGCACCTCTTTTCAGTAAGTGGATCAACAATGATAATTTTGATCAACTGGTCGTCTTTGTAACATCTTCATTCATTGCCAGAACGTAGGTGCTAACTCATGGTGTACAGTACAGGAAAGGGCTTGATTGCTGTTTTCCTTTTTTAGACTACCATCTTTAAAATACCAGGAAATCAATTACTAATATGGGTGCAGAATCATTTTTTACCCCTGCAGTAGCCTCAATGAATGATGGATCTTTTTTTCAGTTGCTGATCAAAACCTCAGCACATTTCTGCGGTTCTGCAGGCAGAGAATAACCTCCCAGCGCTGCCTTCCTATCACTGTATAACCCCGAAATTGCACACTAATCCCTACATAATGCACTACTTTTGACCAGAGCCCTAAAAGGCCTGGTCAAAGGTAGTGCACAATATAGGGAATAGGGTGCCATTTGTGTCACACACTGGCTTACACCCTACACAGGGCTCTGAGCCACTGACACCCTACACAGGGCTCTGAGCCTCTTACACCCTACACAGGGCTCTGAGCCTCTGACACCCTACACAGGGCTCTGAGCCTCTGACACCCTACACAGGGCTCTGAGCCTCTGACACCCTACACAGGGCTCTGAGCCTTTGACACCCTACACAGGGCTCTGAGCCTCTGACACCCTACACAGGGCTCTGAGCCTCTGACACCCTACACAGGGCTCTGAGCCTCTGACACCGAGGTAACTAATGGTCTCTGCGGACCCCAAGGATTCTGATTTGATATAAGCATTCAAACCTGTCCGCCGTGAGATATGGCATCTGTCACCCTCCGCTACGATTGATTCCCCCGTCGCCCAGAAAAATGCAGCCCCCCCCACCCGAGTAATGACAATCGTCTTTAAGGAGTAATGGCCTCGGTGCTCGCCCGCTTTTTGAAAAGTTACCAGGCCAATAATGAATTCCCAGTCGATGACACATTGATAGATTCCCATTCTTCCAACGGGAACGCCGTATAGCCACAATATAATTGACACGAAAGGAATTTAGGGGGTTGGGTGGGAAAGGGAATGGGAATGGAGGCAGGTGAGGAGAAGGGAGGGGAGGGAGGAAAGAGGAGAGGGGACTAAATTCAGTGTGATCAGCAAGGTTTCAAACAATCATTGGCGAAGTGAAGTCCCCGCCATATCTATCAGTCATCATGTTTTATAGGCCATTAGGATCTCCAGAGAAGGGCCACGTCGAGACCGCAGCTTTTTGTCGAAATTAAAATGTCAGCGAGGAAGAAATGTAACATAAGGGAATCTGCTATTAATTACCTGGCCATACAAATTAATTACCAGGCCTTACCACAGCAGCAGCACAACAGCTCTGTCCCTGACCACTGCAAACTGGAATAGAATACATTCATCTCCCCCAAATTAAATTTCCAATCTATAAAGGGATACAGTCCGCATAGAGAGGATGACTGGGCCCATGGTGTTTACTGGATGCTTTGGAGAAACCGTGCTTTTTGCATTCAGGTTTAGCTCACTACAAAACAGGCAAACTACACACACCTGTCAGGACCGGACTGAAGAATCCTGTCATGAACATGTTCTGCTGTGATTTGGTTGAGTTGATAAGAAATGTATCAGTTATGCATAATTGATTTAAATATTGAATTTATTCTAGCTACATATTTGGTCTGGACTCCCCCCACAACTGAGGCTCTATTTACATGTGTGTTTGGGGTTCAACCATTAACTGTATACGGTTCAACATGAACTGTATACGGTTCAACCATTAACTGTATACGGGTCAACATTAACTGTATACGGTTCAACATGAACTGTATACGGTTCAACATTAACTGTATACGGTTCAACATGAACTGTATACGGTTCAACATGAACTGTATACGGTTCAACATGAACTGTATACGGTTCAACATGAACTGTATACGGTTCAACATTAACTGTATACGGTTCAACATTAACTGTATACGGTTCAACATTAACTGTATACGGTTCAACATGAACTGTATACGGTTCAACATGAACTGTATACGGTTCAACATTAACTGTATACGGTTCAACCATTAACTGTATACGGTTCAACATTAACTGTATACGGTTCAACATTAACTGTATACGGTTCAACATTAACTGTATACGGTTCAACCATTAACTGTATACGCTTCAACATTAACTGTATACGGTTCAACATTAACTGTATACGGTTCAACCATTAACTGTGTATGGTTCAACATTAACTGTATACGGTTCAACCATTAACTGTATATGGTTCAACATTAACTATATACGGTTCAACCATTAACTGTATATGGTTCAACATTACCTGTATACGGTTCAACATTGCTAGCTAACTGTTTCTGAACAAAGGAATTTGTTTTCTCGGCGATGGTTTGTGTTGTGGTCTTGGTTGTTCCATGTCGAAGAATTGCAGCATAGCTGCAGTGTTTGTACTGTCTGAAACCTGTCGTCTTACATTAGACCTATCAGCACGACTATAATGACACAGTATGGGGACCATTTGTTTTCAAGGTTGAAATGACAGTACAGTAAACACCCAACTCATGTGTGATTACACGCCCACAAAATCATTCTCAATAGCTCTATGTTGTGTTGTTTGCAGAGTTGTATATAATACCACGGATCACAGCTGAGTTGGAGGCCAGCATCTCTCCTCATTCTGGATGGTGAATATGTACCAGACGTCAGGCTGATCTAATCGCTGCTAGTGATTTTCTGAATAATACCTGCCCTTAGGATGTGTCAATAGGAATCCGATTATGTAAATGTCATTAATTTGAGACAAGATCCAGTATAATGTGACTTTCATTGAGTCCTCCATCAGACTGCACTGGTGTGTGTCTCTCACAGCTGGGTCTGGCCAAGAAACAGATATTTTACCACACAATACAAAACAATCAATTACAAATACGGACAACTTCAAGTAAGGTCAGTTCACATTACTCCTGTGGCTAGGTGTGTGTGGGTAAAACTCACAGCCGTAGTTAATTGCAGTGTGAAAAAGAGGAGGCATTTCTCAATTAAGTGCCAAGTCAAAGCTAGCATTATTAACCTGTTTTAATTAGCAGCCATGCTAGTTCATCTCTACCACGCTGTAATTACTGATTGTACCATTTACCAGCCAGCTAGACGGCACCGCTACACTTAATAATCAGCCCTGACCTGGGGCTGGCTGAGGCAAACCTATGTTATTTTAACCCACATTTGTAGATGTAATAATCATTCATACGTGTTAGATTACGTTGCATGAGGAAAATGATCTTTAGATTTGGTATGTGATAGGTTTTTAAACGTTGTGATATTACAGGGTATTATGGGTAGGATTTTTAGATGTTAATCTCTGATTAACATTTCCCCCCAAAGACATTAGAGATTACACTTAAATTAGCTATTGGATTTTTCTTCTTAAAACATACTGTCTTCAATGCTACATGTCAGTGGCAGGGACATCCTCCAGAAAGACTGCTGATATGTACTTCAAAGGAATAAAGGAAAGGTGACAAGGAAAGTGTTGGGACAAAGCAGGGAGGGAAGGAAGATGGCGAGAAGAGGATATCATAAAAAGTATTGGGATGTGGAAAGAACATTATTGGAGTCTCGTGATCATCTCTTCACAGTTCACAGAAACATAAAGTCTCTCAGCCCAGCCCAGTCCAGGGAGATCTGGATCCTGATGGGAGGAAAACGGTGGAGGGAGGAGGATGGGGAGTGGTTTTAATTTGACGAATGCAGCGGTGCTATATTTCACCCTCTGCTGTTTTCTCCTATTATCTTGGTAAACATCCCAGGTACTAATGTGATATATTGGGGAGCAGACTGCGGTGTTCCATCCTGCTCTCTGCCGGGTGATTGATGAATGACGGCCAGATGAAACTGGGACAGAGATTTATGGCCCTCCGGCATATAGAATATGTATGATTATCAGCCGCACCACGCTGAAAGAGCTGATCTGTCTGAGTGATAGGTTGCAGGGAGAGAGATATACTAAATGACTCCATTCCCCTGAGAAGGTATGGGGAGGGTCTCTTTCTCTCTCTCTAGAGTCTCCCCCTCTCTCTATTTCTGTATTTCTCTGTTTTTTGCTTTCCATTTCCCCTTTCTCTCTATCTATTTTCTGAATAATCTCTCTTTCTTGCTCTCTCTCCTGTTCTACCTCAGTCATCATTAGAATGAAACATCCGGTGTAGTTACTTCTTGGAGATGAGTCACAGTTACAGTTGAACATCCAGTTACTTCTTGGAGATGAGTCACAGTTACAGTTGAACATCCACCGGTTACTTCTTGGAGATGAGTCACAGTTACAGTTGAACATCCAGTTACTTCTTGGAGATGAGTCACAGTTACAGTTGAACATCCAGTTACTTCTTGGAGATGAGTCACAGTTACAGTTGAACATCCAGTTACTTCTTGGAGATGAGTCACAGTTACAGTTGAACATCCCGTTACTTCTTGGAGATGAGTCACAGTTACAGTTGAACATCCCGTTACTTCTTGGAGATGAGTCACAGTTACAGTTGAACATCCAGTTACTTCTTGGAGATGAGTCACAGTTACAGTTGAACATCCAGTTACTTCTTGGAGATGAGTCACAGTTACAGTTGAACTTCCGGTTACTTCTTGGAGATGAGTCACAGTTACAGTTGAACATCCAGTTACTTCTTGGAGATGAGTCACAGTTACAGTTGAACATCCAGTTACTTCTTGGAGATGAGTCACAGTTACAGTTGAACATCCAGTTACTTCTAGGAGATGAGTCACAGTTAAGTTGAACATCCAGTTACTTCTTGGAGATGAGTCACAGTTACAGTTGAACATCCCGTTACTTCTTGGAGATGAGTCACAGTTACAGTTGAACATCCAGTTACTTCTTGGAGATGAGTCACAGTTACAGTTGAACATCCCGTTACTTCTTGGAGATGAGTCACAGTTACAGTTGAACATCCCGTTACTTCTTGGAGATGAGTCACAGTTACAGTTGATCATCCTCCGGTTACTTCTTGGAGATGAGTCACAGTTACAGTTGAACATCCAGTTACTTCTTGGAGATGAGTCACAGTTACAGTTGAACATCCAGTTACTTCTTGGAGATGAGTCACAGTTACAGTTGAACATCCGGTTACTTCTTGGAGATGAGTCACAGTTACAGTTGAACATCCAGTTACTTCTTGGAGATGAGTCACAGTTACAGTTGAACTTCCGGTTACTTTTGGAGATGAGTCACAGTTACAGTTGAACATCCCGTTACTTCTTGGAGATGAGTCACAGTTACAGTTGAACATCCAGTTACTTCTTGGAGATGAGTCACAGTTACAGTTGAACATCCAGTTACTTCTTGGAGATGAGTCACAGTTACAGTTGAACATCCGGTTACTTCTTGGAGATGAGTCACAGTTACAGTTGAACATCCAGTTACTTCTTGGAGATGAGTCACAGTTACAGTTGAACATCCAGTTACTTCTTGGAGATGAGTCACAGTTACAGTTGAACATCCCGTTACTTCTTGGAGATGAGTCACAGTTACAGTTGAACATCCCGTTACTTCTTGGAGATGAGTCACAGTTACAGTTGAACATCCAGTTACTTTTTGGAGATGAGTCACAGTTACAGTTGAACATCCCGTTACTTCTTGGAGATGAGTCACAGTTACAGTTGAACATCCAGTTCATTACTTATTCTACAGGGCTCACGTAGGCCTAATGGCTTTCCTCCACTACTTTTATATGAAAATATATTAATAATAATGTATTTCATCACTCCTGTGTAGCATTTTTCATATAACAGCAAAAAGTCAAAGTGCCTGGCGGCACATAACGTGACCATGACTTCTCCAATAGTAGGTATGTAGACACGTAGTCCATCTCTGTCTACACTCATCAACATGTGAAAAGCTTGTCCAGTGCCTCAACACTCAGGTTTGTCTTTGGTACAGTACAGTAATTCTACCGTGTGTCTGATTGAGTTATAATACCCATTGGCATTTCTGAGCACTCTGTGCAGTCAGCTCCTAATTGATCGATGGCGTGTCCTCGTAAATCTCCAACCTGGTGGCATTTTATTGATCATCACGGAGCGCTAGCTAGCTCGCTGCCCCTCTGTATATGTCACTTCCCCTGTCCATGCAGCCTAAGTACCAGGCATATTTTACCCCACAGAGACCATATAGTATATTGTAATATGCACACTCTGCCATTGTTATCTGCATCGGTAAGTTATTACACTCCGGATGCCGTGACTTGCATGGCACCCTGGAGAGGACTTGATTTTCTGTTTGGCCCCAATTGATGTATTTACACGTGGCACATAAATAACTGTAATGCACCCAGGAAGATTGCTGAGAGTAATTGTTTATCCACTTACTTCTTGCTGGACTTGCAGGACAATATCCTTAATATTGGACCCCGAAGTGCAGTTTTAAGGATTGCGGCCAGGCGGGGTGAGGTTTGGTGTTTCCCCAGGCCGCAGTACTGGTGTTGTGCCACCAAGCCTAGCCGTTACATCAATCTCCATATATCAGAACCATGGTTATGAGAATCAATTGCTAATACTCCTGTAAAACCATGAGGCATAAACCTTTCTATACACTTTAAAAAAAGGTGCTATTTAGATCCTTAAAGGGTTCCTTGGCTGTCCCCATTGGAGAACCCTTTGCAGAAATCGTTTTTTGGTTCCAGTTAGAACCTTTTCCACAGATGGTTCTGCATCGAACCCAAAAGTGTTGAACAAAAATGGTTCTACCTTGACCCAAAAAGGATTATCCTGTGGGGACAGTCGAATAACCCTTTTGGAACCCTCTTTTCGAAGAGTGTTCTGACAAAACTCCTTTTAAAACTCCTCCTATTGTAAGACACTTTTTGAACATGGGCCCTTGTATTGCAGAAGAGAGCGAGGTCGGCAGGAGGAGGTACTCACACAGACCAGCCATTAGGCCCCGTGACTCACCCAGCCTTCATGTGACAGTGGCACGTGTCGAAGCCTCTGTGCCGTCCCTCGAGTCCCTCCGGTCCATGGGCAGGTGAGGTGGGACATGGAGAGGACTTGTCGTTTTATAATTGTAATTTAACAAAGATCTCACATGGTATCAGCGGGTTCTCTGACAGCCAAGGCCTTTGGGCGGCTTGTTAATGCAATTGTTCTGGTCAGACGGCCCCGTCACAAATCACACTGGAAGTTAGGTGGCAGGTAGCAGACCTCTTCGATACTTCCTGCTCAGAGGAGGGAGTCAGAGGAGACTTGGAGGCAGGCCAGGAAAGGGCTTGTTGTGTTGCCGAGCCAGACGGAAAGACGGCCGATAGAGAGAGTGTAAGAGAGAGCGGAGCTATGGTGGCTTTGTTAAGGGGGTAGAAGAAAGAGAGAGGAGTAGGTGATTAGGGGTTAGGAGATGACTGGTTAGGAGATGAGGTGACAGGAGAAGATGGTCTAGGAGATGAGGGAGTAGGAGATGAGGGTTAGGAGATGAGGGTTAGGAGGTTAGGGTTAGGAGATTAGGGGCTAGGATATGATGGGGTAGGAGAGACCGGGGTCTGGGTCTCATCTTGCATGGAAAACCTACAGGTTGTAAATTGTAGGGAGATTGACACTGTCCGTCTGTAGATACACCCGTGTAGGTCAAGTGTAGGCTACATGAGGAGAACTGAGGGGATGATTTCCAGACAAGTGGAATACAGAGATGTTATTGTAGATAGGCAAAACTCCAGAATATCTTAATGGCCGTCATTGGCACGGACTTGGCATCCATCTAACTGTATTTGAGAGACAGGTAGAAAGAGGACTGCTTTCCATCAAACATCACACTGACAAAACCAAATATGTCTGTTAGGTGTTGGCAGTCTGGGAGCCTCTCTCCAAAATTGAGGCCCTTGAGGACAAAACAGTGCAGGGTGGGTTGGGGAGGCAGGTTCCTGTGCTACACCTCTCCGCTCTGCTAGTGATGTATCGCTGTTGTGTGACAGGAGGTGCTCCAGTAAAACCAATGTACATGCCAAAATACGTTTTACAAGCAGGGCTCTAACCAGCCTCCACCCGGAGCACAATAAAACCCTATATCTCTCTCTCTCTCTCTCTCTGTCTGGAAAAGGAGAGGGGAGAAGAAAGAGAGAGAGAGAGAGAGAGAGGGGGCGGGCAGAAGACAGTTAGAGATAGAGGGGGTAGAGAGAGAGGGGGTGGCAGAAGACAGTTAGAGATAGAGGGGTAGAGAGAGAGAGGGGGTGGCAGAAGACAGTTAGAGATAGAGGGGTAGAGAGAGAGAGGGGTGGCAGAAGACAGTTAGAGATAGAGGGGTAGAGAGAGAGGGGGGGTGGCAGAAGACAGTTAGAGATAGAGGGGTAGAGAGAGAGAGGGGGTGGCAGAAGACAGTTAGAGATAGAGGGGAAGAGAGAGAGAGGGGGTGGCAGAAGACAGTTAGAGATAGAGGGGGAAGAGAGAGAGAGAGGGGTGGGCAGAAGACAGTTAGAGATAGAGGGGGTAGAGAGAGAGGGGGTGGCAGAAGACAGTTAGAGATAGAGGGGGTAGAGAGAGAGAGGGGGTGGCAGAAGACAGGTAGAGATAGAGAGGGAAGAGAGAGAGAGAGCGAGAGAGAGAGAGAGAGGGGTTGGGCAGAAGACAGTTAGAGATAGAGGGGAAGAGAGAGAGAGGGGGGTGGCAGAAGACAGTTAGAGATAGAAGGGGAAGAGAGAGAGGGGTGGGCAGAAGACAGATAGAGATAGAGGGGTAGAGAGAGAGAGGGGTGGGCAGAAGACAGTTAGAGATAGAGGGGGTAGAGAGAGAGGGGTAGCAGAAGACAGTTAGTGATAGAGGGGGTAGAGAGAGGGGGGTGTGCAGAAGACAGTTAGAGATAGCGAGGAAGAGAGAGAGAGAGAGAGGGGGGTTGGGCAGAAGACAGTTAGAGATAGAGGGGAAGAGAGAGAGAGGGGTGGCAGAAGACAGTTAGAGATAGAGGGGGAAGAGAGAGAGAGGGGTGGGCAGAAGACAGTGAGAGATAGAGGGAGAAGAGAGAGAGAGAGAGAGAGAGAGGGGTTGGGCAGAAGACAGTTAGAGACAGAGGGGGAAGAGAGAGAGAGGGGTGGCAGAAGACAGTTAGAGATAGAGGGGGAAGAGAGAGAGGGTGGGCAGAAGACAGTGAGAGATAGAGGGAGAAGAGCGAGAGAGAGGGGGTGGGCAGAAGACAGTTAGAGATAGAGGGGGAAGAGAGAGAGAGGGGGAAGAGAGAGATAGAGAGGGGGTGGCAGAAGACAGTTAGAGATAGAGGGGGAAGAGAGAGAGAGGGGGTGGGCAGAAGACAGTTAGAGATAGAGGGGGAAGAGAGAGAGAGATAGAGGGGGAAGAGAGAGATAGAGGGGGTGGCAGAAGTCAGTTAGAGATAGAGGGGGAAGAGAGAGAGGGGGTGTGCAGAAGACAGTTAGAGATAGAGGGGGAAGAGAGAGAGAGAGGGGGGGTGGCAGAAGACAGTTAGACAGATAGAGGGGGAGAGAGAGAGAGTGGGAGGGTAGAATAGAGATAGAGGGGGCAGAAGAGAGATGGGGATAGAGGGGGAGCCAGAAGAAAGATGGAGCGAGAGGGGGAAAGAGAGAGAGAGGGGCAGAAGAGAGATAGAGGGGGAAGAGAGAGAGAGTGAGAGAGAGGGGGGCAGAATAGAAATATATATATATATAGAGAGAGAGGGGGGGCAGAAGAGAGAGAGAGAGAGAGAGAGAGGGGGAAGAGAGAGAGAGGAGGGCAGAAGAGAGATAGAGGGGGAAGAGAGAGAGAGTGAGAGAGAGGGGGCAGAATAGAAATATATATATATATAGAGAGAGAGGGGGGCAGAAGAGAGAGAGAGAGAGAGGGGGGGAAGAGAGAGAGAGAGGGGCAGAAGAGAGATAGAGGGGGAAGAGAGAGAGAGTGAGAGAGAGGGGGCAGAATAGAAATATATATATATAGAGAGAGAGAGGGGGGCAGAAGAGAGAGAGAGAGAGAGAGAGGGGGAAGAGAGAGAGAGGAGGGCAGAAGAGAGATAGAGATAGAGGGGGAAGAGAGAGAGAGTGAGAGAGAGGGGCAGAAGAGAAATATATATATAGAGAGAGAGGGGGGCAGAAGAGAGAGAGAGAGAGGGGGGAAGAGAGAGAGAGGAGGGCAGAAGAGAGATAGAGATAGAGGGGGAAGAGAGAGAGAGTGAGAGAGAGGGCAGAAGAGAAATATATATATAGAGAGAGAGAGGAGGGAGAGGGGGCAGAAGAGAGAGAGAGAGAGAGAAAGAGAGAGAGAGAAAGAGAGAGAGAGAGAGAAAGAAAGAGAGAGAGAGAAAGAAAGAGAGAGAGAGAGGGGGGGGGCAGAAGAGAGAGTGGGCAGAAGAGAGAGAGGGGCAGAAGAGAGAGGAGCAGAAGAGAGAGAGAGGGGGCAGAAGAGAGAGATAGAGATGGGGGGGCAGAAGAGAGAGAGAGGGGGGGGGCAGAAGAGAGATAGAGATAGAGGGGGAAGAGAGAGAGAGTGAGAGAGAGGGGGCAGAAGAGAAATATATATATGTATAGAGAGAGAGGGAGGGGCAGAAGAGAGAGAGAGAGGGGGGAGAGGGGGCAGAAGAGAGATAGAGATAGAGGGGGAAGAGAGAGAGTGAGAGAGAGGGGGCAGAATAGAAATATATATATATATAGAGAGAGAGGGGGCAGAAGAGAGAGAGAGAGAGAGAGGGGGGAAGAGAGAGAGAGAGGGCAGAAGAGAGATAGAGGGGGAAGAGAGAGAGAGAGTGAGAGAGAGGGGGCAGAATAGAAATATATATATATATAGAGAGAGGGGGGCAGAAGAGAGAGAGAGAGAGAGAGAGGGGGAAGAGAGAGAGAGGAGGGCAGAAGAGAGATAGAGATAGAGGGGGAAGAGAGAGAGAGAGAGGGGCAGAAGAGAAATATATATATAGAGAGAGAGGGGGGCAGAAGAGAGAGAGAGAGAGAGGGGGAAGAGAGAGAGAGGAGGGCAGAAGAGAGATAGAGATAGAGGGGGAAGAGAGAGAGAGAGAGAGAGGGGCAGAAGAGAAATATATATATAGAGAGAGAGAGGGAGAGGGGGGGGCAGAAGAGAGAGAGAGGAGAGAAAGAGAGAGAGAGAGAGAGAGAGAGAGAAAGAAAGAGAGAGAGAGAAGAAAGAGAGAGAGAGAGGGGGGCAGAAGAGAGAGAGAAGAGAGAGGGGCAGAAGAGAGAGGAGCAGAAGAGAGAGAGGGGGCAGAAGAGAGAGATAGAGATGGGGGGGCAGAAGAGAGAGAGAGGGGGCAGAAGAGAGATAGAGATAGAGGGGGAAGAGAGAGAGAGAGAGAGGGGGCAGAAGAGAAATATATATATGTATAGAGAGAGGGAGGGGCAGAAGAGAGAGAGAGAGGGGGGAGAGGGGGGGCAGAAGAGAGATAGAGATAGAGGGGGAAGAGAGAGAGAGAGAGGGGGGCAGAAGAGAAATATATATATATATATATATATATATATATATATATATATAGAGAGAGAGAGAGAGAGAGAGGAGGGGGGGCAGAAGAGAGAGGGGCAGAAGAGAAAGAGAGAGAGGGGGCAGAAGAGAGAGAGAGAGAGGGGGGCAGAAGAGAGAGGGGGCAGAAGAGAGAGGGCAGAAGAGAGAGGGGCAGAAGAGAGAGAGGGGGGCAGAAGAGAGAGAGAGAGAGGGGGCAGAAGAGAGAGAGAGGGGGCCGAAGAGAGAGAGAGAGGGGGGCAGAAGAGGGATAGAGAGAGAGGGGAGGGCAGAAGAGAGATAGAGAGAGAGGGGGGGCAGAAGAGAGATAGAGAGAGGGGGGGAAGAGAGATAGAGAGGGGGGCAGAAGAGAGATAGAGAGAGGGGGGGCAGAAGAGAGATAGAGAGAGAGGGGGGCAGAAGAGAGATAGAGAGAGAGTGGGGCAGAAGAGAGATAGAGATAGAGGGGGAAGAGAGAGAGAGAGAGAGGGGGCAGAAGAGAAATATATATATGTATAGAGAGAGAGGAGGGGCAGAAGAGAGAGAGAGAGGGGGGAGAGGGGGGAGAAGAGAGATAGAGATAGAGGGGGAAGAGAGAGAGAGGAGAGAGAGGGGGCAGAAGAGAAATATATATATATATAGAGAGAGAGAGAGGGGGGCAGAAGAGAGAGGGGCAGAAGAGAAAGAGAGAGAGAGAGGGGCAGAAGAGAGAGAGAGAGAGAGAGAGGGGGGGCAGAAGAGAGAGGGGGCAGAAGAGAGAGGGGCAGAAGAGAGAGGGGCAGAAGAGAAAGAGAGAGAGAGGGGCAGAAGAGAGAGAGGGGGGCAGAAGAGAGAGAGAGAGAGGGGGCAGAAGAGAGAGAGAGGGGGGCAAGAGAGAGAGAGAGAGAGGGGGCAGAAGAGAGATAGAGAGAGAGGGGGGCAGAAGAGAGATAGAGAGAGAGAGGGGGCAGAAGAGAGATAGAGAGAGAGGGGGGGGGAGAGAGCGAGAGAGAGCTGAAGCCTGCGTGCGGTGCGGTCATAGCCAGGATATAGAAGGGAACACTCCCGGGCCAACTCTGAGTGGTGCCAGTGATGTCTGTCAGACAAGGGGATTGTTGAGTTAAACAATGGACTGCCTCTCTGTCAAAGAATTATAAGGTGCCTTAATTTATGCGCCCGTATAATACTGTTGAGTGCATGCAGGCAAATGTTTGCATACTGTTGTCATGGCGCATGTTTTATGTCACAGCGAAGTATGTGTCTACTTGCTCAGATACTCATATGGCCTGGCTAGTGTCAAATTCACAAAGCACTGTCATGACATCAATGTTTATAATCATTGGAGAATACCGGCTAGCTAGAAGTTCAGACATACTCCTGCTATTGTGAATTATTATCCAAATGATTTGGAATGTTCTGGGCCGGTGGGGCGGAATGTGTCACCGGCGTTCCACTCTGGAAGCAGAACAGACGTTGTTTTGTTCTTTTTAATATCAGGCTCCAATCTTTCAGTGGCCTCCAATGCGCCGACAGGAAGTGCAGTTTATCAAGTGGAGGATGACACCAGCCAACAGAGATGATATATATTGTACAGGATAGGACAGTAGAGGACTGTACTTCCCCAGGCAGCCAGATAACTGTAATAGCACTGAGGCCTGTTCCTTCCAGCCCTGTTCTGCTCAGTTCTGTTCCTCCCTTCAAAACCAAAGTGGAAACCCCAGAAGGAGGAGAGGGGGTTGATCAAATCAGATGATACTTTGAAGTGAGTGTTCCCGAATCCCAGGATGACTTAGCCAAGTCCTCAGATGACATCTCAGAATTAGATAAAGGCGCCTAGTCGCTGTAAAATAAGAAAAACACCTGACTCTGTCTTCTTGTGGTGTGTGTGTGTGTGTGTGTGTGTGTGTGAGTGCGTGTCAGTGCGTGCCTGTGCGTGTGTGTATGTTTGAGTTTATTTATGTATGTATGTTTGTGTGTGTGTGGGTGTCTAAGACTAAACTAACATGTATTTTGGCCCCAGGCAAGCAGGGCTAGTAGCAGCCAGGTCATATGTGATACATCCATGTGTGAGGACATCGGGAGAGGATGTGGAAACCGGCCACAAGGGGCAACAATGAGCTCTGTTACTTTCTGATGTGAGACTGTGAGAGCTAGTTGTGTGTTTAGGAGAGATGAGCACATGACTGAAGTACATATGTACACACACACACACACACACACACACACACACACACACACACACACACACACACACACACACACACACACACACACACACACACACACACACACACACACACACACACACAGTCGTGTCTTCCATCTACAGGATATAACACTGAAATTATATGTATTCTTATCACATTCATATTAGCTATCATCACTTTTTGGGATGTTTATGTATTTTAGTTATAGTGAAGGCATCATTTACTCAAAAATATTCCTGGTGAATGACAGGGTGTGCAGGCTTTTGTCCCTCCCAGCATTAACACACTTGATTCAGCTAATCCTATACAACTAGAGGCATGGTTGAATCAGTTAGTGTTGGACTGGAACACCACGTTGCTCTGTGTAACCACGGTTGACTACTGCTGAACACGTGGCTTCTAATACAAGCAGACTTTGTCCATTAGGTGGCAGCACTGAGTAATATTGTAACGTCTGGGTGAATACACAGTACCAGTGGAAAATAGGAAAAAGCTCCCATTATTATAGAATAAACAAGGAGAACATTAATATAGTTGTATTTCTAAACATACAACAGCTATACAAATGTAGGTAATAGTTGCAGTATACACACACACACACACACACACACACAGAGCGAGAGAGAGCGAGACAGTGAGATAGACACAGGGAGAGAGAGAGAGAGACAGTGAGATAGACACAGGGAGAGAGAGAGAGACAGTGAGATAGACACAGGGAGAGAGAGAGAGAGAGAGAGAGAGAGAGAGAGACAGTGAGATAGACACAGGGAGAGAGAGAGAGAGAGACAGTGAGATAGACACAGGGAGAGAGAGAGAGAGAGAGAGAGACACAGGGAGAGAGAGAGAGAGAGAGAGAGAGAGAGAGACAGTGAGATAGACACAGGAGAGAGAGAGAGAGAGACAGTGAGATAGACACAGGAGAGAGAGAGAGAGAGACAGTGAGATAGACACAGGAGGAGAGAGAGAGAGAGAGAGAGAGATAGACACAGGAGATAGACACAGGGAGAGAGAGAGAGATAGACAGTGGGATAGACACAGGAGAGAGAGAGAGAGACAGTGAGATAGACACAGGGAGAGAGAGAGAGAGAGACAGTGAGATAGACACAGGGAGAGAGAGAGAGAGACAGTGAGATAGACACAGGAGAGAGAGAGAGAGAGAGAGAGAGAGACAGAGAGATAGACACAGAGAGAGAGAGAGAGAGACATGAGATAGACACAGGAGAGAGAGAGAGAGAGTGAGAGAGAGAGAGAGAGAGAGAGAGAGAGAGAGACAGTGAGATAGACACAGGGAGAGAGAGAGAGAGAGACAGTGAGATAGACACGGAGAGAGAGAGAGAGAGAGACAGTGAGATAGACACAGGGAGAGGAGAGAGAGAGAGAGAGAGAGAGAGAGAGACAGTGAGATAGACACAGGGAGAGAGAGAGAGAGAGACAGTGAGATAGACACAGGGAGAGAGAGAGAGAGACAGTGAGATAGACACAGGGAGATAGACACAGAGAGACAGAGAGAGAGACAGGGAGAGAGAGAGAGAGAGACAGTGAGATAGACACAGGGAGAGAGAGAGAGAGAGAGAGAGAGAGAGAGAGAGAGACAGTGAGATAGACACAGGAGAGAGAGAGAGAGAGACAGTGAGATAGACACAGGGAGAGAGAGAGAGAGAGACACAGTGAGATAGACACAGGAGAGAGAGAGAGAGAGAGAGAGAGAGAGAGAGAGAGACAGTGAGATGACACAGAATTGAGAGAGAGAGAGACAGAGAGAGACAGAGAGAGAGAGAGAGAGAGAGACAGTGAGATAGACACAGGGAGAGAGAGAGAGAGAGACAGAGAGAGAGACACAGGGAGAGAGAGAGAGAGAGAGAGAGACAGAGAGATAGACAGTGAGAGACAGTGGATAGAGAGAGAGGAGAGAGAGAGAGAGAGAGAGAGACAGAGATAGACACAGGACAGAGATAGACACAGAGAGAGAGAGAGAGAGAGAGAGTGAGACAGTGAGATAGACACAGGGAGAGAGAGAGAGAGAGACAGTGAGATAGACACAGGGAGAGAGAGAGAGCGAGACAGTGAGATAGACACAGGGAGAGAGAGAGAGAGAGAGACAGTGAGATAGACACAGGGAGAGAGAGAGAGAGAGAGAGACAGAGAGAGAGAGAGAGAGAGAGACAGTGAGATAGACACAGGGAGAGACAGAGAGACAGTGAGATAGAACAGGGAGAGAGAGATATATTTGAAAGACAGTGAGATAGACACAGGAGAGAGAGAAATCTGAGAGAGACAGTGAGATAGACACAGGGAGAGAGAGAGAGCTTCAGAGGAGACAGTGAGATAGACACAGGGAGAGAGAGAGAGAGAGAGGCAGTAGAGAGACAGTGAGATAGACACAGGGAGAGAGAGAGAGAGAGAGAGAGAGAGACAGTGAGATAGACACAGGGAGAGAGAGAGAGAGAGACAGTGAGATAGACACAGGGAGAGAGAGACCAGAGCAAAATCAGAGAGAGAGAAACAGAGACAGGGATAGAGAGATCAGAGAGACAGTGAGATAGACACAGGTGAAGAGAGAACCCACTGAGAAAGACAGTGAGATAGACACAGGGAAGAGAATGCAGAGAGACAGTGAGATAGACACAGGAAGAGAGAGAGAGACAAGACAGTGAATAGACACAGGGAGAGAGAGAGAGAGAGTGAACAGTGAGATAGACACAGGGAGAGAGAATTCTAATGAGACAGTGAGATAGACACAGGAGAGAGAGACAGTGAGATAACACAGGGAGAAAAGAGAGACAAGAAGACACAAATGGAGATGAGAGAAATGACAGTGAAGACACAGGGAGAGAGACAGTGAGAGAACAAGAGAGAGACGAGACATTATAGAACAGGGAGAGAGAGAGAGCGAACAGTGAGATAGACACAGGGAGAGAGAGAGTGACAGTGAGATAGACACAGGGAGAGAGATCAGAGAGAGAGAGAAGAGAAGAGAGACAGTGATGTCACAGAAAGAGAGAGAAGAGACAGTGAGAGCAGACCAGGGAGAGAGAGAGAGAGAGAGAGAGAAAGTATTCAGAAGAAGACTAAACAGTGAGATAACACAAGAGAGAGAGAGACAAAGATAGACACAGATGAGAGAGGAAACAGTATCTCAGACACAGGAGGAGAGATAACAAAGAAGAAGAGAGACAGAACATAGACAGGATGAGACAGAGAGAGAGTGAGATAGAAAGACTAGAGAGAGAGCGAGACAGTGAGATAGACACAGGAGAGAGAGAGAGACAGAACAGTGAGATAGACACAGGAGAGAGAGAGAGAGAGACAGTGAGATAGACACAGGAGAGAGAAGAGAGAGAAAGAGAGAGAGAGAGAGAGACAGTGAGATAGACACAGGGAGAGAGAGAAAGAGAGACAGTGAGATAGACATCAGGGAGAGAGAGAGAGAGACAGTGAGATAGACACAGGAGAGGAGACCAGAGACTGAGAGAGAGAGAGAGAGACAGTGAGATAGACACAGGGAGAGAGAGAGAGAGAACTAGAGAGAGAGAGAGAGAGAGACAGTGAGATAGACACAGGGGAAAGATCCTCTGACAGTGAGATAGACACAGGAACAGAGAGAGAGAGAGAGAGAGAGACAGTGTACTAGACACAAATGAGAGAAAGAGAGAGAGAAATTACCGAGAGAGACAGTGAGATAGACACAGGGAGAGAGAGAGAGAGAGAGAGAAAGAGAGAATTGACAGAGAGAAAGACAGTGACCATAGACACAGGAGAGAGAGAGAGAGAGACAGTGAGATAGACACAGGGAAGAGAGAGCGAGACAGTGAGATAGACACAGGAGAGAGAGAGAGAAACAGATGATAACACAGGTGAGAGAGAGAGAGAGAAGACAGTGAGATAGACACAGGAGAGAGAGAGAGAGAGACAGTGAGATAGACACAGGAGAGAGAGAGAGAGAGAGAGAAGAGAGAGAGAGACAGTGAGATAGACACAGGGAGAGAGAGAGAGAGAGACAGTGAGATAGACACAGGGAGAGAGAGAGAGTGAGACTTCAGATAGACACAGGGAGAGAGAGAGAGAGAGACAGTGAGATAGACACAGGGAGAGAGAGAGAGAGAGAGAGAGAGAGACAGTGAGATAGACACAGGGAGAGAGAGAGAGAGAGAGAGAGACAGTGAGATAGACACAGGGAGAGAGAGAGAGAGAGAGAGAGAGAGACAGTGAGATAGACACAGAGAGAGAGAGAGAGAGAGGCCCTGACAGAGACAGTGAGAGACACAGGGAGAGAGAGAGAGAGAGACAGTGAGATAGACACAGGTCCAGAGAGAGAGAGAGAAGATAGAAGAGAGAGAGAGACAGTGAGATAGACACAGGGAGAGAGAGAGAGAGAGAGAGAGAGAGAGAGAGACAGTGAGATAGACACAGGAGAGAGAGAGAGAGAGACAGTGAGATAGACAGGGAGGGAGAGAGAGAGAGAGACAGTGAGATAGACACAGGAGAGAGAGAGAGATAGACAGAGAGAGATAGACACACAGTAGATAGAGAGAGAGAGAAGAGAGACAGTGAGATAGACACAGGGAGAGAGAGAGAGAGAGAGACAGTGAGATAGACACAGGGAGAGAGAGAGAGAGAGACAGTGAGATAGACACAGGGAGAGAGAGAGATAGACACAGGAGGAGAGACAGTGAGATAGACACAGGGAGAGAGAGAGAGACAGTGAGAGACACAGGAGAGAGAGAGACAGTGAGAGACACAGGGAGAGAGAGAGCGAGACAGTGAGATAGACACAGGGAGAGAGAGAGAGCGAGACAGTGAGATAGACACAGGAGAGAGAGAGAGACAGTGAGAGACACAGGGAGAGAGAGAGCGAGACAGTGAGATAGACACAGGGAGAGAGAGAGAGCAAGACAGTGAGATAGACACAGGGAGAGAGAGAGAGTGAGATAGACACAGGGAGGGAGAGAGAGACAGTGAGATAGACACAGGGAGAGAGAGAGAGCGAGACAGTGAGATAGACACAGGGAGAGAGAGAGAGTGAGAGAGATAGACACATAGACAGAGAGACAGAGAGAGACACAGAGAGACAGAGAGAGACACAGAGAGACAGAGAGAGACAGAGAGACAGAGACAGACACAGGGAGAGAGAGAGAGCAAGACAGTGAGATAGACACAGGGAGAGAGAGAGAGAGAGAGAGAGAGAGAGAGAGAGAGAGAGAGAGAGAGAGAGAGAGAGAGAGTGCATAGACAGAGAGACAGAGAGAGAGAGAGAGACACAGAGAGACAGAGAGAGAGTGCGATAGACAGAGAGAGAGAGAGAGTGCGATAGACAGAGAGACAGAGAGAGACACAGAGAGACAGAGTGAGACACAGAGAGACAGAGAGAGACACAGAGAGACAGAGAGAGAGTGCGATAGACAGAGAGAGAGAGAGAGAGTGCGATAGACAGAGACAGAGAGAGACACAGAGAGACAGAGTGAGACACAGAGAGACAGAGAGAGACAGCAAGAGAAAGATAAAGAGAGAAAGAAAGCGGGCCAGGAAGAGAGTATAGAGCTGTCCTCTGGCAGTGAGTATGAGGGTGATGGTGATGTCTTTGGCAGCCCTGTGTCTTATGTACAAGATTTTTGTTGATCTTGACATTTATCATGGCTGCGAGGGCGGTGAACTTCATGCACACGCCACTGAAGCATTCAATACCAAGGGCCCCCAATGGCCCCGGGCCCTCAGCCTCCCTCATCCTGCTGCCTGCTGCCTCAGCATCATCATAAGTATTTTCACACTAACATAAATCACTGGACTGGACTAACAGACTGCCACTGGTCTTTGAGGAGAGAGAGAGAGAGAGAGGGAGGGAGGTAGGGCGAGAGAGAGAGAGAGAGAGAGAGAGAGAGAGAGAGAGAGAGAGAGAGAGAGAGAGAGAGAGAGAGAGAGAGAGAGAGAGACAGTGAGATAGACACACAGAGAGAGAGAGAGAGAGACAGTGAGATAGACACAGGGAGAGAGAGAGACAGTGAGATAGACACAGGGAGAGAGAGAGAGAGAGACAGTGAGATAGACACAGGGAGAGAGAGAGAGAGAGACAGAGAGAGAGAGACAGTGAGATAGACACAGGGAGAGAGAGAGAGAGAGACAGAGAGAGAGAGAGACAGTGAGATAGACACAGGGAGAGAGAGAGAGAGACAGTGAGATAGACACAGGGAGAGAGAGAGAGTGAGATAGACACAGGCCTTCACTATGGTGAATCACTAAAACAATACAGAAATACACTACGGAAAAAGAAGGAACAGCATGTCAGAAATCAGCTCAATGCAATTGAAGAATCCATAGACTCTAACCACTTCTGGGAAAATTGGAAAACACTAAACAAACAACAACACGAAGAATTATCTATCCAAAATGGAGATGTATGGGTAAACCACTTCTCCAATCTTTTGGCTCTATAACAAAGAATAAAGAGCAAAAACATATACATGATCAAATACAGATCTTAGAATCAACTATTAAAGACTACCAGAACCCACTGGATTCTCCAATTACATTGAATGAGTTACAGGACAAAATAAAAACCCTCCAACCCAAAAAAGGCCTGTGGTGTTGATGGTATCCTCAATGAAATGATCAAATATACAGACAACAAATTCCAATTGGCTATACTAAAACTCTTTAACATCATACTTAGCTCTGGCATCTTCCCCAATATTTGGAACCAAGGACTGATCACCCCAATCCACAAAAGTGGAGACAAATTTGACCCCAATAACTACCGTGGAATATGTGTCAACAGTAACCTTGGGAAAATCCTCTGCATTATTATTAACAGCAGACTCGTACATTTCCTCAATGAAAACAATGTACTGAGCAAATGTCAAATTGGCTTTTTACCAAATTACCGTACAACAGACCATGTATTCACCCTGCACACCCTAATTGACAATCAAACAAACCAAAACAAAGGCAAAGTCTTCTCATGCTTTGTTGATTTCAAAAAGCCTTCGACTCAATCTGGCATGAGGGTCTGCTATACAAACTGATGGAAAGTGGTGTTGGGGGTAAAACATACGACATTATAAAATCCATGTACACAAACAACAAGTGTGCGGTTAAAATTGGCAAAAAACACACACATTTCTTCACACAGGGTCGTGGGGTTAGACAGGGATGCAGCTTAAGCCCCACCCTCTTCAACATATATATCAACGAATTGGCGAGGGCACTAGAAAAGTCTGCAGCACCCGGCCTCCCCTGCTAGAATCCGAAGTCAAATGTCTGCTGTTTGCTGATGATCTGGTGCTTCTGTCACCAACCAAGGAGGGCCTACAGCAGCACCTAGATCTTATGCACAGATTCTGTCAGACCTGGGCCCTGACAGTAAATCTCAGTAAGACCAAAATAATGGTGTTCCAAAAAGGTCCAGTCACCAGGACCACAAATACAAATTCCATCTAGACACTGTTGCCCTAGAGCACACAAAAACTATACATACCTTGGCCTAAACATCAGCACCACAGGTAACTTCCACAAAGCTGTGAACGATCTGAGAGACAAGGCAAGAAGGGCATTCTATGCCATCAAAAGAAACATAAATTTCAACATACCAATTAGGATCTGGCTAAAAATACTTGAATCAGTCATAGAGCCCATTGCCCTTTATGGTTGTGAGGTCTGGGGTCCGCTCACCAACCAAGACTTCACAAAATGGGACAAACACCAAATTGAGACTCTGCACGCAGAATTCTGCAAAAATATCCTCCATGTACAACGTAGAACACCAAATAATGCATGCAGAGCAGAATTAGGCCGATACCCACTAATTATCAAAATCCAGAAAAGAGCTGTTAAATTCTACAACCACCTAAAAGGAAGCGATTCACAAACCTTCCATAACAAAGCCATCACCTACAGAGAGATGAACCTGGAGAAGAGTCCCCTAAGCAAGCTGGTCCTGGGGCTCTGTTCACAAACACAAACACACACTACAGAGCCCCAGGACAGCAGCACAATTAGACCCAACCAAATCATGAGAAAACAAAAAGATAACTACTTAACACATTGGAAAGAATTAACAAAAACAGAGCAAACTAGAATGCTATTTGGCCCTACACAGAGAGTACACAGCGGCAGAATACCTGACCACTGTGACTGACCCAAAATTAAGGAAAGCCTTGACTATGTACAGACTCAGTGAGCATAGCCTTGCTATTGAGAAAGGCCGCCGTAGGCAGATATGGCTCTCAAGAGAAGACAGGCTGCCCACAAAATGAGGTGGAAACTGAGCTGCACTTCCTAACCTCCTGCCCAATGTATGACCATATTAGAGAGACATATTTCCCTCAGATTACACAGATCCACAAAGAATTCGAAAACAAATCCAATTTTGAAAAACTCCCATATCTACTGGGTGAAATTCCACAGTGTGCCATCACAGCAGCAAGATTTGTGACCTGTTGCCACGAGAAAAGGGCAACCAGTGAAGAACAAACACCATTGTAAATACAACCCATATTTATGCTTATTTATTTTATCTTGTGTCCTTTAGCCATTTGTACATTGTTAGAACACTGTATATATATATAATATGACATTTGTAATGTCTTTACTGTTTTGAAACTTCTGTAGGTGTAATGTTTACTGTTAATTTTTGTTGTTTTTCACTTTATATATTCACTTTGTATGTTGTCTACCTCACTTGCTTTGGCAATGTTAACACATGTTTCCCATGCCAATAAAGCCCTTGAATTGAATTTAATTGAATTGAGAAGATAACTACTTAACACATTGGAAAGAATTAACAAAAAACAGAGCAAACTAGAATGCTATTTGGCTCTACACAGAAAGTACACAGTGACAGAATACCTGACCACTGTGACTGACCCTAAACAGAGAGTACACAGTGGTAGAATACCTGACCACTGTGACTGACCCAAAATTAAGGAAAGCCTTGACTATGTACAGACTCAGTGAGCATAGCCTTGCTATTGAGAAAGGCCGCCGTAGGCAGACATGGCTCTCAAGAGAAGACAGGCTATGTGCTCACTGCCCACAAAATGAGCTGGAAACTGAGCTGCACTTCCTAACCTCCTGCCCAATGTGTGACCATATTAGAGAGACATATTTCCCTCAGATTACACAGATCCACAAAGAATTCGAAAACAAATCCAATTTTGAAAAACTCCCATATCTACTGGGTGAAATTCCACAGTGTGCCATCACAGCAGCAAGATTTGTGACCTGTTGCCTCGAGAAAAGGGCAACCAGTGAAGAACAAACACCATTGTAAATACACCCATATTTATGCTTATTTATTTTATCTTGTGTCCTTTAACCATTTGTACATTGTTAAAACACTGTATATATATATAATATGACATTTGTAATGTCTTTACTGTTTTGAAACTTCTGTATGTGTAATGTTTACTGTTAATTTTTGTTGTTTTTCACTTTATATATTCACTTTGTATGTTGTCTACCTCACTTGCTTTGGCAATGTTAACACATGTTTCCCATGCCAATAAAGCCCTTGAATTGAATTGAATTGAATTGAGAGAGAGAGAGAGACAGTGAGATAGACACAGGGAGAGAGAGAGAGAGAGACAGTGAGATAGACACAGGGAGAGAGAGAGAGAGAGAGAGAGAGAGAGAGAGAGAGAGAGAGAGAGAGAGAGAGAGACAGTGAGATAGACACAGGGAGAGAGAGAGAGACAGTGAGATAGACACAGGGAGAGAGAGAGAGAGAGACAGTGAGATAGACACAGGGAGAGAGAGAGAGAGAGAGAGAGAGAGAGAGAGAGAGAGACAGTGAGATAGACACAGGGAGAGAGAGAGAGAGAGACAGTGAGATAGACACAGGGAGAGAGAGAGAGAGACAGTGAGATAGACACAGGGAGAGAGAGAGAGAGAGAGACAGTGAGATAGACACAGGGAGAGAGAGAGAGAGAGACAGTGAGATAGACACAGGGAGAGAGAGAGAGAGAGAGAGAGAGAGAGAGAGACAGTGAGATAGACACAGGGAGAGAGAGAGAGAGAGACAGTGAGATAGACACAGGGAGAGAGAGAGAGAGAGACAGTGAGATAGACACAGGGAGAGAGAGAGAGAGAGAGAGAGAGAGAGAGAGACAGTGAGATAGACACAGGGAGAGAGAGAGAGAGAGAGAGAGAGAGAGAGACAGTGAGATAGACACAGGAGAGAGAGAGAGAGAGAGACAGTGAGATAGACACAGGGAGAGAGAGACAGAGAGAGAGAGAGAGAGAGAGACAGTGAGATAGACACAGGAGCCTTTAGCCATTTGTACATTGTTAGAACACTGTATATATATATATATAATATGACATTTGTAATGTCTTTACTGTTTTGAAACTTCTGTATGTGTAATGTTTACTGTTAATTTTTGTTGTTTTTCACTTTATATATTCACTTTGTATGTTGTCTACCTCACTTGCTTTGGCAATGTTAACACATGTTTCCCATGCCAATAAAGCCCTTGAATTGAATTGAATTGAATTGAATTGACAGAGAGAGCGAGAGAGAGAGACAGAGAGAGACAGAGAGAGACCAGTGAGATAGACACAGGGAGAGAGAGAGAGAGAGAGAGAGAGAGAGAGAGAGAGACAGTGAGATAGACACAGGGAGAGAGAGAGAGAGAGACAGTGAGATAGACACAGGGAGAGAGAGAGAGCGAGACAGTGAGATAGACACAGGGAGAGAGAGAGAGAGACAGACAGTGAGATAGACACAGGGAGAGAGAGAGAGAGAGACAGTGAGATAGACACAGGGAGAGAGAGAGAGAGAGACAGTGAGATAGACACAGGGAGAGAGAGAGAGAGAGAGAGAGAGAGAGAGAGAGAGAGACAGTGAGATAGACACAGGGAGAGAGAGAGAGAGACAGTGAGATAGACACAGGGAGAGAGAGAGAGTGAGACAGTGAGATAGACACAGGGAGAGAGAGAGACAGTGAGATAGACACAGGGAGAGAGAGAGAGAGAGAGAGAGAGAGAGACAGTGAGATAGACACAGGGAGAGAGAGAGAGAGAGACAGTGAGATAGACACAGGGAGAGAGAGAGAGAGAGAGAGAGAGACAGTGAGATAGACACAGGGAGAGAGAGAGAGAGAGAGAGAGAGAGAGAGAGAGAGACAGTGAGATAGACACAGGGAGAGAGAGAGAGAGAGAGAGAGAGAGAGAGACAGTGAGATAGACACAGGGAGAGAGAGAGAGAGAGAGAGACAGTGAGATAGACACAGGGAGAGAGAGAGAGAGAGAGAGAGAGAGAGAGAGACAGTGAGATAGACACAGGGAGAGAGAGAGAGAGAGACAGTGAGATAGACACAGGGAGAGAGAGAGAGAGAGAGAGAGAGAGAGAGACAGTGAGATAGACACAGGGAGAGAGAGAGAGAGAGAGAGAGAGAGACAGTGAGATAGACACAGGGAGAGAGAGAGAGTGAGACAGTGAGATAGACACAGGGAGAGAGAGAGAGCAACCAGTGAAGAGAGAGAGAGAATCCATAGACTCTAACCACTTCTGGGAAAATTGGAAAACACTAAACAAACAACAACACGAAGAATTATCTATCCAAAATGGAGATGTATGGGTAAACCACTTCTCCAATCTCTTTGGCTCTATAACAAAGAATAAAGAGCAAAAACATATACATGATCAAATACAGATCTTAGAATCAACTATTAAAGACTACCAGAACCCACTGGATTCTCCAATTACCTTGAACGAGTTACAGGACAAAATAAAAACCCTCCAACCCAAAAAGGCCTGTGGTGTTGATGGTATCCTCAATGAAATGATCAAATATACAGACAACAAATTCCAATTGGCTATACTAAAACTCTTTAACATCATACTTAGCTCTGGCATCTTCCCCAATATTTGGAACCAAGGACTGATCACCCCAATCCACAAAAGTGGAGACAAATTTGACCCCAATAACTACCGTGGAATATGTGTCAACAGTAACCTTGGGAAAATCCTCTGCATTATTATTAACAGCAGACTCGTACATTTCCTCAATGAAAACAATGTACTGAGCAAATGTCAAATTGGCTTTTTACCAAATTACCGTACAACAGACCATGTATTCACCCTGCACACCCTAATTGACAATCAAACAAACCAAAACAAAGGCAAAGTCTTCTCATGCTTTGTTGATTTCAAAAAAGCCTTCGACTCAATCTGGCATGAGGGTCTGCTATACAAACTGATGGAAAGTGGTGTTGGGGGTAAAACATACGACATTATAAAATCCATGTACACAAACAACAAGTGTGCGGTTAAAATTGGCAAAAAACACACACATTTCTTCACACAGGGTCGTGGGGTTAGACAGGGATGCAGCTTAAGCCCCACCCTCTTCAACATATATATCAACGAATTGGCGAGGGCACTAGAAAAGTCTGCAGCACCCGGCCTCCCCTGCTAGAATCCGAAGTCAAATGTCTGCTGTTTGCTGATGATCTGGTGCTTCTGTCACCAACCAAGGAGGGCCTACAGCAGCACCTAGATCTTATGCACAGATTCTGTCAGACCTGGGCCCTGACAGTAAATCTCAGTAAGACCAAAATAATGGTGTTCCAAAAAAGGTCCAGTCACCAGGACCACAAATACAAATTCCATCTAGACACTGTTGCCCTAGAGCACACAAAAACTATACATACCTTGGCCTAAACATCAGCACCACAGGTAACTTCCACAAAGCTGTGAACGATCTGAGAGACAAGGCAAGAAGGGCATTCTATGCCATCAAAAGAAACATAAATTTCAACATACCAATTAGGATCTGGCTAAAAATACTTGAATCAGTCATAGAGCCCATTGCCCTTTATGGTTGTGAGGTCTGGGGTCCGCTCACCAACCAAGACTTCACAAAATGGGACAAACACCAAATTGAGACTCTGCACGCAGAATTCTGCAAAAATATCCTCCGTGTACAACGTAGAACACCAAATAATGCATGCAGAGCAGAATTAGGCCGATACCCACTAATTATCAAAATCCAGAAAAGAGCTGTTAAATTCTACAACCACCTAAAAGGAAGCGATTCACAAACCTTCCATAACAAAGCCATCACCTACAGAGAGATGAACCTGGAGAAGAGTCCCCTAAGCAAGCTGGTCCTGGGGCTCTGTTCACAAACACAAACACACACTACAGAGCCCCAGGACAGCAGCACAATTAGACCCAACCAAATCATGAGAAAACAAAAAGATAACTACTTAACACATTGGAAAGAATTAACAAAAAAACAGAGCAAACTAGAATGCTATTTGGCCCTACACAGAGAGTACACAGCGGCAGAATACCTGACCACTGTGACTGACCCAAAATTAAGGAAAGCCTTGACTATGTACAGACTCAGTGAGCATAGCCTTGCTATTGAGAAAGGCCGCCGTAGGCAGACATGGCTCTCAAGAGAAGACAGGCTATGTGCTCACTGCCCACAAAATGAGGTGGAAACTGAGCTGCACTTCCTAACCTCCTGCCCAATGTATGACCATATTAGAGAGACATATTTCCCTCAGATTACACAGATCCACAAAGAATTTGAAAACAAATCCAATTTTGAAAAACTCCCATATCTACTGGGTGAAATTCCACAGTGTGCCATCACAGCAGCAAGATTTGTGACCTGTTGCCACGAGAAAAGGGCAACCAGTGAAGAACAAACACCATTGTAAATACAACCCATATTTATGCTTATTTATTTTATCTTGTGTCCTTTAGCCATTTGTACATTGTTAGAACACTGTATATATATATAATATGACATTTGTAATGTCTTTACTGTTTTGAAACTTCTGTATGTGTAATGTTTACTGTTAATTTTTGTTGTTTTTCACTTTATATATTCACTTTGTATGTTGTCTACCTCACTTGCTTTGGCAATGTTAACACATGTTTCCCATGCCAATAAAGCCCTTGAATTGAATTGAATTGAATTGAGAGAGCGAGACAGTGAGATAGACACAGGGAGAGAGAGAGAGAGACAGTGAGATAGACACAGGGAGAGAGAGAGAGAGAGACAGCGAGATAGACACAGGGAGAGAGAGAGAGAGAGAGAGACAGTGAGATAGACACAGGGAGAGAGAGAGAGCGAGACAGTGAGATAGACACAGGGAGAGAGAGAGAGTGAGATAGACACAGGGAGGGAGAGAGAGACAGTGAGATAGACACAGGGAGAGAGAGAGAGACAGTGAGAGACACAGGGAGAGAGAGAGACAGTGAGAGACACAGGGAGAGAGAGAGCGAGACAGTGAGATAGACACAGGGAGAGAGAGAGAGCGAGACAGTGAGATAGACACAGGGAGAGAGAGAGAGACAGTGAGAGACACAGGGAGAGAGAGAGCGAGACAGTGAGATAGACACAGGGAGAGAGAGAGAGCAAGACAGTGAGATAGACACAGGGAGAGAGAGAGAGTGAGATAGACACAGGGAGGGAGAGAGAGACAGTGAGATAGACACAGGGAGAGAGAGAGAGCGAGACAGTGAGATAGACACAGGGAGAGAGAGAGAGTGAGATAGACACAGGGAGGGAGAGAGAGAGCGAGACAGTGAGATAGACACAGGGAGAGAGAGAGAGAGAGAGAGTGCGATAGACAGAGAGACAGAGAGAGACACAGAGAGACAGAGAGAGACACAGAGAGACAGAGAGAGACACAGAGAGACAGAGACAGACACAGGGAGAGAGAGAGAGCAAGACAGTGAGATAGACACAGGGAGAGAGAGAGAGAGAGAGAGAGAGAGAGAGAGAGAGAGAGAGAGAGTGCGATAGACAGAGAGACAGAGAGAGACAGAGAGAGAGAGAGAGACACAGAGAGACAGAGAGAGAGTGCGATAGACAGAGAGAGAGAGAGAGAGTGCGATAGACAGAGAGACAGAGAGAGACACAGAGAGACAGAGTGAGACACAGAGAGACAGAGAGAGACACAGAGAGACAGAGAGAGAGTGCGATAGACAGAGAGAGAGAGAGAGAGTGCGATAGACAGAGACAGAGAGAGACACAGAGAGACAGAGTGAGACACAGAGAGACAGAGAGAGAGACAGCAAGAGAAAGATAAAGAGAGAAAGAAAGCGGGCCAGGAAGAGAGTATAGAGCTGTCCTCTGGCAGTCAGTATGAGGGTGATGGTGATGTCTTTGGCAGCCCTGTGTCTTATGTACAAGATTTTTGTTGATCTTGACATTTATCATGGCTGCGAGGGCGGTGAACTTCATGCACACGCCACTGAAGCATTCAATACCAAGGGCCCCCAATGGCCCCGGGCCCTCAGCCTCCCTCATCCTGCTGCCAGCTGCCTCAGCATCATCATAAGTATTTTCACACTAACATAAATCACTGGACTGGACTAACAGACTGCCACTGGTCTTTGAGGAGAGAGAGAGAGAGAGAGAGAGAGAGAGAGAGAGAGAGAGAGAGAGAGAGAGAGAGAGAGAGAGAGAGAGAGAGAGAGAGAGAGAGAGAGAGAGAGAGAGAGAGAGAGAGAGACAGAGACAGAGACAGAGACAGAGACAGAGACAGAGACAGAGACAGAGACAGAGACAGAGACAGAGACAGAAACAGAGGTAGGGTGAGAGAGAGTACTCTGGGGTTAAGGCCAACCAATCCAGACTTCCTTTTTAATTGTTGAGTGCGTTTGATACAAATATCACTAACCATTATGAAGCCAGCATATTGTCAGGCTAAATGCTCTTTAGATTGCAGTGGGACCTACATATTGTGACCAGGATATGGCCACAGGGTACGCCAGCCCTACTGATGGATACAACTCAATGACAAGGGGTGACATTTTCCTATTACTAAGACTCACGATATGTGAGCAAATTGCAGGCCTTAATGTTCAAATCAGTTATGTTTTTGAAAGTCGTTTTGGAATAGAGACTCTCCAAACAGCAAATTTCATGTGACAAAATCGGATTTGCGTGTGTTCAGACATAAGTCATTTGCTGACATGGCTATGCTAGTTGTCATAGTAACCACTGCTGTGTGTGCAGTGGGGCAGGCTGATTGGTGCTAGTGCTTCCTATCACTCAGGAGTTATGTATCAAGCTAAGGTGACAACAATGCCTGTCATGGACGTTTCCCAGTTGCTTCGAATGTTCAAAATCATAGTATAAGAACACTTTTAAAGCCTCATAAGCAACATAAGATGATGCAACTTTCAAAATGAGTCCTTTCTGGCTAGCCACAGCAGTCAACTAGCTAGCTAGGTAGCTGTTTAGCTAGCCACAGAAGTCAACTAGCTAGCTAGGTAGCTGTTTAGCTTTCTAGCACATTCACTTATTTGTTTGGAAACAATTAAAAAGCTAGTTAGTTACCACATGTTCTTGTCAAAACTGTCAATGGAGTAGCTAGTAAGCAACAAGATATGCCAAACAAAAGTCTAAATACCACTTGATGGCAAATATACCAGATTTGACCATTCAGGCATAAGTCGCATGACCAAGAATGAGATTTGTATCTGATTTCAAACCTACAAAGGTCATTTGAAATGCGGTTTGAAATATCTGAGCTATTTGGAAGATTCATATCAGATATGCGAATCCATAGGATTTGAGTAACTTCAAACTTTCAATGTGAACAAGGTTTAACTAACCATTGGTATGGTGCTTTTGGCCGTGTGTGTGTGTGTGTGTGTGTGTGTGTGTGTGTGTGTGTGTGTGCGACTGTTGATAGTTAAACCAATCTCCACTTAAAGTCGTTGCTATATTGGACACTGCTAGAGTAGTGGCCACTGAACATGTGTTCCATGTATCAATGGCATTCTGGTGATATGGTTGATTATTCAATGGGGTTTTATTGACAGATGTTTGCAGGTAAAATATTATCACAACTGAAGTTTGACTATCATGTTGATGAGCTAATGAAACATTACTTTTACTAATCAACACCATATAAAAAATGAAAATGAATAAAAAAAACTGCTTACCGAAAGGCAGGTCTCTATAAGCTGAGAACAGACAATATATTTTCATTGATGGGCACTTTGTTCTATGAAAGTCATTTTTTTCTCTTATCCAGCACAATCATTAGTCAATTACTCCCAAAATTGCTATTAAGATACATCTAGTCTTACAAAGATTTAATGAAAAGGTATGTGAGCCAGGTGCTCTTAATAAAGCGGTAAAGTTAGGTTAAAGGTCAAGGTTAGGGTTAGGGTTACACAGAACCCAAACCGGCTGCGTGCGTGCGCCATCGT
Organism: Oncorhynchus tshawytscha; assembly: GCF_018296145.1. Classification (NCBI taxonomy): domain Eukaryota; kingdom Metazoa; phylum Chordata; class Actinopteri; order Salmoniformes; family Salmonidae; genus Oncorhynchus; species Oncorhynchus tshawytscha. The sequence continues at coordinate 28,321,155 of NC_056444.1, forward strand.
GCATAAATGTATTTTGTCCCCCCAAACCAAACGCGATCATGACACACAGGTTAAAATATCAAAACAAACAATGAACCAATTCTATTAATTTGGGGACAGGTTGAAAAGCATTAAACATTTTTGGCAATTTAGCTGGTTAGCTTACAATTGCTAGCTAATTTGTCCTATTTAGCTAGCTTGCTGTTGCTAGATAATTTGTCCTGGGATATAAACATTTAGTTGTTATTTTACCTGAAATGCACAAGGTCCTCTACTCCACCAGTTAATCCACAGATAAAACGGTCAACCGAATCGTTTCTAGTCATCTCTCCTCCTTCCAGGTTTTTCTTCTCTCTTTATATTGCGATTGGCAACTTTCATAAATTAGGTGCATTACCGCCACTGACCTTGTTCGTCTTTCATTCACCCATGTTGGTATATCCAATGAGGAGGTGACACGTGGGTACCTGCTTCTATAAACCAATGAGGAGATGGGAGAGGCAGGACTTTCAGCGCGATCTGCATCAGAAATAGAACTGACTTCTATTTTAGCCCTTGGCAACACAGACTCTCGTTGGCGCATGCGGGCAGTGTGGGTGCAATAATTGAATAATATAGATTTCTAAATGTGTTTTGCAACACGAGCGGTGTAGTCAGTCTGTTAGTGGTTATAAACTGGATTTGTGGTTGGACAAAGATAAAAAGCCTTGGACTAGAACCTAATATAGGGTCAACTGGGGGAAAGCTGTATCTTTCTATGGTTGCATCCCAAATTGCACCCTATTCCCTATATAGTGCTCTACTTTTGACCAGAGTCCTATGGGCCCTGGTCAAAAGTGGTGCACTACATAGGGGATGGGGTGCTTTTTGGTACTCAGTAACAGTACATGACATAATAGCCTCAGTATAGCACAGTGTGGGGTGATGAATGTGCATATGGACCTCACATTATC